>NW_026652286.1:75487448-76087448 GCF_009828535.3 Hylobates moloch | reverse complement strand
CACCGATCCCACAGAAATACAATCTACCATCAGAGAATACTACAAACACCTCTATGCAAATAAACTAGAAAATCTAGAAGAAATGGATAAATTCCTCGACAAATACACCCTCCCAAGACTAAACCAGGAAGAAGTTGAATCTCTGAATAGACCAATAACAGGTTCTGAAATTGTGGCAATAATCAATAGCTTACCAACCAAAAAGAGTCCAGGACCTGACGGATTCACAGCTGAATTCTACCAGAGGTACAAGGAGGAACTGGTACCATTCCTTCTGAAACTATTCCAATCGATAGAAAAAGAGGGAATCCTCCCTAACACATTTTATGAAGCCAGCATCGTCCTGATACCAAAACCTGGCAGAGACATAACCAAAAAAGAGAATTTCAGACCAATATCCTTGATGAACATTGATGCAAAAATCCTCAATAAAATACTGGCAAACCGAATGAAGCAGCACATCAAAAAGCTTATCCACCATGATCAAGTGGGCTTCATCCCTGGGATGCAAGGCTGGTTCAACATACGCAAATCAATAAATGTAATCCAGCATATAAACAGAACCAAAGACAAAAACCACATGATTATCTCAATAGATGCAGAAAAGGCCTTTGACAAAATTCAACAACCCTTCATGCTAAAAACTCTCAATAAATTAGGTATTGATGGGACGTATCTCAAAATAATAAGAGCTATCTATGACAAACCCACAGCCAATATCATACTGAATGGGCAAAAACTGGAAGCATTCCCTCTGAAAACTGGCACAAGACAGGGATGCCCTCTCTCACCGCTCCTTTTCAACATAGTGCTGGAAGTTCTGGCCAGAGCAATCAGGCAGGAGAAGGAAATAAAGGGTATTCAACTAGGAAAAGAGGAAGTCAAATTGTCCCTGTTTGCAGATGACATGATTGTATATCTAGAAAACCCCATTGTCTCAGCCCAAAATCTCCTTAAGCTGATTAGCAACTTCAGCAAAGTCTCAGGATACAAAATCAATGTACAAAAATCACAAGCATTCTTGTACACCAATAACAGACAAACAGAGAGCCAAATCATGAGTGAACTCCCATTCACAATTGCTTCAAAGAGAATAAAATACCTAGGAATCCAACTTACAAGGGATGTGAAGGACCTCTTCAAGGAGAACTACAAACCACTGCTCAATGAAATAAAAGAGGATACAAACAAATGGAAGAACATTCCATGCTCATGGGTTGGAAGAATCAATATGGTGAAAATGGCCATACTGCCCAAGGTCATTTATAGATTCAATGCCATCCCCATCAAGCTACCAATGACTTTCTTCACAGAATTGGAAAAAACTACTTTAAAGTTCATATGGAACCAAAAAAGAGCCCGCATCGCCAAGTCAATCCTAAGCCAAAAGAACAAAGCTGGAGGCATCACGCTACCTGACTTTAAACTATACTACAAGGCTACAGTAACCAAAACAGCATGGTACTGGTACCACAACAGAGACATAGATCAATGGAACAGAACAGAGCCCTCAGAAATGATGCCGCATAGCTACAACTATCTGATCTTTGACAAACCTGACAAAAACAAGAAATGGGGAAAGGATTCCCTATTTAATAAATGGTGCTGGGAAAACTGGCTAGCCATATGTAGAAAGCTGAAACTGGATCCCTTCCTTACACCTTATACAAAAATTAATTCAAGATGGATTAAAGACTTTTATATGTTAGATCTAAAACCATTAAAATCCTACAAGAAAACCTAGGCAATACCATTCAGGACATAGGCGTGGGCAAGGACTTCATGTCTAAAACACCAAAAGTAATGGCAACAAAAGCCAAAATCGACAAATGGGATCTCATTAAACTAAAGAGCTTCTGCACAGCAAAAGAAACTATCATCAGAGTGAACAGGCAACCTACAGAATGGGAGAAAATTTTTGCAACCTACTCATCTGACAAAGGCTAATATCCAGAATCTACAATGAACTCAAACAAATTTACAAGAAAAAAACAACCCCATCAAAAAGTGGGCAGAGGACATGAACAGACACTTCTCAAAAGAAGACATTTATGCAGCCAAAAAACACATGAAGAAATGCTCATCATCACTGGCCATCAGAGAAATGCAAATCAAAACCACAGTGAGATACCATCTCACACCAGTTAGAATGGCCATCATTAAAAAATCAGGAAACAACAGGTGCTGGAGAGGATGTGGAGAAATAGAACACTTTTACACTGTTGGTGGGACTGTAAACTAGTTCAACCATTGTGGAAGTCAGTGTGGCGATTCCTCAGGGATCTCGAACTAGAAATACCATTTGACCCAGCCATCCCATTACTGGGTATATACCCAAAGGACTATAAATCATGGTGCTATAAAGACACATGCACACGTATGTTTATTGCGGCACTATTCACAATAGCAAAGAGTTGGAACCAACCCAAATGTCCAACAACGATAGATTGGATTAAGAAAATGTGGCACATATACACCATGGAATACTATGCAGCCATAAAAAATGATGAGTTCGTGTCCTTTGTAGGGACATGGATGAAACTGGAAAACATCATTCTCAGTAAACCATCGCAAGGACAAAAAACCAAACACCGCATGTTCTCACTCATAGGTGGGAATTGAACAATGAGAACTCATGGACACAGGAAGGGGAACATCACACTCCGGGGACTGTTGTGGGATGGGGGGTGGGGGGAGGGACAGCATTAGGAGATACACCTAATGCTAAATGACGAGTTAATGGGTGCAGGAAATCAACATGGCACATGGATACATATGTAACAAACCTGCACATTGTGCACATGTACCCTAAAACCCTAAAGTATAATAATAAAAAAAAAAAAAAAAAAAAAAGAAAAGGTGACATTTGAGCGAAGACCTGAAGGAGGTAAGGAAGCTTCCTTGTACATATCCGGGGGACAGCATTCCAAGGAGAGGAAGCAGCAAGGGTAAAGGCCATGAGAGGGAGCGTGCCAGGTGTGTTCACTGAAAAGCAAGACCAGTATGGCTAGCACAGAGTAAATGAGGTAGAAAACTAGGAAAGAAAAGCAGAGAGATAATGGGGCTTCACCTTAAAGAAACTTGTAGGCTGTTGTAAGGATTTTGATACTCGAGATGAGATGACTAGTCATGGGGATATTTCCAAGAGAGGAGTGATGTAACCTGAGCGGCGCTTTAACATCGGAACATTTGAGATTGCGTGGTTGAGAACCAATAAGAATGGGAACAAGGGTTGAAGCAGGACTCTAGTTAGACAGCTGCATTCACAATGACTTCAATCAAGGTAGTGGTAGTACAGATAGTAAAAGGTACCTCTGAATGTATTTTGAATGCAGAGAAAATATGACTTTGTGGTAGACTGGATGTAAAGTGTGAGAGGAGAGAAGTCAACAATGATTCCAAAAATTTTAGACTGAACTACCCCCTGGGGAACAGGGGATAGCACTAAGTGGTTCTAGATTGCAGTACTTCTGCTATTTGCTCAAATACTTCCTTTAATGATTTGTTGTTGTTGCTTATTTAGTTGTCTATTTTCCTGATAAGCTTTAATGACAGTCTATATGTCATGCTAAGTGGTATTTACTAATAACAATAATTAATGCTATTTATTGCTTAGATCTCCCCAAACTTCAAGGTGCCTAATAGCTGATATAAATAACAAAATTCTGTCATAAGAATGAAGGGTGGCAGGATTTGGTAGTAGAGCAATGTACCAGCCACTGGCTTGAGTTCGGCAAAAAAAACTGAGTGGAGTTCAAGAATTCACTGTGGATCCTAAAACTAAAGACATGAAACTGAAGCAGAAGTTTCAAATGAACTGTAAGTATTAATGGCAAACCTTAATGCTAATTTAACACACAGCACTCCCAAGTTTGCTTTTCAATGGAAGCATAATGGGGGAGATACTTAGGAGTCCATTAAACATTTCTAGAATATTGGGTCTATTTAGCATAACCAAGTATAACTAGGTGATGGTGATAAAGATCTCTCTATATATCCTGGCTTGGATATAGAAATCAACACATGAGCAGGGCTGGAATAAAAATTGCAGGCGTACAGTCAAGGGATCCAACTATGAGTAGTTGAGAAAACTAGGATAAAGGAAGCAAACCAAGGGTGACAATGTAAGATTTACAAACAGGGTAGAGAGCACGCTAGAATTTAGAATGATCATCACAGAAGAATCAGAATATATCGCTGTAAGGGATACACTACAAGCCAAAGGGAAAACACAGAGGGGAAATCAGGAACACAAGAAACTCTTTGAACATGTTATTTCTGAAGAAAAGACAGAAAAATCTGAAGCCAGGGAAATAATTCTAAGTTCCCCAAAGAGAATAATCTGTCTAGTCCATTCATTTGTTAATTCCTTTGTTCATTCATTCAGCAGACAGTAGATAGATAGGTATTGGAAATATAGTGGAATTTTTTTTTTTGAGATCTTTGCTCTAAAGGATCTTATAGAAACCAGAGAGTGAATGCCAGGCTGCCTGCAAGACTCTCTGTGGCTCAGGTTCCTTGGATACCTAGGGGATCTATAGCTCTCTCTAAATTAACAGTATTCAGAGGAGTCTTAAACCTTTTGCCACAAAGTAGACTAAGACTCTCTCCATACTGCAGCTAAAACACTCCCTTTAAAACATAAACTTTCCTTCTTAAAATCCTGCAATGGTTACCTTTTGTCCTTAGGATAAAATATAATTCCTTAATACATTATCATGATTTGGCCCCTCTTGCCCTCCAGCCTGAACACCTCTCCTTGCAATCTATGCTCTGCTTTTAGTTACTTGAAACCACAATGCTTACTTTTTATTAATATTTTTTACAAAATTTCAATAACTTTGGTATAACACAATACTTACCCTTGGTATCAGACTCTGTTCTGCCTTCTGATACATTCTTTCGTCTCATCCTCATCTGGTTTATTCCTACTCAGTTCTCAGCTTAGGCATCACTTCTCTGACCCCTTCTAGGTTAAATGGTGCTATTTGCTTCTGTAATACTGTACTTCCTTAATCACTCTTCTCTTACTGTTGTTTATTCAGTTCTATCTTTCCGATAAGTTGTAAGGATAGTTCCTGGAGAACAAGATGTATGTCTATTTTGTTTACCACTCTATATTCAGCAACCTCACACAGTCTTTGGCACCAGGAAAGTATTAATCACATTTGCGGAATTATCTTTTTTTAAGAGGCAAGGTCTCATTGTTGCCCAGGCTGGACTTGAACTCTTGGGCTCAAGGGATCCTCTTGCCTCAGTCTCCTGTCACTGGAACTACAGGCACATGCTACTGCGCCCAGCTTACATTTATAGAACTTTTATTGATAAAATGATAAATGAATGAATATAAGATCTATGAGGCAGTTATTGTATCTACTTACTAACCATGATATCTCCAGTACTTCACACAGGGTCTAGAATAAAGTAGCTGCTTATTATATTTTTCACTGAATGAATGAATGAATGCTACCTTTGACCCAAGTCAGTCTTACCTTATTTGCACAAAACCCCTGTAATAAACTGGCACGATATATGACACCCTCAATAGTTTTTTCTCTTTTCCCATAAACTATGCCTCAAAATGCAAGACCCTAAAATGTTAAACTATAGCTGGATCTGGGCTCAACCTGCTATATATCTGTTTGGATTGAGTCTCATCATTGTGCTTTCTTAAGAAACCAAAAGGTGCCATTTTCACAGATCCTTGCAAATAGTACTTCTAATTTTCCCTGCCCACCCAGTTTTCCATCCTTTGTTTTCCAACTAGGTAGTTACATTGTTCTCCAAGTATCACAAGCTGCTCTGGATATGTACTTGTGAAACAGAGAAGGCACAGATGAAAACAAGGGATCTATCGGGCCCTTGAATAGATGAAAAGCAAATCCCAAATATTAAAGGTTACCTCAGGGAAATGGATATCTATATATATTTATAATTTAAAAAGATATTAAGCCGGGAAAATAAAACAATATAAAAAATATCCCCAAGTGGTTGTGGAAGAAATAGTGCATATTCCCTGGTTGGAAGGATGAAAGGTAAGCTATGGTCAGTCCTGAGCATTATCTTGAGGGTTAGGAGGGTATTTTATCACTACAATTAAGGCTAAATGCCTTATAAAGCTTTTAAGAAAATTACACAGTAGAAAAGTGTTCAGTTTTGATGACCAGTTTTTCATCAGTTTTTATGACCAGTTATGAATATATGAATAACCATGCAAGAAAATTACAATAATTCATGTAAAATTGTTTTAAAGATTAATTATAGTACCACTGACATATTTATCATTATAAACACATAGCATAATTATTAAGTGTACTTACATAGTATAATATAGGCTACCATTCATGGCAAGTTTAAAGTCCCTGTCCTTTTAAAAATAATTTAAAGGAAACAGTACTGAAAAGTACATGAAGTGGTAAATTATTACAGCCATGCAATTATACAACAAACTTCAGAGCATTTCTATACTTTTCTAAGATCACTAATAGATTTTCTCCCTTTCTTCCTTCCAGCATTTAGTGATAGATTATGTCCAGGCATATACATAGCAGATAGACATAAAGATGACTAAATCAGAGTCCCTGCCAGATTCTTCTCTACCTGCTAATTTTAACCTCATATCCAGATCTAGTACTTTTTTTCCCTTCAACAATCCTACAATCCAGAGAACTGGTTATAATAGAAGCCAAACAATTGCTCAGATCAGTCCTGGTGCCTTCAAAGGAGTCCCAATTGTAGGCTGGCAAACAGAGTAAGAAGAGATGAAGAGATGAAAAGACAGAAGAACAAGGGAAGACCCCCTGGAGGAGGTCTCTAAAGAGAGGAGAACAGACAGAATCAGTACACAGGTCTAGGGATGAGCTTTCAATTTCATAAGGTCAACTTTTATACTAGAACAAAGATGATGAAGATGGCTTCAAAGAAATTTGTAGATGAGAGAGAAGGGCAGGAATTTTCAAGTGGTCATATCTCACAGCTTGAATTTTCTCTATGAAGTAAAACATAAGGTGCTCTGCTAAGGAAAAGAGGGGTCAGTGACAGAATGGAGTCTTCAAGAAAGATTGAAGAACATCACTGTGGAATACAGGAGCAGTGCTCAGGGCCCATGCACTGTATCTGAACTGTATCTGAAGTGTACACTGTACACTGTATCTGAAGTTTCGGTAGCAGAGCTCAGCAGCTGGCATATAGACAGATACTAATCCAAGTTAAATGGTTTTTGGAAAGGATGAAGCATAAAGAAAAGTGAGTTAGGATACTGAAGGTGCTAGAAAGAGAATATAGTTATATGCCACAAATAGAAGGCTGAATCGGACAAGAATCAGGAAAGAAAGTGACAGACTGAGAAAACTGAACAGGAAGAGACTGGAAAGTCAAGAGAATACAAAATTGAGAATGAAATGTGGCTGTTGTCAAAGAATAACATGTATGCTTAGGGGTTCAAAGGTGGAGCAGGGATGAGTGATGACAAATGTGAACAGGTTTGTGGATTTTTTTAAAAAAAACATGGATGAAGGGTGCTGCATTGAGACGATCAAATTATTCATGTGATGGTAGAAGTTAATGTGGTTAAAACAAAAGGCTCTTTTGTGAAGCTGGTACAAGAAGCAGAGGAAGACAGTGGAAAATCCACAAAGGTACCTTGTTTGCATCAACTAACCTGTATCATTTACTATTCCTTAAAAATACACTCTTTCTCTGTCTATACTATTATTCTATTTTCCTGAAGTTACCTGATTAGTTTATTCTGAAGAAACTTGATCAATTTGAAGAAAACTTCTTTAAAGCAACTCCCCATAGGGAGCTCCCTAAGGCAAACTAGTCACAGTGATGATTCAGTGTCAGTTACCGTCTATGTGATCCATCTGTACTAAAATTGTAAATTTTTCTCTAAATTCTCAAAAATGATGAAAAGCCACAGTAAAGCAGAAAGCACATATTTTGTAAAAAAAAAAAAAAAAATACAACAGTGCTATACAAAAATAACAAATGGTAGAATAATGAATATATGATGTTTTATGTGCAAAATCAAAATGTAATTCTCACTAGTGATTAGCACAATGGTTATCTCTATAATACAATAGCCACACAGTCAGACAACCCACTTAGTAAATAATTTAGGCATACCTGTATTGCAAGGGCACGGGCAACAAGACCTCTCAGGTATTGTAAGGGATCTTCTGGGCCTTCCCACTTGCTCTGCCATGCGAGAGGACACTGCAATTTAAAAAGGTTCAAAATTAAGTTTGTGTATATGATACTACATATAAAAGACTACTAACACTAGTGTGATGGAGAAAAATTTGGGCATAAATCACATATACATATGAAATTCATTTCATTAAGATATGTCTGTTTTTCTTTGATCTCATTAAATTGAATAGTAGAGATAACATGAATTAATGTTTCTCTAAAAGGAAGAAAAGTACAAGTTCCTGAAAGAATAACAAGATGAACTTAAACTGGCATATAAAAAATAGTCAACCATGTTTTCTTAAACAATATTTACTGCAAATGAAACTCAAATTAAATTTGACAAATTCATTTTATAAGTGGTAAAGATTAAAAAACAACCAGCTTTGGTCCCTACAGAATTTTTTAAAACTATAAATAGAGCAGTATAATGGAAACTTTATTCCTCAAACCACATCGAGACATATGAAACAAACAGAAAAAAATAAAAAGGAGTACACGAAATTAAAAATAAATAAAACCCCTCTAACAATAGCTGCCTTACAAAAGTTACCTTTCTAATATTTGACCTTCCAATAAAGGCATTCTCCATTAATGCAGACTCTTCACAAGTATTCTTGTAAGGTCATGTTCATTATAATATACCTTTTTGGTGAAGGTTTTCTGGATTTCCTAATATTTTATAAATATCACACAAACTTCTCAACATATTATTTTTCTGAAGTGTGGTAATAGGGAGAGAACGTCAATTTTATACCCCCAAACACTGTCTGATTACATAGTTAAGAAGCTACTATGGGCTAGAATATATCAACAATGTATAGAAAATGGTAATTGTAAGACAACCAAATTTAGAGTAGAAGAGGACCTTAGAAAACATCGAATCCCTTTACTTTATAGGAATAAAGTAAGCCTTCTTAGGAATGTGATAAGTGCCAGAACTTTGATCTAAAACAGGTGTAGTTATTTTGAAACACAACTGCAAATCCTTTGACACTTTGGCTCTTGAGACTTGAGGTCTGTGCTCCTCTCTTCCAGTACAGAGGAAGTGATACTATGCCAGTTTCCAAGTCTAGGCTATAAAAAATTGGTTGCTTATATTTCCTGCCTTTTGAGACTTTTAATCTTAGAAGCCAGTTACCATGCTGTGGAGCCCAAACTGTCTTTGGAGAGGCCCATGTGGAGGTGAACAGAGACCCCCAGCTCTCAGCCGGCACCAACTTGCTAACCATGAGTGAGCTGTGTGAAGGAGACAAGCTTCCTCTACCAAGCCCTAGTACATTTCAGACTTTTAAGCTAAAAATAAATGATTTTTTAAAAACATTATTTTAAGCCAGTAAGTTTTGGTGAGATTTGTTCTGCAGCAAGACAACCAATAACGATTTTGATACACCAGAGGTGGGGTGCTGTCTTAAGAAAATCCTCAGTCATACCGCATTGGACTTGAGACTAAGTAGTGGGCTGAAGCTGGAGGGATCTTTAGGAGAATGTAAGTGAAAACTTAAAAGGACTTCTAGGAGAATACTAGAGGAAGCCTATGTATGGAGCTTTGAGGACTTAAAAAAAATAAAATAAAAAGGAAGGAAAAATCTCAGACAACCCTCTGTTAAACAATAGGGCTTCGATAAATCTTAAGGGTGCTGTCCCACAGCTGATGCGAAAGGCTTATCTTGAAAAGATTTGTGGTTGTGGTTTTTGTCTAATGGAGTGAATCTCAGTGAGATTCATAGGAAACTCCCAGTTTTAGAAAAACTGTTCTGGTGTAAACTATCAGTTTAGGATTACAGGGTTAGGAGAGGGTGCAATTCAAAGAGAACCTTGATCCAGGGCTTCTATGGGCAGGAAGCAGACTGAGAAAACCACTCAGCTGCAAACATGAGCTACATCTTATTGAAATGTGTGGCTAATTCAGAGGTTAGAATCCAGAGCTCAAAGGGTAAAGCCAAGAGCAATTAATCACTCCTAGGAAACAATACAAAATTCGAATAAAGGAACTGGAAACATGAACTTCCTTGGATTTCAGAATTGCTAAGGACATGTTACCCTCCCATTCTTCCTCCACCCTTTTTGAATAGGAATGTCTTTGCAGTTACCCTATGCCTGTCCTACCATTTTATATTGGTTTTAAAGGGAACAGGTAACTTGTCACTGTAGTTCACTGGCCTTTAGATGGGAACAATATTTATGCAGTTATTTTTGAGGAATCAAACCCAAAAAGCCTCATCCATACTTTCACCTGATTTAAATGACAATTTTATCCCTTTAGCCTTAGCCTGATCCTGTAATGAAATGAAACACGTGGAGGAGTTTGGGAGGAGACGGTTGTATTTTGCATGTGGGGAAATGTAAATAATTTCTGCCTAGAGGGCAGACTGTGGCAGTTTTTAAACATGACTCCTAAATTATTTGACACTCCTCTCACTCACAGTTGACCAACAGCCAGCCCATGAGTAACCTTGGAAGCTGAGCCTTGTGAGAAACCCCGAGCCAGAATACTCAGCTAAACCACACTTGGATTCTAGACCCACAGAAACTGTGATAGAATAAATTTGTATTGTTTTATGCCACTAAGCCTTAGGGCAATTTATTATTCATCTATAGATGGTTAAGAGAGTTACCAATATTATTACCAAGCGTAATTCATTAATTCAATAGATGTTTAAGTCATTATTCATCCATTCAGCAATTATTTACTATCTACAATGTGTACTATTAACATAAGGTCTTTGCTATTATGGAACTTACATTTTATAGCGAGATAGATAATATTTACCTATATAAAAAATATTTCATAGTGTTAAATATGTAGAGAATTAAAACATAATAGGTGATATAATAGAAATGATAATGATAGTGATACATGACATGAATAAAACAAATATAGTATTTAAAGAAAATTAAAAATCAATAAAGGAGATACAAAGCTGAAGTTCCTTGTGGTGCTTTATGAATAAATTATATATCATGTTATTGGAGTTTAGGGGGAAAAACTATTCAATAAAGGAAGTCTTTAAAAAAGAAGTAGCTATTAAGCTATGCCTTGAAAGTTGTGTTAGATTTGCACAAAGGTAAAAAGAGTTGCAGGAAATTTTTTTAAGCTAATATTTATTGGGTGCTTACTATGTGTTAGTAACTATGGTGAGTGCTTTATACATACCACCTCATACAGTCCTCAAAATAATCCTCAGAAGTGTACTATTAGGTAAGTGCAAAAGTAACTGCAGTTTTTACATTGTTAAAATTTGCTGTTTGATACTGAAATACATTCTTAAATAAATGTAGTTATGTTATAGATCATTTTAATGAGCATTTCTCACTTTTTTTTTTTGCTAATGACTTCTTGCTTGCTGTTTATGTTTATTTTAGACCATGGAAATGATGTTAGGCAAAAAGCACATTCGAGCGATTTTCTCATTTGAGTTCACAATGGGTCGTAAATCAGTGGAGACAACTGGCAACATCAACAACACATTTGGCCTAGGAACTACTAACGAACGTACAGTGCAGTGATGGTTCAAGAAGTTTTGCAAAGGAGATCCTTGAAGATGAGGACATAGTGGCCAGCTATCGGAAGTTAACAACAACCAGCTGAGAGCTATCGTCCAAGCTGATCCTCTTACAACTACAGGAGAAGCTGCAGAAGAACTCAACATCGACCATTCTATAGTCATTCAGCGTTTGAATCAAATTGGAGAGGTGATAAAAGCTTGATAAGAAGATGCCTCATGAGCTAACCAAAAATCATTGTTTTGAAGCGTTGTCTTCTCTTATTCTATGTAACAACAATGAACTATTTCTCAATCAGATTGTGATGTACAATCAAAAGTGGATTTTATATGACAACCAGCGATGATCAGCTCAGTGGCTGAATCAAGAAGCAGCTTCAAAACACCTCCCAAAGTCAACTTCCACCAAAAAAAAAGGTCATGGTTGCTGTTTGGTGCTCTGCTGGTGGTCTGATCCACTACAGTGTTCTGAACCCTGGCTTAACTATTACATCTGAGAAGTATGCTCAGCAAATAGCTGAGATGCATCAAAAACTGCAATACCTGCAGCCAGCATTGGTCAACAGAAAGGACCCAATTCTTCTCCACGACAGTGCCCCACCACAAGTTGCACAACCAATACTTCAAAAGTTGAATGAATTGGGCTACGAAGTTTTGCCTCATTCACCATATTCACCTGACCTCTTGCTAGCTGACTACCATTTCTTTAAGCATCTCAGTAACATTTTGCAGGGAAAACACTTCCACAATCAGCAGGATGCAGAAAATGCTTTCCAAGAGTTTGTCCAATCCCAAAGGACAGATTTTTATGTTACAGGAATAAACCAAGGTATTTCTTATTGGCAAAATGTGTTGATTGTAATGGTTCCTATTTTGGTTAATAAAGATGTCTCTGAGCCTAGTTATTAATATAATAACTTAAAATTCGTGGTCCAAAACCACAATTACTTTTGCACCAACTTAATATTATAATTTGCATTTTACAGAGGAGAAAATGTAGACGCAAAGAGAATGCATGTTCAAAAACCACAGAGCTGGCAAATGGCAGATCCAGGATGTAAACCCCCAGGTAACTTGGCTCTAGAGTCCATATCAGCACCAATACTATCTTTAATAGATCTAATATTTCTATAATTTATACATATTAAACCATTTGAGATTCAATATAAGATAATTATGTATTGGGAATTAAATTTATAATGATGGAGACATTAAGTCTTACAGTAAGTTTATTTAACTAATCTTAAAGTTTTTAATTTTTTTTAAACTAAATGATAGAGAAGTTGAATCCAGGTCTAAGCCTGAATGTAACCTCTTTTCCCCATTCCATGCATTTCATGAAGGATGTCACAAAAGCAGAACAGGTTGTAACCAGGGTGTTCATTTGTTAACTCACTCACTCTCAAATATCAATTAAGTGATTATGCAGCAAGTATGAGTAAATAGCTGCTATTTGCCAATCATTTGTTAACTGCTGAGGATAATAAGTCATAACACAATTCTTGTCTACAAAAGCTTATGATAGAGAGGGAAATCGAAAATAAAAGAGATGGCTGTGGACAATGAATTGAGCTCCCTAATAGCGATAAGCACTGTGATTGTGAACACGAAGGTAGAGTATATCAAATTCAAACTGCGTAGAATGGCAAGAGTTAGGAAAGGCTTTCTGGTGGAGATCATGCTTGATATGAGTCTCAAAAAGTAAATGAAGAGTCTTTTCCTGAGTATCTATAATAGTCAGGTAAAGACAGCAGGGAAAGGAAGAAGCATTAATAAGACATGAGAGAAATGGGCTGATGAATTAAGGATGACATCATAAAATTTGTGGTTGTTTATACTAAGGAATTTAAATTTTATCTGGAAAGCAATGGTAAAACTAAATTAACCTTTAAGCGACACAACAAATTTGAATTTTTTTAAAGATTACCCTAGTAGAAATGGGAAGAACATTAGGAAGATGAAACTGCAATCAGGGAGGTGAGTTAAGAATGTACGGTAATCAAGATTAAAGAAAGACTTAAATGTTAGACCTAAAACCACTAAAATCCTACAAGAAAACCTAGGCAATACCATTCAGGACATAGGCGGGGGCAAGGACTTCATGTCTAAAACACCAAAAGCAAGGGCAACAAAAGCCAAAATTGACAAATGGGATCTCATTAAACTAAAGAGCTTCTGCACAGCAAAAGAAACTACCATCAGAGTGAACAGGCAACCTACAGAATGGGAGAAAATTTTTGCAACCTACTCATCTGACAAAGGGCTAAAGAATGGGAGAAAATTTTTGCAACCTACTCATCTGACAAAGGGCTAATATCCAGAATCTACAATGAACTCAAACAAATTTACAAGAAAAAAACAAACAACCCCATCAAAAAGTGGGCAGAGGACATGAACAGACACTTCTCAAAAGAAGACATTTATGCAGCCAAAAAACACATGAAAAAATGCTCATCATCACTGGCCATCAGAGAAATGCAAATCAAAACCACAGTGAGATACCATCTCACACCAGTTAGAATGGCCATCATTAAAAAGTCAGGAAACAACAGGTGCTGGACAGGATGTGCAGAAATAGGAACACTTTTACACTGTTGGTGGGACTGTAAACTAGTTCAACCATTGTGGAAGTCAGTGTGGCGATTCCTCAGGGATCTAGAACTAGAAATACCATTTGACCCAGCCATCCCATTACTGGGTATATACCCAAAGGACTATAAATCATGCTGCTATAAAGACACATGCACACGTATGTTTATTGCGGCACTATTCACAATAACAGAGTTGGAACCAACCCAAATGTCCAACAACAATAGACTGGATTAAGAAAATGTGGCACATATACACCATGGAATACTATGCAGCCATAAAAAATGATGAGTTCATGTCCTTTGTAGGGACATGGCTGAAACTGGAAAACATCATTCTCAGTAAACTATCGCAAGGACAAAAAAACAAACACTGCATGTTCTCACTCATAGGTGGGAATTGAACAATGAGAACTCATGGACACAGGAAGGGGAACATCACACTCTGGGGACTGTTGTGGGGTGGGGTGAGGGGGGAGGGACAGCATTAGGAGATATACCTAATGCTAAATGACGAGTTAATGGGTACAGCACACCAACATGGCACATGTATACATATGTAACAAACCTGCACATTGTGCACATGTACCCTAAAACCTAAATAATAAAAAAAAAGAAAATACAAAAATTAAAAAAAAGAATGTACGGTAATATTCTAAATGTGAGTCAATGAAGAATCATGTGAAAATGAGAATAAGAAGGATAACGATAGCAAACACTTTTATAGCACTTATAGGTACAGGCACTGTTATATGTATTTTATCTACATTAAGACTGTTATATCTTATGCCAACCCTCTGAAGTGGGTATAATTATTACCATTTCAAATATCTGGAAACTGATGTAGAGAAAGGTTAAGTGACTTGCACAAAAAAACACTCTAGTACAATCTTGGATGTTTTAATTTCCACTCTAGAATCTTAATATGTTTATTGTATGAAACTTAAATGGCCATTTGTAGGAATTTTCCTCCCTTCTCTATTTAATGATGGAATTACTTGTACTACTAACAAATATCACTATCCCACTAGTAAAAATAATAGCTTCTTTCTCAAGTAGGAGTGCAATACCAGTAATCCATTATCTGCAGACTGTTGAAGTTAAACCAACATTGGATTTTAGGTTTTGAAAATGTCAGAAGAACTTTCATTTGATTCTAGCTTATCACAGTGCCTGAAACAGGGAGACAGCACTGTAATTGTAATTTATTTCAAACACTAGCAGTTGCACAAGGTTTTTATGATGTGTGAAAACAGACTCGGTTTACAATTTTAAGAAAGAGAAAGAAAAAATGCAGAGAGGTCACTGTAATTTCAACTTCATATGCAATGATTAACAATAGATACAATTTAAGATTATCACTAACTCCTACACTTGCCATAATTTACACTATGCAATTAACTGAAATAACTAAAACCTATTTCACATACATAATTAGAAATTTATATTTCAGAGGGATAAAGACAAGTTTCAGAGCAAAACAAAATTTAACAGTAAGAGAGCCCTTACTATCTATACTTAAGAGGAAGTACAACACGGACAATGAGTAATTTGTGATAAAAGAGCAGATTCTAGTTTAATCTTAACAAGACCTTTGTTCAGCTCCATGGGTATATCACAGTATTTGTGTAGCATTCATTTTTTTTTTTATCAGTACAGAAAAAGGATTATAAAATGGCACATGAGCAAACTAAGGACTTTCAGATCTAAAAGATTTAATTGATTCTTTTAAAACATAAATCATTTTTTGAATCTATTTTATGTTTTCCCTTCTCAAAGAGGATCTTCTATTGCTTTCTGTGAAAAACTAACCTCAGTTGTTTTTTGTTTTTTTTTTTTGAGACAGGGTCTCACTCTGTCACCCAGGCTGGAGTACAGTGGCATGATCATGGCTCACTGCAGCTTAGACTTCCCAAGCTCAGGTGGTCCTCCTACCTCAGTCTCCCGAGTAGCTGGAACTACAGGCACCCACCACCATACCTGGCTAATTTTTGTATTTTTTGTAGAGATGGGGTTTCTCCATGTTGCTGGTCTTGAACTCCTAAGCTCAAGTGATCTGTCCACCTTGGCATCCCAAAGTGCTAGGATTACAGGCATGAGCCACCGTGTGCAGCCAGGTTTTTTCAATTAAAAGAATAGAATGCTTGTTATCTTAAGAGATTACACTGTTATAAAAAGTTAGGAAGGTGGAAACAACCCACATCCATCAATGGATGAATGGATAAACAAAATGTGGCATATACATACAATGGAATATTATTCACCTTAAAAAAGAAAAAAAATTGACATATGCTTCAGCATGGATGTACCTTGAGGACATTATACATAGTGAGATAAGCCAGGGACACAAAGACAAACACTGTTATGATTCCACTTTAATGAGGTACCTGAAGTACCAGGATTCATAGAGACAGAAAGTAGATGGTGGTTGCCAAGGGCTGGGGAAGGGGTGAATAGGAGCTGTTGTTTATTTAATAGGACAGAGTTTCAGCTTTTCAAGATGAAGAGTTCTGGAAAGTAGCTGTATAGCAATGTCAATGTACTTTGCACTACTGAACTGTATACTTAAAAATGGTTAACACAGTAAATGTTGTGTCATGTATATTTTGTCAAAGTAAAATAAAAACTTCATTGGGAAAAGCTTAGGAAAGACTACTAATTTCCTTCTGTGAAGTTTTGCTAGCCACCACTGTATGTTAGATAGTTTTTGTTATTTATATTGAGCTCACTGAATATAGACTATGTACTATTCATTTTTCCTATCTCCAGAGCCTTGCATGATATAGAGAACCCATGGTAAGTGGGCAATAAATATTTGCTAAATGTTACTTATTACATCATCCAACTGCAAGCTTTTTCTTATCCAAACTCCTCCTTCCTCCTCTCTTTCAGATATTCTGAAAAAAAAAAAAAAAGAAAAAAGAAAAAACAGCTCATGTTATAGAGAGACCATATATCCATTTGATTAATGCTGCCTGTTGTCCCAGAGTTCCATTCAGGTAGCAAGCTGCTTTACTCTAACAGGGTCCTCAGATTAAAGGTTATGATTAATCTGGGTGTGTCTGTGAGGGTGTTTACAGAAGAGCTTAGTATTTGACACTGAATTATATATATACTTATATGTATATATGTATGCTTTTTATTTTTATATATTCATATTATAATCTGGTTCTGTTTCTTGGAAGAACTCGAGTACAGTGGAAAATGATAAATTCTACTCAAAATGTGTAGTTTTTAAAAAACTATTTAGTTAATATTTGCTATGGACTGAATGTGTATGTCCCCACAAGATGCATATGTTGAAATCTTAAGCCCCAAAGTGATAACATTAGGAGGTGAGGTCTTTGAGAAGTAATAAGCTCATGAGAATGGAGCAGCCCCTCGTGGTGGGATTAGTGCCCTTGTAAAAAGATATGAGAGGGCTTCTTTCTCTTTCTTCCCTCCATAGTGTGAAGATACAAGGAGAAGATGACTGTCTGTAAACTTTCATCAGACACCACCAGATCTGCCAGCCCTTTGATCTTGGACTTCCCAGCTTTCAGAACTGTGAGAAATGTCTGTTATTTAAGCTACCTAGTCTACAGTATTTTGTTGTGACAATTTGTCTAAGACAGTATTTGTCTTTTAAAATATGAACAGATTGTACTATTTACAGCATGGTATACATTAAGAATACTTATATAGTGAAGCTTAGCTCTGGGGAAGATGAAGGTAAGTTTATCATTAAATATGTTCAGCAAGTAGAATGATAATCTGTAACATTTCTTTCATCTAGTAAAACTACATTGAATGTATATTTACTTCCATGAAATTTATTGAGAGTTTAAAAATTGTGGATTATTTCTACATTGTTTTCTGTGATACATTCATTTAGGCCAATATCATGTTGCCATAGTTAAAAGTATGCATGTATGTAGGCATGTTGGGGTTATAATTTCTATTAATATTTTCTCAAAAATTGTAACCAAACATACATCAACAGTAGAGTTAAATGGGCTCTGTGGGTTTACATTAACATTTGATCTATAAACATTGTAAAGCTAATAGTATTGAGTTTTGATTTCCACAATTTAGCATACTAACCATGTTAAATGAGCCGTAACAAGAAACAACACACTTATGAATTTTTATATACAATTTATTTAAAAATGACTACTAATGCAAAATGGCACAAAAATATTTCAATAGTGATTGTTCATTTCACTTGGTATGGTGTCTATTAATATAAATTAGAACATAAAACAATTACTGAGGCAGTCACACTGATTTCTGCGCATTAATGTGACCAATCAATCAAATGCTTGAGGTGAAACAAACTTGGGTTCAAGCCCATTAGTTTGTTATTATATTTGATACTAAACTAGCCAGCTATTAATTGAAGCACGAACTAGATAACAATCATCGGTTTAGCCATAGATTTTGTGTTTTATGTGCATGGATGTTGAAAAATCTTACATATAGTCTTCCAAGCTAACATAAACGTTCAGTAAATTAAATGGAATTTTAGGGTCTAAATAGTATTTAAACTTGTATAGGGTAAAATCAAAATATAAAAATTATTGACAATATTTTCACTCTCAAAAGTTTGCTTCCATTTGTAATCCATCAGTCCTACCCCCACCAACTAATTAACAGACAATTAATTAGTATGTTAATACATACTGCTGAGACCAGCTTGGTTGATCCTAATCCAGCAAGGCTAGAGGAATTAAAGGCACACACACAGAAATATAAAGTGTGGAGTGGGAAATCAGGGGGCCGACAGCCTTCAGAGCTGAGAGCCTCGAACAGAGTTTTACCCACATATTTATTGACAGCAAGCCAGTGATAAGCATTGTTTCTATAGATTATAGATTAACTAAAAGTATTCCTTACGGAAAACAAAGGGATAGGCTCTGACTAGTTATCTGCAGCAGGAACATGTCCTTAAGGCACAGATTGCTCATACTGTTGTTCCTGGTTTAGGAACGCCTTAAGTGGTTTTCTGTCCTGGGTGGGCCAGGTGTTCCTTGCCCTCATTCTGGTAAACCCACAGCCTTCAGCGTGGGTGTCATGGCCATCACGAACATAACAAAGTGCTGCAGAGATTTTGTTTATGGCCAGATTTGGGGGCCTGTTCCCAACAACATACTAGTTTGAATTTTCTAGAATTATGTATATAATTAAATTTATATATATAGTATTTATAAATATTAAACTTTTAACCTTCCTTTTTTTGTTATGTATAATTATTTTGAGATTTATCCAGTAATGTAGTTGAATCAGCTCACAAAAGCTAGTGAGAGCCAAGTCTTAAAATTTTTACAAATTATGTAAGTTTGTTAAATAGCCATTAAAAGTTATAAATTAAATGTTATTTTAAAACAGTTAACAAATATTCAAACCTCACCTTTTCATAATTATTTTACCATTTTTATTATGTTGTGTCCCCTCAGACATCTTGCTGAAAGCTAATCACTAATGGTATTTGGAGGTGGGGCCTTTGGAAGGAAATAGGTTATGAGGGTGAAGCTTATGAGGTTATGAGGGTGAAGCTTAATGTTCTTATAAGAAGAGGTTAAAGAGCTAGCCTGCATTCTTTCCACCATATGAGGATACAAGGAAAAGTTGGCTGCCTGCAATGTGGAAGGTGGCCGTCATCAGAACCCAATCATGCTGGCACCCGATCTTAGATTTCCCAGCCTTCAGAACTGTAAGAAATACATGTTTAAGCCACCCAGTCTATCAAAATTTGTAATAGCAACCTGATTAAAGAATGATGTTTATTTAAGCTGGGCTTAGGGGGTGCACACCTGTAATCCCAGCACTTTGAGAGGCTGAGGCAAGAGGATCGCTTGACCACAGGAGTTCAAAAACAGCCTGGTCAACATAGTGAGAACCTATCTCTACAGAAAATTTAAAAATTAGCCTGGTGTGAGGGCATGTGCCTGTACTCCTAGCTACTCAGGAGGCTGAGGTGGGAGGATCTATTGAGCTCGGGAGTTGGAGGTTGCAGTGAGCTAGGAATGTACCACTGCATTCCAGCCTAGGTGACAGAGTGAGACCCTGTCTCTACAAAACAAAACAAAAAATCTGTGTTTAAGATTATGTCTATTGGATATAAGATAGAAGAAATACTGGATAGAAGACATGGGTAGAAGAAATACTATAAAATAGTTTGCTACTAGGCATCTCTTCCTAACTCCACATTCATTGACCTTATATTGGTAACTTGAAATCAGCCATGGCAGGAGCATTTGTACCATGGAAATGAGAAAATGCTATATAGATCAAAGCTTCCTCCTCTTTTTTTTTTTTTTTGGAGAGCCAGTTTTTAAACATTTGCCAGCAGAACACTGGGTGTATCCATGTAGTTGCATAAATCAAATAGTCATGGTTTGAATTTCTAAGTAGCATTCCAATTTTATGGATATAACAAAAATTTGTTCTTGACTCTTAAAAATTAAGGTGCTTTGAACATTCACAACTAAGTATGTGTATGGCATATGCTTTCATTTCTCTTGGGTAAATATTCACGAGTGATATAGTGGGCTAATATGTTAAGTATATGTTTAACCTTATAAGAAAAAGCTAAACTATCAGCAATATCTGAAAATTCAAGTTGTTCCTGATCCATATCAACACTTGGTACCATTTGGCTTTTTAATTTAAGCTATAAACCAATCAAGCTAGTGTGCAGAGCTGTCTCATTGTGATCTAAAAAATTTGTTTTTACTGATATATAATTAATATACCATCAAACTCACCTCTCTAGAGTGTATGATTTAGTGTGTTTTAATATATTCACAAGGTTGTACAAGCATAACCACTAATTCCAGAATATTTTTATCAATCCCCCAAAATACTCTGGATCCATGCAGTCACTCTCCATTTCCCCCTGAACAAAGGGTGGTTTTCCATTTACTTAAGTGGTCTTTAATTTCTTTCAATGATGTTGTGTAGGTCTCAGTGCACAAGTCTTGATCTCCTTTTGTTAAATTTATTCCCATCTATTTCATTCTTTTCAATGCTATTGTAAGTGGAATTAAGTTCTTAATTTCATTTTGGATACTGTGAGTGCCATATACTAGGGTTCATTGCTATTATATAGAAATACAACTGATCTTTATATATTGATATTCTCATTGCAGTTCTGATATTCCTAATGACACCTACATTTTTATGTGCTTCTTTCCCATCCACAAGTCTTAATATCTATACAATTTTTTTTGCATTTTTATAATTGAGATGTTTATTGAGTTTTTAAAAAAAAACTAGATGTAGGTTCGTTTTGTTAGGCATATGTCTTGAAATTATTTTCTCCTGTGGCTTGCTTTTCATTTTTATAAGTGTCTTTTAAACAGAGGGTTAAAATTTTGATAAAGTCCAATGTATCATTTTTTTCTTTTTATATTTCATTTTTCGTGTCCTATTTAAGAAATCACTGCCAAACACAAAGTCACTAAAAAATTTTAGTGAAGTTTTATTAATGTTTATGATTACTTTGGGTATAATTTTTGTATATCTTTGGAGATACAGTGGCAGGGTTTTTTTTTTTTTTTGGCTATTCAATTACTCTAGTACCATTTGTTAAAGAGATTTTCCTTTTCTTATTTAATTACCTTAGCCTATTGGTGAAAATCAATTGATTATATATTTCTGGGTCTATTTGGATTCTTATTCCATTCTGCTGATCTCCACTGATTCCTTCCATTCCATTGATCCATTCCAATCCATTGATTAACGGATTCCATTCCACTGATCTTCATTCCATTGATTTCCATTTCATTGATCTCTGTATCTGTCTTTATGCCAATGCCACAGTATTTTGATGACAATATCTTCATAATGTTTGAAATCAAAAAGTGTAAGACCTTCCATTTTTTTCTTCTGTTTTCATAAAAGGGTCTACAGTAGACCCTTTGCATTTTTGCAAAAAGAAAAAAAATAGACTCAAATTTCCCATACTTACAAAAAAATCCTGCAGAGGTATTCCTAGCTTTTGGGTTGAGATTATGGAGTTTTCTAGATATAGGATCATGTCATCTGCAAACAAAAATAATTTGACTTCCTCTCTTCCTATTAGAGTACCATTTATCTCTTTCTCTTGCCCAATTGCCCTGGCCAGAACTTTCAATACTATGTTGAATAGGAGTGGTGGGAGAGGGCATCCTTGTCTTGTGCCAGTTTTCAAGGGTATTGCTTCTAGCTTTTGCCCATTCATTATTACATCACTATGGGTTTGTCATATATGGCTATCTTGAGATATGTTCCTTCAATACCTAGTTTATTGAGAGTTTTTAACATAAAAAGATGCTGAATTTTACGGAAGGCCTTTTGTGCATCTATTGAGATAATCATGTGTTTTTTGTCTTTCATTCTGTTTATGCAATGAAACACATCTATTGATTCGCATATGTTGAACAAACCTTGCATCCCAGGGATGAAGCCAACTTGATCACGGTGGATAAGCTTTTTGATGTGCTGTGGGATTCGGTTTGCCAGTATTTTACTGAGAATTTTTACATGGATGTTCATCAAGGATATTGGCCTAAAATTTTCTTTTTTTGTTGTGTCTCTGCCAAGTTTTGGTGTCAGGATGATGTTGGCTTTATAGAACAAGTTAGGGAAGAGTCTTTCCTTCTCAATTTTTTGGAACAGTTGCAGTTGAAATGGTACTAGCTCTTCTTTGTACCTCTGGTAGAATTCAGCTGTGAATCTATCTGGTCCTGGGCCTCTTCTGGTGGTAGGCTATTTATTACAGCCTCAATTTCAGAGTTCATTGTTGGTCTATTCAGGGATTCAATATCTTCCTGCTTCAGTCTTGGGAGGGTGTATGTGTCCAGGAATTTATCCATTTCTTCTAGATGGTCTGGTTTATGTGTATAGACGTGTTTATAGTATTCTGTGATAGTTGTTTGTGTTTTTCTGTGGCATCAGTGGTGATATCTCCCTTATCATTTCTGATTGTTTTTATTAGATTCTTCTCTCTCTGTTCTTCTTTATTATTCTAGCTAGTAGTCTGTTTTATCATTTTTAAAAAACCCAGTTATTGGATTCTTTGATTTTTTTGAAAGGCTTTTCATGTCTCTGTCTCCTTAAGTTCAGCTCTGATCTTGGTTATTTCTTGTCTTCTGCTAGCTTTGGGGTTTGTGTGCTCTTGGTTCTCTAATTCTTTTAGTTGAGATGTTAGGTTGTTAACTTGAGATCTTTCTAGCTTTCTGATGTGGGCATTTAGTACTATAAATTTCCTGCTTAACACCGCTTTAGCTGCATCCCAGAGATTCTGGTACATTGTCTCTTTGTTCTCATTAGTTTCAAAGAATTTCTTGATTTCTGCCTTAGTTTCATTATTTACCAAAGAGTCATTCAGGACCAAGTTGTTCAACTCCCATGTAGTTGTGGTGTTTTGAGTTAATTTCTTAGTCTTGAGTTCTAATTTGATTGCATTGTGGTCTGAGAGACCGTTTGTTATGATTTCAGTTCTTTTGCATTTGCTACGGAGAGTTTTACTTTCAATTATGTGATCAATTATACAGTATGTACCATGTGACAATGAGAAGAATGTATATTCTGTTGTTTTTGGGTGGAGAGTCCTATAGATATCTATCACATCCACTTGATCCTTAGCTGAGTTCAGGTCCTGAATATCTTTGTTAATTTTCTACCTTGATGGTCTAATATTGTCAATGGTTAAAGTCTCCCACTATCGTGTGGGAGTCTAAGTCTCTTTGTAGGTTTCTAAGAACTTAAAGCTTTATGAATTTGGGTGCATATCTATTTGAGATAGTTAGCTCTTCATGTTGAATTGAGCCCTTTACCATTATGTAATGTCCTTCTTTGTCTTTTTTTAATCTTTGTTGGTTTGAAGTCTGTTTTGTCAGAAACTAGGATTGCAACCCCTGCATTTTTCTGTTTTTCATTTGCTTGGTAAATTTTTCTCCCTGCCTTTATTTTGAGCCTATGTGTGTCTTTGCATGTGAGATGCATCTCTTGAGGACAGCATACCAATGGGCCTTAGTTCTTCATACAGCTTGTCACTCTTTGTCTTTTAATTGGAGCATTTAGCCCACTTACTTTTAAGATTAGTACTGTTATGTGTGACTTTCATCCTGTTACCATGTTAGCTGGTTATTTTGCATACTTGTTTATGTAGTTTCTCCATAGTGTCACTGGTCTGTGTTCCTCAGTGTGTTTTTGTAGTGGCTGGTAACAGGTTTTCATTTCTATATTTAGTGCTTCCAGGAGCTTTTGTAAGGCAGGCCTGATGGTGACCAATTCCCTCAGCATTTACTTGTCTGAAAAGCATCTTATTTCTCCTTCGCTTATGAAGCTTGGTTGGCCAGATATGAAATTCTGGGTTAAGTATTCTTTTCTTTAAGAATGTTGAATATTGGGCCCCAATCTCTTCTGGCTTGTAGAGTTTCTGCTGAGAGGTCTATTGTTAGTCTGATGGGCTTCCCTTTGTGGGTGATGTGTCCTTTCTCTGTGACTGCCCTTAACACTTTTTCTTTTATTTCAACCTTAGAGAATCTGATGATTATGTGTCTTGGGGTTGATCTTCTTGTGGAGTATTTTACTAAGGTTCTCTGCATTTCCTGAATTTGAATGTTGGCCTGCCTTGCTATGTTTCTTGGGGTTGATCTTCTTGTTAAGTATCTTACTAAGGTTCTCTACATTTCTTGAATTTGAATGTTGGCCTGTCTTGCTAGGTTGGGGAAGTTCTCCTGGATGATATCCTGAAGTATGTCTTCCAAGTTGGTTCCATTCTCCCCAGAATGGATCTCTTCCAGATATCCCAGTCAGTCAGCGGTTAGGTCTCTTTACATAATCCCATATTTCTTGAAGGTTTTATTCATTCCTTTCCATTCTTTTTTCTCTATTCTTGTCTGCCTGTCTTGTTTCAGAAAGACAGTCTTCAAGCTCTGAGATTCTTTCCTCTGCTTGGTCTATTCTGCTATTGATACCTCTGATTGCATTGTGAAGTTCTCGTGTTGTGTTTTTCATCTTCATCAGGTTGGCTATGTTCCTCTCTAAACTGGCTATTCTGGCTATCGGCTCCTGAATTGTTTTATCATGATTCTTAGTTTCTTTGCATTGGATTACAACATGCTCCTTTAGCTCAGCAAAGTTCGTTATTACACACCTTCTGAAGCCTACTTCTGTCAATTCTGTCATCTCAGCCTCAGCCCAGTTCTGTGCCCTTGCAGTAGAGGTGTTGCAGTCATTTGGAGGAGAAATGGCACTCTAGCTTTTCAGTTTTTGGTATTGTTGCATTGATTCTTTCTCATCTTTGTGGGCTCATCTATCTTTGATCTTTGAGGTTGCTGACCTTTGGGGTTTTTGCAGGGTCTTTTATTTTAAATATTGTTTTCTGTGTTTTTTTTTTTTTTTTAACAGTCAGGCCACTCTTCCACAGGGCTGCTGTGGTTTGCTGGGGGTCCACTCTAGACCCTAGTTGCCTTGATTTTTCCTGTATCTGGAGGCATCACCAGTGAAGGCTGTGAAACAGCAAAGATGGCAGCCTGCTCCTTCCTCTAGAAGCTCTGTCCCAACGGGATAATGACTGGTTGCCAGCCCAAACGCACCCATAGGAGGTGTCTGGAGACTCCTGTTGGGAAGTCTCATCCAGGCAGGAGGAATGGGATCACAGACCCACTTAAAGAATCAGTCTGGCTCATTTTTGTAGAGCAAGTGTGCTGCATTGAGGGGGGACCCTTCCTCATCTGGACTGTTTGTATTCTTCAAAGCCAGCAGGCTGGAATGGCTAAGTCTACCAAATCGCAGAGATGGCCACCACACCTTCCCCAAGAAACTTGTTCCTGCCGCAGGCAGACTGCAGCCTGTTGCTGTGGGCTGGCCGGAATTCCAGGCCAATGGGTCTTACCTTGTGAAGTGCCATGGAAGTGGGCCCTGCAGAATGACGCTGCTTGCCTCCCTGAATTCAGCCCCCTTCTTTAGGGATATATGCGAGTGGACTCTTTCCTTGCTGGGTAGCACAAGACTGGAGTATGTAAAACTCCTGGGCCTCTGTGTGTGTGCCTGAGGAGCTGCTCTGCAGAGACTCCACACAGCTCTGTGCTTCGGACCGAAGGCCCTGGTGGCATGGGCTCATGATAGGATATCCTCATCTATGGGTTGCAAAGATGTGTGGGAGGAATGTGGTTTCCCAGGTGGGGTTGAACAATCACTCACTGCTTCCCTTGGCTGGGGGATGCGGGTTCCTTTGGCTCCATGCCACTCCCAGGTGGGCCATTAACCCACCCTGCTTTTCTTTGTTCTCTGTGAGTTCTTTGTTGCCTAGTCATTTCTAATGCGAGAACATGGATATTTCAGTTGAAGGTGCTGAATTCACTTGCCCTTTCATTCCTCTCCATAGTGCCACAGACTGCAGCTGCTTCTAATTGGCCATCTTAGAACTAACATTTTAATACTGGGTCTCTTGATCCACAAGCACAGTACATCTTTCAATGCATCTTTCCATATACTTAGGTCTTCTTTAATTTCACTAGTCAACATTTTATAGTTTTCAGTGTGTAGAAAGGTAATATACATAATATTTTTACATTTCAATTTTCAATTATTTGTTTTCACTTATAGAGCTACAATTTTTTATATATTTACCTTATATCCCACAATCTTGCTAAACAAACTCTTACTAGCTCTAAATCTTTTTTGTAGATTCCTTAAGATTTTGTAAATAGATGATAGTATCCTCTGCAAATAAAGGCAGGCTTCCTTCTTTCTAATCTGCATGACTTTTATTTATTTTTCTTAATATTTTTACTAGCTAGGATATTTGGTGCAATATTGAATAGAAGTGGAGCTTAATGCCTCATTCCTGATCATAAAAGGAAAGCATATAGTCTTCTACTGTCATATTAGTTGTATCTTTTTCATAGATGCCCTTTCATCTGGCTGTAGAGGTTCACTTCTAATCTTAGTTTGCTAAAGGTTTTTTTTTTTTTTTTTTTATCACGACTAGCTGTTAAATTTTTCTAATGATTTTTCTGTATTGAGATAATGTTATAAAGAAAAATTGTGAGTCTGTTATGGTAAATAACATTGATGAATTTTTTTTTTTTTTTTTGAGATGGAGTCTCGCTCTGTTGTCCAGGCTGGACTGCAGTGGCGCAATCTTGGCTCACTGTAACCTCTGCCTCCCGGGTTCAAGCAATTCTCCTGCCTCCGCCTCCTGTGTAGCTGGGATTACAGGCATGTGCCATCACGCCCAGCTAATTTTTGTATTTTTGGTAGAGACAGGGTTTCACCATGTTGGTCAGACTGGTCTCGAAATCCTGACCTCGTGATCTGCCTGCCTTGACCTCCCAAAGTTTTGGGATTACAGGCGTGAGCCACCGCGTCTGGCCAACACAGATCAATTTTTAAAATGTTAGCCTAAACTTGTATTGTGGGAATGATGCATTATCCATTTTACATTTTGTTGCATTCAATTTGCTAATATCTTATAAGAAGTTTAGTGATTATGTTCATGAAGCAAATTGGTGAAGGGTTTTCACCTATAATGTCTTTGTTGGCTTTTTAAAAATCACTTTATTGGGCCAGGTGTGATGGCTCACGCCTGTAATCCCAGCACTTTGGAGGCTGAGGCAGGCAGATCATGAGGTCAAGAGATCGAGACCATCCTGACCAACATGGTGAAACCCCGTCTCAACTAAAAATATAAAAATTAGCTGGGTGTGGTGGCATGCGCCTGTAGTCTCAGCTACTTGGGAGGCTGAGGTAGGAGAATGGCTTGAACCTGGGAGGCAGATGTTGCAGTGAGCCCAGATTGTGCCACTGTATTCCAGCCTGGCGACAGAGAAAGACCCCATCATTCTTACTGGTGTGAGATGGTATCTCATTGTGGTTTTGATTTGCATTTCCTTAATGACCAGTGATGATGAGCTTTTTTTCATGTTTGTTGGCCACATAAAGGCCTTCTTTTGAGAAGTGTCTGTTCATACCCTTTGCCCACTTTTTGATGGGGTTTTTTTTTCTTGTAAATTTGTTTAAGTTCCTTGTAGATTCTGGATATTAGCTCTTTGTCAGATGGGTAGATTGCAAAAATTTCCGCCCATTCTATAGGTTGCCAGTTCACTCTGATGATAGTTTCTTTTGCTGTGCAGCAGCTCTTTAGTTTAATTAGATCCCATTAGTCAATTTTGGCTTTTGTTGCCTTGCTTTTGGTGTTTTAGTCTGAAGTCCTTGCCAGTGCCTATGTCCTGAATGGTATTGCCTAGGTTTTGGGTTTTACATTGAAGTTTTTAACCCACATTGAGTTAACTTTTGTATAAGGTGTAAGGAAGGGATCCAGTTTCAGTTTTCTGTATATGGCTAGCCAGTTTTCCCAGCACCATTTATTAAAAAGGAAATCCTTTCCCCATTGCTCGACTTTTGTCAGGTTTGTCAAACATCAGATGGTTGTAGATACATGGCGTTATTTTTGAGGTCTCTGTTCTGTTCCATTGGTCTATATATCTGTTTTGGTTACTGTAGCCTTGTAGTATAGTTTGAAGTCAGGTAGCTGATGCCTCCAGCTTTGTTCTTTTTGCTTAGGACTGTCTTGGCTATACAGGTTCTATTTTGGTTCCATATGAAATTTAAAGTAGTTTTTTCTTTTTTTATTTTTTATTATTATTATAGTTTAAGTTTTAGGGTACATGTGCACAACGTGCAGGTTTGATACATAGGTATACATGTGCCATGTTGGTTTGCTGCACCCATCAACTCATCATTTACACTGGGTATTTCTCCTAAGGCTATCCCTCCCTCAGCCCCCCAGCCCGGGACAGGCCCTGGTGTGTGATGTTCCCCTTCCTGTGTCCAAGTGATTTCAATGTTTAATTCCCACCTATGAGTGAGAACATGTGGTGTTTGGTTTTCTGTCCTTGTGATCATTTGCTGAGAATGATGGTTTCCAGCTTCATTCCATGTCCCTGCAGAGGACATGAACTCGTCCTTTTTTATGGCTGCATAGTATTCCATGGTGTATAGGTGCCACATTTTCTTAATCCAGTCTATCATTGATGGACATTTGGGTTGGTTCCAAGTCTTTGCTATTGTGAATAGTGCAGCAATAAACATATGTGCACATGTGTCTTTATAATAACATGATTTATAATCCTTTGGATATATACCCAGTAACGGGATGGCTGGGTCAAATGGTATTTCTAGTTCTAGATCCCTGAGGAATCGCCACACTGACTTCCACAATGGTTGAACTAGTTTACAGTCCCACCAACAGTGTAAAAGTGTTCCTATTTCTCCACATCCTTTCTAGCATTGGTTGTTTCCTGACTTTTTAATGATTGCCATTCTAACTGGCATGAGATGGTATCTCATTGTGGTTTTGATTTGCATTTCTCTGATGACCAGTGATGATGAGCATTTTTTCTTGTGTCTGTTGGCTGCATAGATGTCTTCTTTTGAGAAGTGTCTGTTCATATCCTTTGCCCACTTTTTGATGGGGTTTTTAACGAGTTTTTTTGTAGATTCTGGATATTAGCCCTTTGTCAGATGAGTAGATTGCAAAAATTTTCTCCCATTTTGTAGGTTGCCTGTTCACTCTGATGGTAGTTTCTTTTGCTGTGCAGAAGCTCTTTAGTTTAATTAGATCCCATTTGTCAATTTTGGCTTTTGTTGCATGCCATTGCTTTTGGTGTTTTAGTCACGAAGTCCTTGCCCATGCCTATGTCCTGAATGGTATTGCCTAGGTTTTCTTCTAGGGTTTTTATGGTTTGAAGTCTAACATTTAAGTCTTTAATCTATCTCGAATTAATTTTTGTATAAGGTGTAAGGTAGGGATCCAGTTTCAGCTTTCTACATATGGCTAGCCAGTTTTCCCAGCACTATTTATTCAATAGGGAATCCTTTCCCCATTGCTTGTTTTTGTCAGGTTTGTCAAAGTTTTTTCTAATTCTGTGAAGAAAGTCAATGGTAGCTTGATGGGAATAGCACTGAATCTATAAATTACTTTGGGAAGTACTGCCATTTTCATGATATTGATTCTATGGTGGTACATAAGCATGGAATTTTTTTTCCATTTGTTTGTGTCCTGTCTTATTTCCTTGAGCAGTGGTTTTATAGTTCTTCTTGAAGTGGTCCTTCACAAGCTTGTTAGTTGTATTCTTAGGTATTTTACTCTCTTTGCAGCAATTGTGAATGGGAGTTCACTCATGATTTGGCTCTTTGCTTGTCTATTATTGATGTATAGGAATGCTTGTGATTTTTGCACACTGATTTTGAATGCTGAGGTATTGCTGAAGTTGCTTATTAGCTTAAGGAGTTTTTGGGCTGAGACAATGGGGTTTTCTAAATATACAACCATGTCAACTGCAAACAGAGACAATGTGACTTCTCTCTTCCTATCTGAATATCCTTTATTTCTTTCTCCAGGGTTCAAACGATTCTTCTGCCCCAGCCTCCCGAGTAGCTGGGATTACAGGAATATGCCACCATGCCCAGCTAATTTTTGTATTTTTAGTAAAGACAGGGTTTCACCATGTTGGTCAGGCTGGTCTTGAACTCCTGACCTCGTGATCCACGTGCCTCGGCCTCCCAAAGTGCTGGGATTACAGGCGTGAGTCATTGTGCCCAGCAGTGGTGAATTTATTTCAAGGAATTTGTACATTTCACCTAAGTTGTTGAACTTGTAGGCATAAAATTATTAATAACATTCCCTTAATATCCTTTTAATGGCTGTAGGAAATGTAGTGATGTCCCGTCTCTAATTCCTGATACTTGTAATTTCTGACTTTTTATTTCATGATCTTGCTTTTGTATTAATTGATAAAGGTTATGTTTCCATCTTATGTCCTATTTTGGCTCATTATGCATACTTCTTTGGTACTTTCATTTTTATCATTGTGTTATGACTTATGTACACATCTTTAACTTACCACAGTTTACTTTCAAATAATAATGATAAAACTTTTAGCATGGCATAAAGTCCTTACAATAATGTACTTCTGTTTTCATTTGCTAAATGAATGAAAAAGGACAAATAAAAGGACAAGCTCTGGAAGTTAAAATCTTTTGCTAAAAAAGAGAGAGTATATTCTATTATCTTGGGATGATGATAATATTAAGTTAGGGATACTAAAGGAAAATTCCAAAAGATTAAAGATTCTTGTTACATGCAGGCCCCTTTTTTTCTTAAATCAATAAAAATTGATTTACATTATAAGTATATATAATAAAATGTTGCTAAGTAAAGCTATAGATGAGGGAGTAGGCAGAGTTCCATCCCGGTATTTGATAGGCCTTTGAAGATGAGTATATGGAGTTCAGTTCAAACAAAGCTGATAACTGCATCTTATAACAAACACTATAATTTAGCTGCTTGATCTAGCAAAATATTTAATGAGCAATAAGGTGGAAAGAGTTCTGATCTAGGAATCACAACATCAGAATTACAGTATAGGCTTTAATGCTTTACCAGGATGTAACTCCTTCACAGTCTTCTTAAGTAAAAGCAGGATGAGAGTAGCAAATTTCATAAGGGGCTACAAAAGTTCTGCATAAATAGTAAAGTGTTATTTAACATAAATATTATGTTTTAAAACAAGAGGTGTTACCTTAAATGAAAAAAAATACAAATTATTCAACGTTTATAATTATTTGTTAAAATAGTTGGAGTAGAACTTTCCTAAGAACTAATTTGCAGGCAAGTAAACAATAAACATAGGCTTTTAACAAAAAATAGGGTCCCCAACCATTTTATAAAGATCTATGGTGGATGTAGTCATAAATGTTTACAAAGTGGAGTGGAGATAGATGGAAAGGTGACATGGCAGGTACTGCCTTTTTGGATGTGAATTCTGACTACAGTATTTCCCCAAAGTTGACATGCATCTCAAGGGCTTGATAAAACAGATTGCAAGGAAACACACTGAGAGTTTCTGATTCAGTAGTCTGGAGGGTAGGTGGGGGGTGCTATAAGAATTCGTATTTCTGCCAAGGTCCCAAGTGATGCTAATGATACTGGTCTGGAGACCACACTTTGAGAACCACTCCTACAAAAAAGGCCACGGTAGTGAAAGGAATAACCAGGCTAGCAAAGAAGATCTTAACTTTATACATCTCAAAATTAGATAATAAAGTTCTATATGTATATGTATGAACATATTTTAAGAAAGTACATCCTTCTCTTCAATTTTTAAGGTGGTCAGTGATCAAAAACTGATTTCAAAATGATTAAACAGTTTTGAAAATTATTAAAAGACACAGGATCCACTAGCATTTTTGCCATATTGTTGAGGGACTCCCTGGTTTAAAAAATTAAAGAGCCATTTAGTGTTACCAACTTGCATGTTAGAATACACAGAAATGTATAACCAATAGATATGCTGGCTTTGAAAGGGGTTCAATTAATCAATACAACCTATTAATTTCTACTAAAATGGTACATTCTCTTAGTGATTATTCAGTAAGATAAAGCAATTTGGCATTTGCACCTTTGCAATTTTTGCCGTATATTTTAAATTATGTTTTAAAGTCTATGTTCTAACAGGTGGAAGATAACTATTTTACAATATTGTTTTCTTTAAAAAGCAAATTATAAATATTGTGTATTAAAAAAACTTAGCAGATCATCATAAGTTATCAAAGAAATAAAAGTCATTACTCTCTCTAGGAAATTTCCTACTCCAATCGTGTCACACATAGTAAAGAAAATGTCAAGTACTGAACTCTTTCCTAAAGCACATTAAATCATATGGCATCATACATAACTTGTCACATTCAAATGTAATAAAAAACTAACTTTTATTTTGAAATAAATGGGGTAGTACTGAATTCTCAGTTTTTGTTAAAACTCATTGGAAAGTAAATGTCAGAAAGTGTTTTACTGATCTGATCTTAGTGAAAGTCAGACTAGTCTCATTTGCATTTCATCAAATAGCCTAAACGATTTCTAAGAATACCACCTGTGACAGAATTTAAACATTCTTTGTAAAACACATTTTTCATCCTTTGAAAGAATTTTAACGAATTCATTTTCATGCAAATACAAATATTTCAAAAATAGTGATATTTTCTGAGGCTGCATTATACTTTATATATTGAAATTATCTGCATCCTACATAAATACACGTTAATTAAGAAATAAGCCATCCAGTTTTGTTGCTGTGTGAAATAATGAAATACTTAGTAGATCTTGGTTCAGAGAAAAAATATAAAAATTAAAAATGTATGACCCCTTTCTAAAATATGTTTCATATCATTAAGCCCTTTTTGTTCTTTATCTATCTTTCAACATAATCTAAGCCACATTATATTATAATCATAGAAAATGATTTAAAGTTAAATTATCCTTTTTTTTTTCAAGTGTTTATGCCACAGGTCACCAAGATAATTAGCAGCAGAAACAAAGGAAGAAACCAAATTTGCCCAGAAATCATATTTTAATCATGAGTACCTCAACGGCTACCCCTCGATTGATATAATTTTCCTAACAATCTAAAAACTCTACTAAACGAAGCCTCCATTTTATACAATAAGCACAACAACCAATTTCCCACCCTAATACTGATATGATACCTTGAATATACCTTTCTGAAAGCGCTACCTCATATATCATAGCCTAAATCAATTATACCATAATTATGAGTAACCCCCAACTAAACCTCTGCCAACTCAACTTTAAACCACTGGATTTCTAGAACTGTAAACGACGGTTTATACTTATTTCTTCTTTCCTCATATTCTAACTTTACACTCAAGTATTTATGCAGTTAATGTAGCTTAATTATTTAAAGCAAGACACTGAAAATGTCTAGATGGGTTTGCACAACCCCATAAACAGATAGGTTTGGTTCTGGTCTTTACACATGCAAGCATCCCCACCCCAGTGAAAAATGCCCTCTACATCACCCGGATCAAAAGGAGCAAGTATCAAGCATGCACAAATGCAGCTCAAAATACTTTGCTCAACCACACCCCCACGGGAAACAGCAGTGATAAATATTTAGTAATAAACGAATGTTTAAGCTATACTGATATATAGGGTTGGTCAATTTCATGCCAGCCACCATGGTCATACAATTAACCCAAGCTAATAGAACTCGGCGTAAAGAGTGTTTAAGATCTGCCCTCAATAAAGCTAAACTCCATTTAAGTTGTAAAAAACTTACTTAGGCTGAAATAAAACATAATACGAATGTGGCTTTAATATCCTGAAGGCAAGACAGCTAAGATCCAAACTGGGATTAGATACCCCACTATGCTTAGCCCTAAACTATAATAGTTATATTAACAAAACCATTCGCCAGAATACTAGAATCAATAGCTTAAAACTCAAAGGACTTGGCGGTGCTTTATATCCCTCTAGGGGAGCCTGTTCTATAATCTATAAACCCTGATCGACCTCACCACCTCTTGCCCCCAGCCTATATACCGCCATCTTCAGCAAACCCTAAAAAGGTTATAGAGTAAGCACAAGTAATACACATAAAAACGTTGGATCAAGGTGTAGCTCATGAGGTGGGAAGAAATGGGCTACATTTTCTATACCCAGAAAATCTCATGACGACCTTTATGAAATCTAAAGACTCAAGGAGGATTTAGCAGTAAACTAAGAGTAGAGTGCTTGGTTGAATAAGGCCATGAAGCACACACACACTGCCTGTCATCTTTCCAAATACTATTCTAGAAATTCCTATTACTAAAATCTCTCTACACATGTATAGAGGAGATAAGTTGTAACATGGTAAGCATACTGGAAAGTGCATTTGGACAAACCAAAGTGTAGCTTAATCCAAAGTATCCATCTTACCCCTGGAAGATTTCATCATGACCTGATCACTTTGAGCCAAATCTGACTCCAAACCTCACTAAAGACATTATCAAATAATCTTAAACCATTTATCTTATATAAAAGTATAGGCAATGGAAATTTTATCCTGGCACAATAGACATGGTACCATAAGGTCTACCAAAGAACTGAATCAAGCATTAAAAAGCAAAGACAAACCCTTATACCTTCTGCATAATGTATTAACTAGAAATAACTTTACACAGAGACCCATAGCCAAGTCCTCCGAAACCAGACGAGCTACCCAAGAACAGCTGAAGAGCACACCCACCTATGTGGCTAAATAGTGGGAAGATTCATGAGTAGCAGTGACAAACCTACCAAGCCTGGTGATAGCTAGTTGTCCAAGATAGAATCTTGGACAACTCCCTATACTAGATCCTCTAATTAATTTTAATAAAGGCCTCCTATTTATACTAGTCACATCAAGCCTAGCCGTCTACTTACCCACTAAGAATTACTCAGTCCCCCTGTAAGTTTAACTGCTAGTCTAAAGAAGGACAGATCTTTAGACCCTAGGAAATAACCTTCCTCCAGAGAGTAAAAATTATTACCACCATAGTTGGCCCAAAAGCAGCCACCAATTAAGAAAGCGTTCAAGCTCAACATCTAACTATTTTAAATCCTAATCACTCTACTGAACTCCTAACATTACATTGGACTAATCTATTACTTAATAGAAGCAATAATGTTAATATAAGTAACATGAAGATATCCTCCATCACATAAGCTTACATCAGACCGGAATAATCCACTGACAGTTAACAGCCTAATATTAATAAGTGATATAATAAGCACCCTATTATTTATACTGTTAATCCAACACAGGTATTCTTGAAGGAAAGGTTACAAAAAGTAAAAGGAACTCAGCAAATCTTACCCTGCCTGTTTACCAAAAACATCACCTCTAGCATTACCAGTATTAGACATATGCCCGGTGACATATGTTCAACGGCTGTGGTATCCTGACTGTGCAAAGGTAGCATAATCACTTGTTCTCTAAATAGGGACTTGTATAAATGGCCACACGAGGCTTCAGCTGTCTCTTACTTTTAATCAGTGAAACTGACCTATCTGGTGGCATATAAACAAGATGAGAAGACCCTACGGAGCTTTAATTCATTAATGCAAATAGAAACTCGCCCTAACCCATTACCATTGCATTAAAAATTTTGGCTGGGGTGATCCTGGAGCATAATTTAACCTCCGAACAACCTAAACTAAGACGGCACTAGTCTAAGCGAGTTAACATATATTGACCCAATAATTTAACAGAACAAGTTACCCTATGGATAACAGCGTAATCCTATTCTAGAGTCCACATAGACAATAGGGTTTACGACCTCAATGTCGGATCAGGACATCCTAATGGTGTAGCTGCTATTAAGGGTTCATCTGTTCAACAATTAAAGTCCTACGTGATTTGAATTCAGACTGGAGTAATCCAGGTCGGTTTCTATCTACTTAATATTTCTGCTAGTACAAAAGGACAAGAGAAATAGGGCCCACTTCATAAAGCACCCTCGCCTCATAGATGATACTATCTCAGTCAAACAAATCATCACACATCCAACCCGAGAACAGGGTTTAAGATGGTAGAGCCCGGCAATTGCATAAAACTTTATAAATCAGAGGTTCAACTCCTCTTCTTAACAATACGCCTATAATTAACCACCTCCTATTTATTATTCCCACTATAATTGCTATAGCATTCCTTACATTCATTGAATGAAAAATCTTAGGCTATATACAACTACGCAAAGGATCTAACATTGTAGGCCCCTACGGACTGCTTCAACCATTTGCTGACGCAATAAAACTTTTCACCAAAGAACCCTTATGACCCTCAACATCTACTGTTACCCTTTATATTATTGCTCCAACCCTGGCCCTTTCTATCGCTCTCCTCTTGTGAACTCACCTCCCTAGACCGGATCCTCTTATTAATTTTAAATAAAGGCCTCCTATTTATACTAGCCACATCAAGCCTAGCCATCTATTCTATGATCAGGATGAGCATCTAATTCAAATTATGTACGAATCAGTGCATTATGAGCTGTAGCCCAGACAAATTTCATATGAAGTCACCCTAGCCATTATCCTATTATCAGTTCTGATAAGTGGCTCATTTAACTTATATGCACTCATCACAAAGCAAGAATTCCTCTGACTACTCCTACCATCATGGCCCCTAGCCATAATCTGATTTATCTCCACATTAGCAGAAACTAACTGGGGCCCTTTTGAGCTAACGGAAGGAGAATCAGAGCCTCAGGCTTCAACATCAAATATGCTGCAGGTTCACTTGCCCTCTTCTTTATAGCACAATATATGAATATTATCATAATAAATGCCCTAACTACTATTTTTCTAGGAGCACTACACACCATACATTCACCAGAACTCTATACCACAAATTTCATTATCAAGACACTCCTGTTTTTATGAATTCCAACAGCATACCCCATTTCTGCTACGACCAATTCATATCTTCTACGAAAAAATTTTCTACCACTTACACTAGCATTCTGCATATATCTCAACGCCTATTCTAATTTCCAGCATTCTACCCCAAACATAAATATGTCTGATAAAAGAATTACTTTGATAGAGTAAACAATAGAGGTTTAAATCCTCTTATTTCTAGAACTATAGGAATTGAACCTACCCCTGAGAATCCAAAATTCTCACACTAATTTCTCATCTGGACGGGCCTAGAAATCAACATATTAGCTCTTACTCCAATCTTAATTAAAAAGAAACAAATCCCCGATCTGGAGAAGCAGCCACCAAATATTTCCTTACACAAGCAACCACATCTATAATTCGTATGACAGGTATCCTTTCCAATAACTTGTACTCTGGACAATGAACAATAAATACTATTAATCGATTTTCATCCTTAATAGCCCTAGTAATAAAACTAGAAAGAGCCCTCCTTCATTTCTGAGTCCCAAAAGTGACCCAAGGAATCTCTCTAATGTCTGGCATACTTCTCACATGACAAAAACTAGGTCCTATCTCACTTATAGTTCAAATTTTCCCATCAATAAACACAAATATTCTATCACAATTTTATCCATTATGGTGGGCGGTTGAGGAGGACTTAGTCAAACACAACTACACAAAATCCTAGCCTACTCCTCAATTAATCATATAGGTTGAATGATAGCAGTACTGATTTATAACCTAAGCATTACTATTCTAAACCTGATTATTTACTTTAACAATCACTGCATTCCTAGCACTCACTCAACCTGAGTATAAGCACTGCAATCCTGTCACTAATCTCATGCCTGAAACAAACTAACATGGTTAACACCTATAATCCCACTAATTCTATTATCCCTAGGAGGTTTACCTCCACTAACAGGATTTCTGCCCAAATGAGCCATCATTCAACAATTTACAAAAAACAAGTCTTATTACCCTAACCATTATAGCTATCATAACCCTACTCTACCTGTACTTTTATATACGCCTAATTTATTCTATTTCAGTAACAATATTCCCCACATCTAATAATATGAAAATAAAATGACAATTCGAAAGCACAAAACTCATACTATTCCTCCTATCACTTATTTCTTCTACCCTCCTTTTACCCATCTCTCCAATAATACTAATCATAACTTAGAAACTTAGGTTAAATAAGACCAAGAGCCTTCAAAGCCCTTAGTAAGTAAATTACACTTAATTTCTGTAACGGATCTAAGGACTGCAAGACTATTTGCATTTGAATGCAAATCAATCACTTTAATTAAACTAAGCCCTTGCTAGATTGGTGGAATTCAAACCCACGATAATTTAGTTAACAGCTAAACACCCTAATCAACTGGCTTCAATCTACTTCTCCTGCTGTTGTGGGGGAAAGGCGGATTGAAGCTGCCCCTTTGAATTTGCAATTCAACATGAGAAATCACCTCAGGGCTGGTAAAAACAGGCCTTGACCTCTGTCTTTAGATTTACAGTCTAATGCTAACTCAGCCATTTTACCTTTTTTTCACTTATGTTCATCAATCATTGATTGTTTTCAACTAACCACAAAGACATCAGAACACTATATCTGTTATTTGGCGCATGAGTGGGAATAGGGGGCACCGCTTTAAGCCTTCTAATTTGAGCAGAATTAGGCCAACCAGGAACTCTGCTAGGAGATGGTCAGATCTATAATGTTATTGTTACAACCCAAGCATTTGTATTAATCTTCTTTATGGTCATACCAATAATAATTGGGGGTTTTGGTAACTGGCTAGTCCCTCTGATAATTGGTGCACCTGACATGGCATTTCCCCGGATAAATAATATGAACTTCTGACTTCTCCCCCCCTCTTTCCTGCTTGCATCCTCAATGGTAGAAGCCAGTGCTGGAAACGGCTGAACTGTTTATCCCGGTTTAGCAGGGAACTTAATTCATGCAGGAACCTCTGTAGGTATAATCATCTTCTCATTCCACTTGGCAGGTGTTTCTTCTATTTTAGGAGTGATTAACTTTATTACCACAATTTAATATAAAATCCCCAGCCTTATCCCAATATCAAACATCCCTTTTCGTCTGATCAGCCCTCATTACAGCAGTCCTTCTCCTCCTTTCTCTCCCAGTTCTAGTCCCCCGCATTACCATACTATTAACTGACCGTAACCTCAATACTACTTTTTTTGACCCTGCTGGGGGAGGCAACCCTATCTTGTATCAACATTTATTCTGATTCTTTGGTCACCCTGAAGTCTATATCCTTATTCTACCAGGCTTCGGAATAATCTCCCATATCGCAACATATTATTCTGAAAAAAAAAGAACCATTTGGGTATATGGGCATAGTATGAGCTATAATATAAATTGGCTTCCTAGGGTTTATCGTATGAGCTCACCACATATTTATAGTAGGAAAAGACGTAGACACATGGGCATACTTCACTGCCACTACTGTAATTATTGCTATCCCTACTGGCATCAAGGTCTTTAGCTGATTAGCTACAGTGCATGGCGGTAACATCAAATGATCTCCCGCAATATTCTGAGCCCTAGGATTCATTTTCCTATTCACAGTTGGAGGTCTAAGCAGCATTATACTAGCTAATTCATCACTAGACATTATCTTACATGACACATATTATGTTGTAGCCCATTTCCACTACATCCTATCAATAGGAGTGGTATTCGCCATGATAGGGTGCTTTGTCCACTGATTCCCCTTATTTTCAGGTTATACAATTAATCAGACTTAGGCTAAAATCCACTTCACCATTATATTTATAGGTGTTAATTTAATCTTTTCCCCACAGCACTTCCTCAGCCTATATGGTATGCCCCAACATTACTCTGATTATCCTGATGCGCACACCACATGAAATATTATCTCATCAGTAGGCTCACTTATCTCACTAACAGCAGTTATACTAATAATTTTTATGAACTGAGAAGCCTTTGCTTCAAAATGAAAAGTTCTAACAACTGAACAATCATCTAATAATTTAGAGTGACTTTATGGCTGTCCACCACCTTACCACACATTCGAAGAACCAACCTGCATGAAAACCTGAGCAAAAAAGGAAGGAATTGAACCTCCAGAAACTGGTTTCTAGCCAATCCCATAACCTCTATGACTTTCTTGATAAGATATTAGTAAAATCATTACATAACTTTGTCAAAGTTAAGTTATAGGTTAAACCCTGTATGTCTTAATGGCTCATGCAGTTTAGTTAGGCCTTCAAGGTGCTACATCCCCTATTATGGAAGAATTACTCACTTTACATGACCATACTCTTATAATTATTTTCCTAATTAGTTCCCTGGTCCTATGTATTATTTCCCTAATACTCACAACAAATTAATTCATACTAACAGCATAGATGCCCAAGAAATCGAGACTGTCTGAACTATCTTACCTGCCATTATCTTAATTTTAATTGCCCTCCCATCCCTATGTATTCTATAACAGATGAGGTTCACAACCCTTCTATTACCATCAAAACAATTGGTCACCAATGATATTGAAGCTATGAGTATACAGAACATGAAGAGTTAGGCTTTGATTCTTATATAACCCCAACAGCAGACTTAAAGCCAGGAGAGCTTCGACTCCTTGAAGTTGATAACTGAACAGTTCTCCCAATAGAGATACCCATTTCTATATTAGTCTCATCCGAAGACGTCCTATACTCATGAACTATTCCCTCATTAGGCATCAAAACAGATGCGATTCCTGAATGCTTAAACTACCTTGACTGCTACATGACCAGGCCTTTACTAAAGACAGTGCTCAAAAATTTGTGGGTCTAACCACAGTTTCATACCTATTGTCCTAGAATCAATTCCCTTAAAAAATTTTGAAACGTGATCCACAACCACACTATAATATCACTGTAAAGCTACTTAGCTTTAACCTTTTAAGACTGAGGGGTCTACACCTCTCTGCAGTGAATGCCTCGACTAGATATTTCCACATGATCTATTGTTATCTTGTCAATAATCATAACTTTATTCTACATTATTCAGTTAAAACTATGAAATTTCATTTATTACACACCATCTACACAAAAAATAATCAAAATGCAAGAACATTTAACCTCCTGAGAATTAAAATGAATGAAAATTTATTCACCTCTTTTATTAGCCCAACATTTCTAGGTCTACGGACAGTAGTATTAACCATTTTATTTCCCACTATACTATTTCTAACCTCCAATCATCTAATTAGTCATCTACTGATCTCCATTCAACAATAGTTCAACTTGTACTAAAATAATAATTACCCATAACATTAAAGGACAAACCTGATCCCTAATACTAATATCCCTAATTTTCTTCATTGCCTCGACCAATCTCCTCGGGCTTCTACCCTATTCATTTATACCAACTACCCAATTATCAATAAATCTAGGTATAGCAATCCCCTTATGAGCAGGCACAGTCATTACAGGCTTCCAGTTTAAAATGAAAATCTTAGCCCACTTTTTTACCACAAGGCAGACCCATACCACTTATTCCTGTATTGGTAATCATTGAGACTATTAGCCTATTCATCCAACCAATAGCACTAGTTGAGTGATTAACAGCCAACATTACAGCTGGCCACCTACTATACACTTAATCGGAGGAGCCACACTAGTACTATCAACTATTAGTCTTCCCACAGCTTCAATTGCTTTCATTATTTTAATCCTACTAACCATTCTCGAATTCACCATAGCCCTTATTCAGGCTTATGTCTTTGCACTACTAGTAAGCCTCTATCTACATGACAACACATAATGACCCACCAAACACATGCCTACCATATAGTCAACCCCAGTCCCTGACTATTAACAGGGGCTCTCTCAGCTCTTCTAATAACATCTGGCCTGGCCATGTGATTTCACTTCAACTCTATGACTCTTTTAACCCTAGGCCTACTAACCAATACACTAACTATATAACCAATGATGATGTGATATTATCCAAGAAAGCACATTTCAAGGCCACCATACAACAATTGTCCAAAAAGGCCTCTGATATGGAATAATCCTATTTATTATCTCAGAAGTATTCTTCTTTGCTGGTTTATTCAGGGCATTTTACCACTCTAGTCTAGCTCCTACACCAGAATTAGGGGGACATTGACCCTCAACAGGCATTTTTCCCCTCAACCCCTTAAAAGCACCCCTCCTGAAAACATCTGTATTACTTGCATCAGGGGTTTCAATTACTTGAGCTCACCACAGCCTAATAGAAGGTAGTCAAAAACAGATAATTCAAGCACTATCCAACATTATTACTTTAGGTGTTTACTTCACCCTCCTATAAATCTCAGAATATTTTGAAACCTCCTTCATTATCTCTGATGGGTTACCTCTTACCTCTCCACTGTCTCTGATGGGTTACCAATTACCTCTTACATTTTTTATTACTATCACATAGAACCATCTTGAAATATCTTATTCCAGGCCCTAACTTAACTACCTCTTCCTGAGATGAGAATTACAGTAACCTACATGGTATTCCTATTTCTATAAACTTATTTTGCACAATGATACCAGATAAATGCTTGAAGAGGTTTTCATAATAAAATTATCCTAAAATAACAATAACAAGAACAGCATTTGTAGGGTGGTTGCTATGTGCCAAGCACTTTACTGATGTTTTAATTCTTGTAATAATCCCATGAGGTAGGTACCATTATTACCCTCATTTTACAAATGAGAAAAGCGAAGTTTAGAGACACTTAATTAACCTACCCAAGGTTACACAGTTGCTATGTGGTAGAATAGAACTCAAACAGGCAGACATATTCCAGCGGTCACATTCTTAGTCATTTTGCTCTATTATTTCTACATATAAATATCATTATTGCCTACAGCATTTAATCCAAGTTCCTTTCTTTGGCTTTAGACACCTCAAAATCTGATCCAATCCTAATTATACTTCATTGTGTAGACTTACTGTTCTCTTCTACATGTCATCTTCCTATATTATTATTTTCTCTTCTAATTCAACAGCAATTCATCTTAATGATACATTTTGCTCTGTACGGCATATAGTTGGATAAAGAAATATACTCTCAAGAGCATTTATATTTTGATATATAAATTTGAAGCATCTACATTTATTATGACAACAGGACATACCCAGATTCAAATCCTGATTCTGGAACTCTTTGCTGTGTGATTCTGGTTATGTAACACCCCACTGCCTCAAATTCATCACAGTAAAATGGAGATAACAATATGTCCCTCAGGATGTTACTGTGATGATTAAATAAGTTAATTAAATAAAGTTTTTAGAAAGTTTAGAATCCTTTCCAACTGGTTCCTTCACTGTGCCAAGAATCTTTCATGACTGACAACATATCTACTCCAAATTAAAAACAACTTAGTTACAATTGTGGTACAAATCAAAACTATAGTATTTTGATAATCATGGTTGATTAACAGAGATGGCAATCTATGTACAAAGAAAAAACAATGCAAAACAGATTCTTTTTCAAGGTAAAATAAAAAAGAAGACAAGGATGCCAGAGTAGACCTTTCTGTATATGTAGAAAAGCACTGGATATTTTAATGTTAGCATATGTGAATGTAGGAAGTTCTAGGAAGGCTATTATTTTATATTCAAACAGAGAGGACTGTTAGGTTGACTATCAGAGGTTTCCTTATATTGAGTATAAACAGCAAGGGGGGGTGGAAAAAAAAGAAAAGTTAATTCCTATCGCACTCCAGTGAAATATTTTCCAGATACCAACTTCTGCAAAGTTTCTATTCTCCAAACAGCTAAAAAAAATCTATGTAGAACATCCCATATTTTTGTTTCTATCAAATAGATACAAAATACATGGATTTTATTATCATTTAAAATGGTCCAATTTTTCAGCACAAGTGTTGATTTCCCCTTCTTCTAAAAGTGTCTAGACTTTTCACTGGTAATCATCATTTCCTTACTCTCAGTATATGTGTTAAAGGCAAAGATAAATCCATTCCCAGCTCCAGGAAGAGGCATTTGGCTGAAGCTCTGGTCAGTGAGAGCTTTGCACATATCGCCCACTGAACTAGTATGGGAATAGGCATAATGCATGAGCCAACTGGTTTTAATCAAAGCAAATCCTAAGATTTTTGTGTGCATTACTAGAAAACACGTGTTCTTTCTCTTGGACTTGGAGCTCAGAATATAAAATTCAAGCTCATGTATAGGGGACCTGCCCCAAAGTGAAATCAACATAGATTTCATTATATATGCAACACTAGATAGCTAACATAAACTGACATCGTAATGACAATTTAAGTTCCTACATCAAGCTGGCATAATGCGAGATACCACTGGATTCTTCAGTTACATCAGCCAATTAATTTTTATATGGCTTAAGCCAGTGTGACTTGGGTCTTCTGCTACTATTAACTATATGATTCCTGACAAATATATGTGTGATGGAGGAGTCACTTATAACAATGAAATAAAAATACATACAGTTAGTACTTGCTTACCTTTTGGTTTAATAAAGCACTTGCCAATTTTTGTACTTCTGAACTCAATAAAGTAGTTCCTCTGATGACTTTGCTGAGAGCAGCAAGAGACTGGTGAACACTTTGTACTAAACGAATAGCATTAAATTGTTCAAGAATGATGAATGACAGTATTGGAGATCCTTGTCGATCGTTAGGAGGAGGCACCTTCTGATGTATCAGGTTTGAATTCTAAAAGAAAAATGTCATATTTACTGAATAGTAACACAGATCACTGATATATAAAACGCTTTGAAACTTAGTTAAACCTTTTGTTCTATTCTGTTTTAAAAACTATTTTGAAATGCTTTTATTTTATAAATGGTCAAATGTATTAAGTCAGCAAATACACAGGAAGGGAATTCTGGAGTTCCTCAACATTTAAAGTGGTGTGTGGGCCAGGCGCGGTGGCTCCCATCTGTAATCCCAGCACTCTGGGGGGCCGACACAGGTGGAGCATTTGAGGTAAGGAGTTTGAGACCAGTCTGGCCAACATGGTGAAACCCTGCCTCTTCTAAAATAAAAAAAAAATTAGCCAAATATGGTGGTGTACACCTTAACTACAGCCACTCAAGAGGCTGAGACAGGAGAATTGCTTGAACCCCAGAGATGGAGGTTGCAGTGAGCCAAGATTGTGCCACTGCACTCCAGCCTGGGTGACAGAGTGAGACTCCATCTCAAAAAAAAAAAAAAATGGTGTGGGAAATGAGAATTAAGAATAGTGAAAGGGAAACCACATTAAGTAATAGTAGGGTAAGAAAAGAAAGTAGAAAAAATGGCATCCTGTAAGTCAATGCAAAGAGATCAGAACAGCTGCAATAGTACTTGACCACTACAAAGAGAGCAGAAGAGATCATGGTTTCAAAATAAAATGTGAATGGACATTTATTTCAATTTGAAAATTACAACACAAAACCACAGTACAACCAAAAACGAAATCTTGTGCTCAAGATCAGTGAACGTTATATCTTAATATTTATTTCCATATATATGCTTTAACAGGGGCTGTGATATATGACAGTTCTGGGGTTTCTTAAGAAAAACTGAAGGAATCCCATTTGTTTCAAAACAGCTTATGTTAGTAAAAGAAAAAAATCACTTTCAATAATTAAAACAAAAAGATCAGTTTCAATAATATTCTAAAAGTGTCAAAGAGCTACCAAGAAATAATTTTGGAAAGTGCTATTCTCTTACCTACTACTCATTATCTTAATTTTCTCTATGTATTCTGCTTACAATCTTCATTAAGGATCCCTTCTCCTCATTCTACTAGTTGCCGCATTGATGAGTCTATGGTGGCACTGTTGCTTTTTCATCTATTTAGCATAATAAGTAATTTAAGCTACCATGGTTATTGCCATTAAATAAATCAACATTAAGTAAATTTTATTAGCATAAAATCACTCCTAAAAGCAGATTCAGGCTATGAGCTTAAATGTTGACATTTTTATCCCTATCACTGCTATATTTACAATATTAATACTCTGAAATCATTTTTGAGATACACACATACTGAATCCAGAGGGGGAAAAAGTCTATTATAAAAAATTAATTAGAATTAACTACTTGTCAGAGCATGCAATAATATTTAGCACATCTCCATCCTAAATCAACTAAGTAATAAAATTCAAATAAAATTTGAGTTATAGACCTTCTGTAATCCTTTATATTAAAACAGGGTTCCTGGAAGTAAATAATACGTGGTATTTAAATATTTATCAAACATATATTAAGCAAGAGTAACAAGTACTAATTTAGTTTGTTTCAAAGTATATTTTGTGGATTTTAATCCATTTTATTAGGTTGATAGCACTGTTTGCACTGTCACTTAATAGAACAAAAACACTCAAACTTAGATCATTGAAGCAAGATTCCATTTATCTACAATCCAAGAAAATAGGTAGCTAAATGTACTAAACATTTTTTATTTATTAACTTTTTCTTGACACGGTCTTACTCTGTCTGTCACCAAGGCTGGAGTGGCTCACTGCAGCCTTGACCTCCCGGGCTCAGGTGATCCTCCCACCTCAGCCTCCTGAGTAGCTAGGAATACAGGCACCCGTCACCATACCCAGCTAATTTTTGTATTTTTTGTAGAGACAGGTTTTGCCATGTTGCCCAGACTGGTCTCAAACACCAGGACTCAAGTGATCAACCTGTCTTGGCCTCCCAAAATGCTAGGATTACAGGCATGAGCCACCATGTCCAGCATAAACTTTTTAAAAGGTTGATTTAGCAATCCCCACAATATCCAAGCTGAAACTAACTCAATTCTAAAAATAAATACAGCTGCTTTAAACATTCTCAAAAGAGGAATGGAGCATATTTATGCAATAGCAGCATGTTAAACTGTATGTTATACGGTCTTGAAAATAAACTCAACATTTGTAATTCAAATATAGCTAACAATCACAAAATGAGTATGTTACAACAACTATGCAGTATGCTTTTTGATGAAACTAGCAAGTGACAGCCATATGTTTACTCAATTGATTACTAGGGTTTTTTTTTTTTAATGAGTAAATACAATTGATTGAATTGTATATTTTTGAAGGATTGCTTTTGACATTTTAAAGTTCATCTTGTCCTTATAAAGCTCAGTGTATACAGACAAAATCATTATCGGACCATGGAGCTGCTAGGAAGGAATAAGGTTTTCTTAATTCCTTTCTGTCTGCCTTTCTTTCTCTCATTCTGTCTCTTTCTCTATTTATTTTTATTGATTTAGATACAAGTGCAGGTTTCTTACATGTATATAATGCATAGCGCTGAAGTCCACACCTTTAAAGTACTCATCACCTATAAAGTACAATGTTCACTATTCAGGTATTCTTTCAACCCTTACCCACCTCCCACCTTTTACAGTGCCCCATATCTATTATTCCACTTTGTATGTCCATGTGTACCCACTGTTTACCTCCCATTTATAAGTCAGAGCATGTGGTATTTGACTTTGTTTCTGAGTTATTTCACTGAAGATAATGCTCCATCCATATTGCTACAGAAGACATAATTTCATTCTTTTTTATGGCTGAGTGGTACTCCATGGGGGTGTGTGTGTATACAGGTTATCAATATTTTAAAACTTAACTATTAAGCAAGGAAACTCATTTAGGCGAGAAAAATTTGTCTAATTTGGTACAATTTAGGTGTGAAACCAGGTTGTTTGTGTTTTAACTGAAATAATTTCCTAGGTGGGATACTATTTTAGACCTAAGTGAATGGATGACACATGAAAGCAGCATTCTTTTTGTTTGTTGATAATTGAGCTTTTAGAAATGATTCTCCCTCAGAAAGAGTTTTTGTCACCAGAGTACACTCAAGCAATGGCTAGACCAGAGTTTAGCATGTTTATCTGTAAAAGTCCAGATAGTAAACAGTAAGGCTTTGTGGGTCATAAGGTCTCTGTTGTAACTACTCAATTATGCTGTTGTAGGATGAAAATAGTCACAGATAATATAAACAAATAGGCATGACTGAGTTTTAATAGAACTTATTTACAAAAACTAGCAGCAGGCTGGATTTGGTCTATTCCTGAGCTGTAGTTTGCCAGCCTCTCAACTAGATTATCATTTGTACAAGGTGTTTTGGGGATTGATATAGAGTCTAGATAACATCAGAGTCCTTCTCAAATATGTGACTCAGTGAAATTCCTAAGATGTAAAATGTAGCCCCTGCTGTGTGTATTTATCCACAGCTTATAAAACAGTAATCAACAAATGGACAAAGGTATGTTTTTCCAGATTATATGATCACGTCTTGGTTCAATGTATGTTTTCTATGATAAGGAAGATAAAGATAAAAAAAGACTCGAACAGTCACTTTAAAAAGCAAAAAAGGAAATTAGAAGCAAAAACAAAGTTGGAGTGGCTCTGTAAGGGTTAAAGGGAAAAATACCTTCACTTCCATGTAATGGAAATTCTACCTTTGCCCTCAAGTAACCCTTCATTCCTCTTTAGATAATCATTTCCTATCATCTGGGCAGAAGCCCTTCCCAAGTCTTAGTCCACATAGTTCTGGAAGAGTTGATTCAACTCAGTTCCACAAATTAATTTGTAATTTGAATTGGGGCTTAACTAATGAGAGTGTTCCATTCTCCTGACCACAGTGACTGGTTCAGGGATGGTAGCATGACCAAACAGAGAAAATGAAATGTGCTAAGAATTCTGCTGGGTATTCTGAAAAATAGGTAACTGTTTCTTTCTACTAGACTTGAACCTCAGGGATCATAAGTTAGAGAATAGCTGCAATAATTCTGTGATAATAAAGAGAGGCTGTATGAAAAATGGTGCCAATACAGACGAGAAGTGTGTGTGTGTGTGTGCGTGTGTGTGTGTGTGTGTACATATATATAAATATATATGATATATATGTATATCAATGATACAATGATATGTAATATACATGATCATACATATGTATATATTCCAGCACATCAGATCTTTCAGAATATATATTATATATGAGGATATACATAATACATAATAAGAAATATATATGTATATATAAATCACTGGGTCCTCATGACATTCTTTCAAGTTTCTTGAAACAAGCTATGAAAAAAACATTTTAATATCTTTTCAGTCATATACACCATAAATTTCCATTTTTCACATAAGTCAGTTTGAGCTGAGTTTTCCAATTACTTGCAATCTAAAATGTCTTAACTGATTAACGCAAGTTCAACAGACAACTTTCCCAAGCATCTACAATCAGAAAGGTCAAAATATTACACATCTGGATTAAATTATGCCCATATCTGCATATCTGTACATTATGTACATATCTGCATTAAATTAAATCCACAAGTGGATTTCTGGCAAAACTATGGAAAGAGGAGGGTAGGGAAGAGAATAAAAAAGGAAAGAAAACAGCATTATGAGTTTGGTGAGTTCAAAGAATTGAAAGATTATAGAATTTCTGGCCACCCATTTCATAGGATAGCTGGCTGCCTTACTGTACCAAAAGCCAGTTATTAGTGGACAGAGCTTAGATTTCTAAACCTTTTATACCTAGTAACAACTATAGTCATACCTCAGGGGATTGGATCCTCTCTCCTCTCACAGCACAGGGTATCCACATCGCAATTACTTTTGCACCAACCTTATTTCAAACAAAAGCTCCTTTGTATTAGCTCTATTTGTCCACTAATAACTGGCTTTTGGTACAGTAAGTCAGATGGCTATCCTATAAAATGGGTGACCAGAAATTCTATAATCTTTCAACTTTTTGAACTCACCAAACGCATAATGCTATTTTCTTTCCTTGTTTATTCTCTTCCCTACCGTCCTCTTGGTATTGAGCCTCCCTCAATACCAAAATCCATGGATGCTCAAATCCCTTATATAAAATGGGGTAGTATTTGCACATAAACTGCACACATAATCCTGTATACTTTAAATAATCTCTAGGTTACTTATAACACCTAATACAATGTAAGTAAGCATTATGTAAGTAGTTGTTATACTGTATTGTGTTTTTTATTTCAGGATATTTTCAATCTATGGTTGGCTGAATTTGCAGATGTGGAACCTACAGATTCAGAGATTGGTATTCCTTTTCATATGAAATTGTCAAGTGGATCAAATAAAACCCAAATAGTCATGTTTTAGTTGTAATTAAAGATATGTTATTTAATTGAGCAAGCAGAATTCAACCAGGGAAAGTATGTAATAAATACCCAATAAATTGTTTAACTCAGAAGTGTTGAAGAGCTGAAATAAAGGGCAAAAACACAGGAAACTAGCAGATCGAGTAAAGCCAAGGCTGAAAGTGAAGGGGAGTTGATATGGTTTGGCTGTGTCCCCACCCAAATCTCATCTTAAATTCCCACATGTTGTGGGATAGACCCAGTGGGAGGTAATTGAATAATGGGGGTAGGTCTTTCCCGTGTTGTACTCGTGATAATGAATAAGTCTCACGAAATCTGATGGTCTTATAAAGAGGAGTTCTCTTGCACAAGCTCGCTCTCTTTGCCTGCCAGCATCCACATAAGAAGTGACTTACTCCTCCTCGCCTTCCGCCATGATTGTGAGGCCTCCCAAGCCATGTTAAACCTCTTTCTTTTGTAAATTGCCCAGTCCTGTGTGTCGTTATCAGTGCGTGAAATGGACTAATACAGGAGTGTTCTGAAAGATCTGAGGCATGGAAGCTAATGCTATTACGTATTTCTAAAAGAAAAATCAAGAGAAACCTACAGAACACTAATACAAAGGAGCTTTTGTTTGAAATAAGGTTGGTGCAAAGTAATTGTGATTTTGCCATTTTAATAAAAACTATGAAACTCTCAAGGCATATGAAATTAGCAAATAATTTTAAAGCAAATTATTTTTAAAGTGGGCTATTAATAGAAAAGATGGCACATTAATACGAATTTTTATTTCTAGGAAAGTATTTTTAATATGATATCTGCTCCATAATTTGGCCTGAGGAATGATTCTGCTCTGTGAAGCTATCAAGTAAAGAGGTAACCTAGTAGAATAATACAGTAACAATACAATCTCACATTAAGAGGCCTAACACAGACCATGATATTTAAGAGGAAGAATGGCTAATTTTCATGGAGTACTGACTATGTCAGGCATATGCCTTTCCGTGCAAAGTTATTTTGTTACATTTTAAGTTTTGGCTGGGTGCCATGGCTCATGCCTGTAATCCCAGCACTTTGGGAGGCCGAGGTGGGTGGATCACCTGAGGTCAGGAATTTCAGAGCAGCCTGGCCAATATAGTGAAACTGCGTCTCTACCAAAAATACAAAAATTAGCTGGGCGTGGTGGTGCACACTTGTAATCCCAGCTACTCGGGAGGCTGAGGCAGGAGAATCGCTTGAACCTGGGAGGCGAAGGTTGCAGTGAGCTGAGATCGCAGCATTGCACTCCAGCCTGGGTGACAAGAGCGAAACTCCGTTTCCAAGAAAAAAAAAAAGTTTCAGGAATATAAGAGTGTGAGAGAAGGGTGGGTGATGAAGAATAACATAGAATATCATACATCTGAGATTTTTGTACCTGCTTAAAGGAAACCAATAGGAAGACTTTTTTTTTTTTCAAAACTGACTTACACTGATAAGTTTATCCTTTCCTTCATGCCCACCTAAAAATCAAATGATGTATATTTTTCCATGAAATGCCTTTTGGTGTGCTTTATGTGCATGACTGATTCTTAGAAAGCCAATAAGACAGCCCAAAATACGTGTGTGTGTGTGTGTGTGTGTGTGTGTGTGGTGTGTTTTAAAGCATGAGGAGAGCCCAACTGCTCTCAAAGAGTAAGCTGGTTGGTTCAATAACTTTATGGCTAAAAGGAAGAGTTAGCATTTCAATAGCTACTGTACAGACTCAATGAGAAAACAAAAAATAATTCCAACACCACATAACATCACCGCTGAACAAAAAAAGGAAGTCTACAAAGCATAATCATTTAATACACATCTATAACTTATTTCACAGATGCTCAAAATAAAGAGATTATTTCAGCTTCTAGTTCAAGTACTGCTAGCTGCTGCTGAAAACAACCAAAAATGTTGAATAACATATTAAAGCATATTCTTAAATGCACCCAAATTTAACTATGAGTTCAGAAGTAAGGCATGATTATTCAGAAAGCTAAGTGTTGAGTTTTTAATCTTCATCTTTATTTACCTCATCTTGAATGTGAATAGAGGTATTCTAGATCACAGATTTCTTATTAATTCTCTCATAGTAACTAAGTGTGTTGCCCCTACCGTCCTGCCCCAGGCCTTATTTCTGGGGCAGCCACATGAAAACCAGATCAATTATCCTATTCAAATAGACAGATCTTCCATTGGATAGGTACAAGGGGTAGAGAAAAATGGTTTTTCTCTGCTTATAAAGAGGAAGAAGGCAGCTGTTCTCTTTCCTTTGAAAGGGGATGTCTAGGGAATGTAATGTGAATGAATTCTAAAGAACACTGTGGTATGTAAATAAAATCTCTCCAGGAGCCAGATGACCTAGAGATGATTCCAAGTTTTAGAGCTTTATTCCTTTTGATATGTAAATATTTAAGGAGATAATGCTATAGTCCCTCCAGGACTCTGGATTTAATATAGGAATTTAGGCCCTTTGGCCCTTTTCTGGAAGCTAATATAAGTTTTATTATCCTTTCTGATCAGACCAATAAACTAAGCAATGGCCACAAATTTAATTCTATGGTAGATGAAGAGTCATAAGACTAGAGTTTTTTACAGAGCAACAGTGAGAATGTAACACGTTGACAGATCAGATTCAGTGGAAAAAAACAGTGAACTAGAAGATAGTTCTGTAGAATTTATTCAGAATGCATCATGTAGAAAAAAAGATGGAAATTATGAGAAATAAGACACATGATGAACAGGGAGAAAAAGGTCTAGTATATATCTAATCAGAGTTCCAGAAAAGAGATATAGTGAAGTAGTCAAAATTTAAAGAATAACTCGGATGTTGATAGTACTGATCAACACCACTAATGAAAACTCAAAAAACCCATTAAATCTTACCCAAGTTTTTAAAAAACTGAATTAAAGAGAAAAAGAACACAATTCCATGCTCAACTTCAACAGTGTAACTGCAGAAAATCAAGGTAAAGATATTTTAAAAGCAGCAAGAAAAGATAAATCAAAGAAGCAAAACTTGACTTCTCAACAACAGAAACCAGAAAAGACAGAATTCTGTCTCAACTCTACCTTCAGTATAATGAGACATTAGGTGTTAATACAGAATAACATACCCTTTAAGACAGAGGGCAAATTAAAGGCATTTTCAGATAAATAAGAACTCAAGAGTTTACAACCAAAAGATACTTTCTACACTACAAGCAGATGCAAAGTGAAACCAAACAGAATGTCTGAGATGCAGGAAGAAATAAAGAACAATACAAGTGATAAACATGGGGCAAATCCAAATAAGCATTATGTACATGACTACAACAACAAGAAAGACTAAAATATAAAATCATAACTGCATATAAAGTTGGAATTGAGTACAATATACTAAGCTTCTTGAACTCTCTGGGAGTTATGCAAATATACTGAGTTTAACTTTGATAAGCTATGTATGTACAAAAAATATATAGAATACCAACTAAAAAGTAAAAAATGCGTGTAAGTTGTAAACTAGGAAAAAGAAACATTAGAAAATAATCAGTCCAAAGGAAGATGAGTAAAAAAAGGTAGAAAACATATAGAATGTATAATTAATCCAAATTAATGTAAACAGACTAAATATTCCAGTTATAGATCAGGCATAATCCAGCTATAGGCTCTTTATAAGAGGCACCCATTAAAAAACTTGAGAAAGTTAGCATTAAAAGTATAAATTAGGATATATCTAGCAAAAAATAACCAAAGAAAACTGATATATATACATTAATATCAGAAAAATAGGAAAAACATAAGCGCTAAAGAGAATTACTTTATGATGATAAACGTTCAATATATTAAGAAGGGATAACATTCTGAACCTGTATAAATAAAACAAATGAACAAAATACCATTTTGTGTATGTGTAGTAGTATAAGCTTTGAATTAAAACATTTTACACTAAAGGATAAAATGGGAGGACAGCAGTCAACAATAGCAGAATATTCGTTCTTTTCAAATATAACGAAATGTTATTGCATAGTGGGCCATAAAGCAAATCCCAACAAATTTCAAAAGATTACTGTCGTAAGACCATATTCTCTAGTCATAATATAGTTATACATAATAGAAATCTATACCTAAAAGGTAATCAAGACAGTAAGGAATGAGTAAAAAATGGAGCATAGAAGATGAAGTTACCATGAAATTTGGAAAATATTTAAAACTGAACAATAATGAAAACATACCTATCAAGCTGTGGGTTATAGTTAAAATAGTGCTCATAATATAGCCTTCAATGCTTTTATTAATATTTTTAAAAGGAGAGGCTGGGCGTGGTGGCTCACATCTGTAATCCCAGCACTTTGGGAGGCTGAGGCGGGCAGACCATGAGGTCAGGAGATGGAGACCATCCTGGCTAACACGGTGAAACCCCGTCTCTACTAAAAATACAAAAAAATTAGCCTGGCGTGGTGGCGGGTGCCTGTGGTCCCAGCTACTCAGGAGGCTGAGGCAGGAGAATGGCGTGAACCCAGGAGGCAGAGCTTGCAGTGAGCCAAGATCGTGCCACTGCACTCCAGCCTGGGCGACAGAGCCAGACTCCAACTCAAAAAAAAAAAAAAAAGATTTAAAAGGAGAAAGAATTACCAAATTAACCACCCAAATCAAGAAGCAAAACATTAGAGAAAAAAAACAATAAAGGATGTGCAAATGAAAAGGCATATTCTATTATGTAGGAGGTATTATCTCTCAGCATATATGTTTGTGAAGCTGGGGCTAACTCTGCAAACTGAAGTTCTCCTTTACAGATGATGTCCTGTTAGGTTCTGCCAGTGGGATTTCTATAGAAGAATGGGACGCAGGAATAGAGGAAAAGGAACTTCCTTCTTCCTGTTCATTTGAGATTCTTTTCCGTACCCTTCCAACAACAGCAGTTTGCTCCAGTATCCAGCTTATTTTGGCACCCTTGGCATCAGCCAAAGAATCCCCCCACCAAACACATCAGTACTTCTGAAGAGCAGCACTCCCTCCTCAGAGGTCTAAGTCTGGCTCCGAGGGGTCTTTCTCCAATTCTACATTCAGATTACCTCAGACTCTTTGATTCCCTTTGTTCCTCTAGCTCTAGGGGAGGCAGCTGCTTCCTGCAAATATCTCAGTTATTCCACTGTTCCCTTTTGGCTTTTTGAGCTCTCCAACATGTGTTACCAATTCTCTATATTAAATTATCCATTAAAATACCTAGTATTTGTTCTACTTTGCTGACTGAAACGCTGTAAGTAAATGACATAATTTTTATTAACAAAAGGAATGAAACATATCAGTTTAGGAGGAGGGGCATAGATAAAGTTTTACTAAGAACTAAATTCAAAGCGAAATCTTTCACCTGGGACATACAGAACGGTGAATTAGTTTGTGGAGTTTCAGAAGTGTTAGCAAAAAGAAAGCTCTAAGCACAACTGAGAAATGCTTTCATCCAACTAAGGTATGTATTACAAATAAGTATCGTACCACAAAGTTTTGAAAAATAGTATATAGCAATCATTTTATGACTCACCTTGATTAATAGGAAAGAAAATTGGACAAGACTCTGAGAGGAAGAAATTACCAATTTTAAAGATATTTTTAGTTCAGCAACCTAAGAAAGTACTATTTTTGTTACTTTCTTAATTTTATTTAACTTCAGCATATTCTTTAGAAATTAAGCTATTCCAAGTCTACAAGTTTAATTTGGCAGATACATAAATCTAGGGAACATTCTGGACAAAAATATAGTTACTGGTTCAACTCTTGTTCAGAAAAAAAGTCTATCACCTATTTTTCTCTCGACAGATTCTACCAGCCCAAAAGAGATTGTTTTATATGCACCTCTTATCATATGGGTAATTTAAATGAGAATTAATGGGAGTTCCGAAGCTATATAAAGTAGACGTAAATTGGTTAGAATGTCAGTAATTCTCAATAGTTATCACCATCAACCAGGTATTAAAAATTGCTGGGTGGTAGCTGGTATATAATAAAAACTTTAGAGCAAGAACTGACCTTTCAGAGGCATACATGTAGAATACTAAAGAAGATTAGATTCTTTGGGTGTTATACTTTTCAGTATTTTGCTTTTCAAATTATTGTTTTCAAACTTACTGAATTTTTCAGAATACCAGGAAAAATTACACAAAAACAAGATGTTAAAGTGTGCATTTGAACAGTTTACACAATAATGAGTTAACCATTAACACAAAGTAATGTTAAAAGTTATATACTTAAATATATATTTTACCAAAAAATATAGTCACTGACATCACTAAAAATGTGAAGACACAGTCTTAATCTTCAAGCATGAACGTCTAAATTAATAAAAGATCGAGCGCAGTGGTTCACGCCTATAATCCCAACACTTTGGGAGGCTGAGGTGGGTGGATCACGAGGTCAGGAGTTCAAGACCAGCCTGGCCAAGATGATGAAACACCATCTCTACTAAAAATACAAAAATTAGCCGGGCATGGTGGCAGGTTGCCTGTAATCCCAGCTACTCAGGAGGCTGAGGCAGATAATTGCTTGAACGTGGGAGGTGGAGGTCGCAGTGAGCCGAGATCGCGCCACTGTACTCCAGCCTGGGCGACAAAGCGAGACTCCATCTCAAATACATAAATAAATAAAATAAAATAAATAAAAGATATTGAATATGGCAATGTCACAAACACTACTAGTGCTTGTTATGCCAGGCTTTTATAAATGCGCAAATCCTTAAAAAAATAAGAATGATGATAATGTTTAATCTATGAAAAGTCCACGTTTCAAAAGCTGTGATCACAGCTATTTGTTATTAGATCCATATAGGATCTCTGTGAAGGCTGATTCTACTTTTGAAACATGTTTTGACTCTTCTTACTTTATATTCACACTGCCACAATACTAAAGTCCCCACCCACCTTGCTCTTAGAACATTATAACTTCTTAATTGGTTTTCAGGTCTCAATCTTCTTAATCTAATCTACTATTTACATCCTCATCGATTTTGCCTTTAGAAAACACAAACCTTTTATATCACCTCCATGCCCCTTCTTATAAGTTCTGTTATATCCTCCTTGTCCAAAGGATAAAGCAGAAGCACTCCAGCATGATATTAACCCCTTTCCGACCTAGTTCTATTGGCAACAGTTAGGTTAGAATAACAAACATGGCAGGTATTTTCTTTTCCCTGGAATAACATTCCACCTTTTTTTGTCTAAAGAATTCCTTGGCCAGGCATGTTGGCTCAGGTCTGGAATCCCAGCACTTTGGGGGCTGAGGCAGGTGGATCGCCTGAGCTCAGGAGTTTGAGACCAGACTGGGTAACAAGGTGAAACCCCATCTCTACCAAAAATACAAAAGATTAGCCAGGCTGGTGCCATGCACCTGTGGTCCCAGCTACTAGAGAGGCTGAGGTTGGAAAGACTGCTTGAGCCTGAGAGGCAGAGGTTCTAGTGAGCTGAGATCGCACCACTGTACTCCAGCCTGGGTGACAGAGGGAGACCCCATCTCAAAAAAACAAACAAGATTCCTCATCACGTAGCCTCCAAAAAAAAGTCTTCCTTGACTTTCCTATCAGCAGAATTAATCATTCCCTCATCTGGGCTCCCAAAGAAGATTATAATACCTGTACTCTTTTTTGTGTGTACCTATTGCATATTAGTTCCTCAATAGATATTTAATAAATAAATGAACAAATGAGAAAACAAATGACTGGAGAGGGAAGTGGTTATTACGTTCTTTTACCCATGAGAAACCTAAGAAAAACTTCAGAAGTGATTCAGACAAGTCCAAAGGTAGTGCGTTATCTTGACTGTTTACAGTCAGTTACAGAAGTTTACAGTCAGCTAAATTCCTGTAAATACTTAATGGGAAAAGATGAGAACCTGGATGACCTGCTGCTCTTTACTTTTCAACAAAAATTGACTTATTTTTGTTAAAGTGTAACTATTCTATTAAGTTTAGCTAGTAATTAACTATAACCTGATAAAAACGATAAACTCTAAAACTAAAATGTAGCCTTAAGTTCTTTCATTTGAATCATTTATACACTTTAAAATTCTCCCCAAATAAGATAATTCCTGTTTATTCAAGTGCCATATCTTAACTTGCCTAGTTTAAAACATAACTTTTATGGAAATTATTAAGTTATATATTGGTACTAGAAATACAGAAGGGGAAGTAAGTAACAACTGAGAAGGCTTCTGGAGCATGCTGGAGCATTATCTGATTTTTATTGGTTAAGCATAGTTAGGATATTCCAGGAGAAGGAAAGAGCATTTACAGTCCTCACAGAATCTGTCATGGTTTGTTCATGCAACAATAAGATCTGCTTTACTATAGAAGAAGCTTAGAAGTAAGGTTGGCTAAAGAACCAAGTTATGGAGGGGAAAAAAAGGTTTTCCTTAGAAAAATAAATGTTATATTAATAAAGGATGATTTGAAAGGAAGTAAGAGTCAAAATTTGGAGTTTTCTGCCTTAGTCCATAAGGAATATAAGCCTCAATCATGGTAATGGCTTTGGGAAGAAAATGGGAGGGGTAAAACTATAGCAGAATGAAGAGGAAAATATTTGATAAATTTCGCTATTATGAATGTAATATAAAAATTTTGGAAAACTTTATTTTACAAACAAGAATTAAAATGGAATTTTAAAAGTTACCCTGGTTTATACTCAAAATGAAAAACTATCTCCCACTTCCAAATCTTGTGTTTGACAAAATAAAAGGATACCGAACACAGAAGATGGCACAACAGGACTCCACTGCACTCCAGCCCGGGCGACAGAGCAAGACTCTGTCTCAAAAAAAAAAAACAAACAAACAAACAAACAAAATCTGAAGTATCTAAGCAGTCCTAGCCATCACATTGGCCCGAAAATCTACTCTCTATTTGCAGTCTCCCAAACGCTTACCCTAATTAGCTCATTTTGAGTTAAGTGAATTGATTTCTCTTTAAACAAATGGTAAGAGCTTTTTTTTTTTTTTTTTTTTTGATACGGAGTCTCGCTCTGTCACCCAGGCTGGAGTGCAGTGAAGCAATCTCGGCTCAATGCAAGCTCCGCCTCCCGGGTTCACGCCATTCTCCCGCCTCAGCCTCTCCGAGTAGCTGGGACTACAGGCGCCTGCCAACATGCCCGGCTAATTTTTTTTTGTATTTTTAGTAGAGACGGGGTTTCACCGTGGTCTCGATCTCCTGACCTCGTGATCCGCCCGCCTCAGCCTCTCGAAGTGCTGGGATTACAAGCGTGAGCCACAGCGCCCGGCCCAAGAGCTCTTTTCTTAACCAGAGCAAAGTAAGGCAGCCAGTCCTACAATGTTAGAACTTAAAGCAGAGAACTGAAAATATATATGATAAATTATCATAAGAAAATGAAAGAGCAAAGTGACTTCTAGCATGACATTAACAAATGAGGCTCATAACTATACTCTGTTGCCTGTGTGAAAGGAAGGGATTTGGGAGTGAGTAGGGTAAAATCGGGATAGAGATGTACAATTCTTAATATTAATGACAATTATAAATATTTGGATCATAATTTTTTTTAAAGTTTATGCTCAGTATTAGTGAAGTTAAAATAACTTTTTGGACTGCATGTGCACATCTTTGCAAGAAAATGTAAAAAGCAGCCTTCAGCCTGGCATGGTAGCTCACGCCTGTAATCCCATTACTTTGGGAGGCCAAGGCTGGAGGAATCACATGAGGCCAGGAGTTCGAGATCAGCTGGGCCAATATGGTGAAACCCTGTCTCTACTAAAAATACAAAAATTAGCCAAGTGTGACGGCACATGCCTGTAATCCCAGCTCATTGGGAGGCTGAGGCATGAGAACTGCTTGAACCTGGGAGGTGGAGGATATAATGAGCCAAGATTGTGCCACTGCACTCCAGCCTGGGCAACAGAGCCAGACTTTGTCTCAAAAGAAGCAATCTTCACCCTATGTAAATGTAAAAAGTAACTTCAAATTCTATCAAAGTAACTCTTCCACCAAGATATGGAGAAGAAAAAATTATTTGTATTTTGCATATTCATACTGGAAATAAATGTATAAGAATGTAAAAGATTAGTTTCATTTTTAGTTTAGACATTTAAAAACAGACATATAACTAAATGATTAGTTTTCCACCAATATCTATAAGTATAATCAAAAGATTAAAAAGTACTTATTTAATAAGAATATTAAATTTTGGTAAATATTATGTACAATAGTCTAATCTCTCTTATATGATGTTACTTTATTGAAAATAAACTAAAAAATACAATGGAGTGCTTCGAAAACAGACCAGAACAAGCAGAAAAAAAAGAGTCTCTGAACTTGAAGACAGGTCTTTTGAAATAACCCAGTCCAAGGGGGAAAAAATAAGAGGAAAAAAAGAGTGAAGAAAGCCTATGGGTCTTATGGTACACCATTAAGTGAAAAAATATTTGTACTACATGAGTGCAAGAGGGAGAAGAGACAGAGAAGGTCACAGAAAATCTATTTCACAAAATAATAGCTGAAAACTTCCCAAGTCTTGGGAGAGATATGAACATCCAGATCCCAGAAGCTCAAAAAGCCCCGATTATATTCAACCCCAAAAGTTCCACATTTCAATCCAACTGTCAAAAGTCAAGGACAAATAATTCTAAAAGCTGCAAGAGAAAAATGTGAAGTCACATATAAGGGAATCCCCACTAGACAGTCAGATTTCGCAGCAGAAACTTTGCAGGTCAGGAGAGAACAGGATGAGAAAGTATTGAGAAAAAAAAAAAATCAGTCAACAATGTAATATCCAGCAAAAGCTATCCTCCAGAAATGAAGGAGAAATAAAGACCTTTCCAGATAATTAAAAGCTGAGGTAATTCGTCACTACTAGAGTGGCCTTACAAAAAATGATAAAAGCACATGAAAGTATAAAACACACCAGTAGATGTTAATTTATAACAAAGAATACTGAATTGCTCTAATAGTGCTATGCAAATATTTCAATCCTTTAGTATGAAGATTTAAAGTCAAAATGGTGAAAAAACAGCAGCTACAAATAGTGGCTAAGGAACTCATCATACACAAAGATGTAAATCAAGATAACACAAATATAAATGGGAGACAGAAAGGTGTGTAGCAGTGTTATGCAACCAAAGTTACATTATCAGCTTAAAATACTCTATTACAACTACAGGATTCTTTATGTTAGCCCTATCGTGAAAACAAAGAAAGAAATTATAACAGATACACAAAAAAGAAAAAAAGTAAACAAGGCTTAGCAACGCTGTTGAAACAACCAAACCAGATTTAAACAAGAGAAGAAAGGACCAAAGATCTAAAAAACAACCAGAAAACATTTAGCAAAATGGCTGAAGTCTTTACGTATTAATAACCTTAAATATTAATGGGTTAAATTCTCTGTATTAGTCTGTTCTCACATTGCTATAAGGAATTACCTGAGACTGGGTAATTTACAAAGAAAAGAGTTTTAATTGACTCACATCTCTGCCTGGCTGGGGAGGCCTCAGGAAACTTACAATCATGGCTGAAGGCACCTCTTCACAGGACAGCAGGAGAGAGAATGAGTGCCAGCAGGGGAAATGCCAGATGCTTATAAAACCATCAGATCATATGAGAACTCACTCACTATCATCAGAACAGCATGGGGAAAATTGCCCCCATTATTCAATTGCTTCCAACTGGGTCCCTCAAACAACACATGGGGATTATGAGGATTACAATTCAAGATGAGATTTGTGTAAAGACACTGCCAAACCATATCATTCTGTCCCCAGCCCCTCCCAAATCTCATGTCCTCACATTTCAAAACATAATCATGCCTTCTCAACAGTCCCCCAAAGTCTTATTCCAGCATTACCCAAAAGTCCAAGACCAAAGTCTCATGTGAGACAAGGCAAGTCCCTTCCACCTATGAGCATTTAAAACCAAAAGCAAGTTAGTTACTTCCTAGATACAATTGGGGTACAGCCATTGGCTAATACACCCATTGTAAATGGGAGAAATTGGCCAAAACAAAGGGGCTATAGGCCCCATGCAAGTCCAAAATGCAATAGGGCAGTCATTAAAGTTCCAGAACAATCTCCTTTGACTCCATGTCTCAAATCTAAGCCATGCTGATGCAAGAGACAGGCTCCCATGGCCCTGGACAGCTCTGCCTCTGTGGCTTTGCAGGGTACAGCTCCCCTCTCCTGGCTGCTTTCACAGTTGGTTTTGCGTGTCTGTGGCTTTTCCAGAAGCACGGTGCAAGCTGTCAGTGGATCTACCACTCTGGGGTCTGGAGGATGGTGGCCTTTTCACAGCTCCACTAGGCAGTGCCCCAGTAGGGACTCTGTGTGGGGACTACAACCCCATATTGCCCTTCCACACTGCTCTAGCAGAGGTTTTCCATGAGGGCTCCAACCCTATAGCAGACTTCTTCTTGAACATCCATCTATTACCATACACCCTCTGAAATCTAGGCAGAGGTTTCCAAACCTCAGTTCTTGTTTTCTGTGCACCCACAGGCCCAACACCATGTGGAAGCTGCCAAGGCTTGGGGCTTGCACCCTCTGAAGCAACAGTCTGAGCTGTATCTTGACCCTTTTAGCCATGGCTGGAGCAGGTGGAATGCAGGGCACCAAGTCCCAAGGCTGCACACAGCAGGGGGGCCTTAGACCTGGCTCAAGAAACCATTTTTCTCTCCTAGGCCTCCTGGCCTGTGATGGGAGGGGCTGCCATGAAGGTCTCTCTGACATGCCCTTGAGATATTTTCCCCATTGTCTTGGCGATAGTGTTTGGCTCTTCATTATACAAATTTCCATAGCTGGCTTGAATTTCTCCCCAGAAAAGGGGTTTTTGTTTTCTACTGCATCATCAGACTGCAAATATTCCAAACTTTTATGCTCTGCTTCCTCTTGAATGCTTTGCTGTTTAGAAATTTCTCCTGCCAGATACCCTAAATCATCTCTCTCAAGTTCAAAGTTCCACAATTCTCTATAGCAGGGGCAAAAAGCCACCAGTCTCTTTACTACAGCATAGCCAGAGTGACCTTTACTTCAATTCCCAACAAGTTTTTCATCTCCATCTGAGACCACCTCAGCCTGGACTTCATTGTCCATATCACTGTCAGCATTTTGGTCAAAGCTATTCAACAAGTCTCCAGGGAGGTCCAAACTTTCCCACACCTTCCCTTCTTCTGAGTCCTCCAAACTGTTCCAACCTCTGCCCATTACCCAGTTTCAAAGTTGCTTCCATGTTCTTGGGTATCTTATAGCAATGCTCCACTCCTAGTACCAATTTACTGTATTAGTCTGTTCTCACATTGCTATGAGAAAACACCTTTATAAAGAAAAGAGAGAGAATAAGTGCCAGCAGGCGAAATGCCAGAAGCTTATAAAATCATCAGATCTCATGAGAACTCACTCGCTATCATGAGAACAGCATGAGAAAACCACCCCCCATGATTCGATTACCTCTCACTGGGTCCCTCCCATGACACATGGGGATTATAGGGATTACAATTCAAGATGAGATTTGTGTGGGGACATGGTCAAACCATATCATTCTCCAATTAAAAGATATAGTGTGGCTGAATTGATAAACAAGACCCTACTATATGTTGCCTACTCATTAAAGACAAATGGACTGAAAAGAGATGGAAAAAGATATTCCTCATGAATAAAAACCAAAAGTGAACAGTAATAACCAAATTATATAAAATAGAACAGATTTTTAGTCACAAATAATTTTAAAAGACTACGGAGTTCATTATATTAATGTTAAAGGAGTAAATTCAAAAAGAGGATGTAACAACTGTAAATATAGATGCACCCAACGAAGAGCACCAAAATATAAAAAACATATATTATTAGATCTACAAGAAAACAGACACTGCAATATAGTAATAGTAGGGGATTCCAAGACCCCACTTTCAACAATGGACAGATCATCTAGACAAAAAATAAAAAACCATTGGACTAAGATTGCACCATAGACCAAATGGACCTAACAGACACCTACAGAACATTCTATCCAACAGCTACAGAATACACATTCTTCTCAACTGCACATGCAACATTCTCAAGGACATGTTAGGCCACAAAATAAGTCTTAAGAGATTTAGGAAGAGAGAGATCATATCAAGTAACTTTTATGACCACAATCATATAAAACTAGAAATCAACAAGAAAAATTTGGGAAATTGTAAAAATACATGGAAACAAAACAACATGCTCCTAACAACCAATGGGTCAATGAAAATCAATACGCATTTTTAGTTAGACTAAGAAAAAAAGAGAGAAGACTCAAAATCAGAGTCAAAAAAGAGGACATTACGACTGATATCACAGAAATACAAAGTATCATAAGAGAATATTATGAGCAACTATATGCCAACAAATTGATAACAGAAAAAAGTGGATAAATTCCTAGACACATACAATCTACCAAGATGAATTATCAATTAAAAAATAGGGTCAGGCATGGTCACTCATGCCTGTAATCCCAGCACTTTGGGAGGCCAAAATGGGCAGACTGCCTGAGCTCAGGAGTTTGAGACCAGCCTGGACAACATGGAAAAACCCCATCTCCACAAAAATTAGCCTAATATGGAGGTGCACGACCATAGTCCCAGCTACCTGGGGGGCTGAGGCATGGGGATTGCCTGAGCCCAGGAAGTTGGGGCTGCAGTGAGTCAAGATCACACCACTGCACTCCAGCCTGAGTGACAGAGCGAGACCCTAGCTCTAAACACACACACACACACACACACACACACACACACACAATTGAACAAACCAATAACAAGGGTGGAAACTGAATCTGTAATAGAAGTCTTCAAAGAACAGCTCAGGACCTGATGACTTCACTGCTGCACTCTACCAAACATTTAAAGAACTAATACCAATGCTCTTCAAACTATTCCAAAAAAATAAAAAGGAAGAAACAATTCTAAACTCATTTTACAAAGCCAGCATGACTGTGATTCCAAAACCAGAGAAGGACACAGCAAAGAAAAAGCAAACTACAGGCCAATATCCCCAAAACATAGATGTGAAAACTCTCAAAAAGATACTAGCAAACTAAATTCAAAAATACATTAAAAAGATCATTCAGTATACTAAAGTGGGATTCACCCCAGGGATGCAAGGATGGTTCAACATACACAAATAAATAAAAATGACACACGTTAACAGAAGGACAAAAGCCACATGATCATTTCAACAGACACAAAAAAGGCATTTGACAAAATTCAACATCCCTTTCTGACAGAAAAACTATCAACAAATTGAAACAGAAGTTATCTACCTCAACACAAATAAAGGCCACACTTGACAAATGCACAGATAACATCATACTGAATGTTAAGATCAAGAACGAGATAAAGGCCGGGCATGGAGGCTCATGCCTATAATCCCACCACTTTGGGAGGCCTAGGCAGGCAGATCACTTGAGCTCAGGAGGTCGAGACCAGCCTAGACAACATGGTCAAACTAGAAATACAAATATTAGCCGGGCATGGTGGTGCATGCCTGTAATCCCAGCTACTCAGAGGCTGAAGCATGAGAATTGCTTGAGCCCAGGAGGTGGAGGTTAGTTACAGTGAGCAAGATCGTGCCACTGCACTCCAGCCTGAGAGACAGAGTGAGACCCTGTCTCAAAAAAATAGAACAAGACAAAGTTGCCCACTTTCACTACTTTTATTCAACATAGGAATGAAAGTTTTAGCCAGAACAATTAGGCAAGACAAAAAAAAAAAAACCCCAAGTGGGAAAGGAGGAAACCAAATTGTTCCCATTTGCTGACAACATGATCTTATATATAGAAAACTCTAAAGACTGCACCAAAAACTGTGAGAAGAAACAAATTCAGTATAGTTTCATGATACAAAATTAACATACAAAAACCAGTGGTGTTACTATCCACTAATAGTGAGCTATCTGCAAATAAAATCAAGAAAATTTCTACTTCATGTTTGAAGGATATTTTCACTGGATATACTATTCTAGAATAAAATATTTTTTTCATTCAGTACTTTAAATGTCATGCCACTCTCTCCTGTAAGGCTTCCACTGAAAAGTCTGCTGCCAGATGTATTGGAGCTCCATTGTATGTTGTTTCTTTTCTCTTACTGCTTTTAGGATCCTTTCTTTTTCCTTGATCTTTGAGAGTCTGATGAGTAAGGGCCTTGAAGTACTCTTCTTTTGATTAAATCTGCTTGATATTCTACAACCTTTTTGTATGTGAATACTGATATCTCCCTCTAGATTTGAGAAGCTCTCTGTTATTATCCTTTTGAATAAACTTTCTACCTCTATCTCTTTCTCTACCTCCTCTTTAAGGCCAATAAGTCTTAGATGTGCCCTTTCCAGTCTACTTTCTAGAATCTGTAGGTGTGCTTCATTGTCTTTAATTCTTTTTTCTTTTGTCTTCTCTGACTATATTTTCAAATAGTCTGTCTTCAAGCTCACTTTCTTCTGCTTGATCAATTCTGTTATCAAAAGGCTTGAATGCATTCTTCAGTATACCAGTTGCACTTTTCAGCTCAAGAATTTCTGCCTGATTCTTTTTAATTATTTCAATCCCTTTGTTAAAATTTATCTGATAGAATTCTGAGCTCCTTGCAAATCAATAAATGTAATCCAGCATATAAACAGAACCAAAGACAAAAACCACATGATTATCTCAATAGATGCAGAAAAGGCCTTTGACAAAATTCAACAATGCTTCATGCTAAAAACTCTCAATAAGTTAGGTATTGATGGGACGTATCTTAAAATAACAAGAGCTATCTATGACAAGCCCACAGCCAATATCATCCTGAATGGGCAAAAACTGGAAGTATTCCCTTTGAAAACTGGCACAAGACAGGGATGCCCTCTCTCACCACTCCTATTCAACATAGTGCTGGAAGTTCTGGCCAGGGCAATCAGGCAGGAGAAGGAAATAAAGGGTATTCAATTAGGAAAAGAGGAAGTCAAATTGTCCCTGTTTGCAGATGACATGATTGGATATCTGGAAAACCCCACTGTCTCAGCCCAAAATCTCCTTAAGCTGATTAGCAACTTCAGCAAAGTCTCAGGATACAAAATCACTGTACAAAAATCACAAGCAAGCATTCTTATACACCAATCACAGACAAACAGAGAGCCAAATCATGAGTGAACTCCCATTCACAATTGCTTCAGAGAATAAAATACCTAGGAATCCAACTTACAAGGGATGTGAAGGACCTCTTCAAGGAGAACTACAAACCACTGCTCAATGAAATAAAAGAGGATACAAACAAATGGAAGAACATTCCATGCTCATAGGTTGGAAGAATCAATATCGTGACAATGGCCATACTGCCCAAGGTAATTTATAGATTCAATGCCATCCCCATCAAGCTACCAGTGACTTTCTTCACAGAATTGGAAAAAACTACTTTAAAGTTCATATGGAACCAAAAAAGAGCCCACATCGCCAAGTCAATCCTAAGCCAAAAGAACAAAGCTGGAGGCATCAAACTACTTGACTTCAAACTATACTACAAGGCTACAGTAACCAAAACAGCATGGTACTGGTACCACAACAGAGACATAGATCAATGGAACAGAACAGAGCCCTCAGAAATAATGCCGCATATTTACAACTATCTGATCTTTGACAAACCTGACAAAAACAAGCAATGGGGAAAGGATTCCCTATTTAATAAATGGTTCTGGGAAAACTGGCTAGCCATATGTAGAAAGCTGCAACTGGATCCCTTCCTTACACCTTATACAAAAATTAATTCAAGATGGATTAAAGACTTAAATGTTAGACCTAAAACCATTAAAATCCTACAAGAAAACCTAGGCAATACCATTCAGGACATAGGTGTGGGCAAGGACTTCATGTCTAAAACACCAAAAGCAATAGCAACAAAAGCCAAAATTGACAAATGGGATCTCATTAAACTAAAGAGCTTCTGCACAGCAAAAGAAACTACCATCAGAGTGAACAGGCAACCTACAGATGGGAGAACAGTTTTGCAACCTACTCATCTGACAAAGGGCTAATATCCAGAATCTACAATGAACTCAAACAAATTTACAAGAAAAAAACAAACAACCCCATCAAAAAGTGGGCAGAGGACATGAACAGACACTTCTCAAAAGAAGACATTTATGCAGCCAAAAAACACATGAAAAAATGCTCATCATCACTGGCCATCAGAGAAATGCAAATCAAAACCACAATGAGATACCATCTCACATCAGTTAGAATGGCCATCATTAAAAAGTCAGGAAACAACAGGTGCTGGACAGGATGTGGAGAAATAGGAACACTTTTACACTGTTGGTGGGACTGTAAACTAGTTCAACCATTGTGGAAGTCAGTGTGGCAATTCCTCAGGGATCTAGAACTAGAAATACCATTTGACCCAGCCATCCCATTACTGGGTATATACCCAAAGGACTATAAATCATGCTGCTATAAAGACACATGCACACGTATGTTTATTGGGGCACTATTCACAATAGCAAAGAGTTGGAACCAACCCAAATGTCCAACAATGATAGACTGGATTAAGAAAATGTGGCACATATACACCATGGAATACTATGCAGCCATAAAAATGATGAGTTCATGTCCTTTGTAGGGACATGGATGAAGCTGGAAACCATCATTCTCAGTAAACTATTGCAAGGACAAAAAACCAAACACCGCATGTTCTCACTCATAGGTGGGAATTGAACAATGAGAACTCATGGACACAGGAAGGGGAACATCACACTCCGGGGACTGTTGTGGGGTGGGGGGAGGGGGGAGGTACAGCATTAGGAGATATACCTAATGCTAAATGACGAGTTAATGGGTGCAGCAAAACAACATGGCACATGGATACATATGTAACAAACCTGCACATTGTGCACATGTACCCTAAAACCTAAAGTATAATAATTAAAAAAAAAAAAATTCTGAGCTCCTTCTCTGTGTTATCTTGAGTTTGAGTTTTTTCAAAACAGCTGTTTTGCATTCTCTGTCTGAAAGGTCTCATATTTCTCTCATATTTCTGTGTCTCCAGGACTGGTCCCTGGTGCCTTAGTTAATTTTGTGAGGTCATGTTTTCCTGGATGGTGTTTATGCTTGCAGATGTTCTTTGGTGTCTCGGCACTGAAGAGTTAGTTATTTATTGTAGTTTTCTCAGTCTGAGATTGTCTGTACCTTCTCTAGAAGGCTTTCCAGATATTTTAAAGGACTTCGCTGTTGTGATCTAAGCTCTACCTGCTTTAGGGTGTACTCCAAGCCCAGTAATATTGTGGTTCTTGCATCTTCATAGAGGTACCACCTTGATGGTCTTGGACTAGATCTGGAAGAATTTTCTGGATTATCAGGCAGGGACTCTTGTTCTCTTCCCTTACTTTCACCCCAATGAAAGGAAACTCTCTCTGTTCTGAGTCACCTGGAGGTGGGGTGGTGTGACACAAGCACTCCTGTGGCTACCATCACTAGTACTGCACTGTGTCAGACCTGAAGCCAGCAAGCCCTAGGTCTTGCCCAAGGCCTGCAGTAACCACTCCTTGGCTATGGCCTATGTTCACTCAAGGCCCTGGAATTTTACAATCAGCAGGTGGCAAAGTCAGCCAGGCCTGTGTCCTTCCCTTCAGGTTGGTGAGCTTCCCCAAGCCGTGGGTGTGTCCAGAGGTACTGTCTGGCAGCTAGGAACTAGAGGCAAAAATCTTAGAACTCTACCTGGTATTTTATTGTATTGCAGCTGAGTATTGTGGGACTCAAACCACAAAATTCAGTCCTTCTCCATTCTTCCCTCCCCTTTCCAAAGGCAAAGAAGCCTCACTTGTGGCCACTGCCACAACAGGCTCATAAGGAGCCTCTAAGACTACCACCGATATTCCCTTAAGGCCCAGAGGTTCTTCAGTCCACTTGTAGTGAATGCTGCCTGACCTGGGACTCACCCTTCAGGGCGGTGGGCTCACCTCTGGCCCAGGACAGGTCTAGCAATGCCGTCTAAGAGCCAAGTCCTGAAACTGGGGCTCCAAGAGTCTCTTTGGTGCCCTCTCTGTAGCCAAGCTGCTACCTAATGTGCAAGACAATGTCTCCTTTGCATTTCTCTCTGCTTTTCTCAATAGAAGGAGTCTTGCTCCACAACCACCACAGCCGGGAATGTGCTGAGTCTCACCTGAAGCCAGTAAGCCTCAGAATCTTACCCAAGGCCCTCAATGTAGTACATGTGGGTATTGCTGCTGGTTATGCATGGCACAAGGGATCTTCAGTTAGCAGGTGATGAATCTTGCCAGGATTGGGTCCTTCCCTTCATGGCAGCAGGTTGCTTTCTGATGCAGTGAGTGTCTACAAATGTTGCCCGGGAGCTAGGGCCTGGAAAAAGGGCTCACAATTTTGACTGGTGCCCTATCCTGTTGTGGCTGAGCTGGTATCCAAGATGCAAGACAAAATCCTCCCATTTTTTACCCTCCTCTCCTCAAAAAGAAGGAAAGAGTCTGTTTTGGAGACGTGAGTTGTGTATCCTGGGGTTAGGGAAGGGGTGATGCCAGCATACCCTTAGCTGCCCCAGCAGGTGCCTCAGTAGGTCACGTGCCCCTTCCAGTTCACTGTCTCTGGGCCTAGTACAGCAGCATTACTCACATAGGAATTGAAATCCTTGTGGCATTCTGGATATTAACCCCAGGCTAAACTGCTTTTCAAGATTATTTAAGAGCCCCAGAGTACTTTAGCCTGCTTTGGTGAGGCGTGCAAGAGCTCAGGTTCCTGCTGCCGGCATCTGGGAATCCTCTCTGGTTAGGGCTGGTTTAAATTATCCTTCTGTGGGTGGGTGTCAGCCATTTTGTTTTCTGTTACAATAGGGCAGCACTGGGTTCAGTGCCTCACAAATGCTGCGATCTCCCTCTCCCCAGTGCACCAAAACGCTCTCCATGCCATGCCACTGCTGCTTGGAGACAGGGGAGGGGTGGTGTCTGCAATTCAAAACTGTTTTTCCTACCTCTTCAGTGCCTCTTTCAGCAATAGGAAATTAAAACCAGGTATTGTGAGTGCTCACCTGATTTTCATTGCTTATAGAGGTGGTTTTTGTGTGTGCAGATAGTCGTTAAATTGGTATCCTTGCAGGGTTGGTAGGTGGGAGGGTGACTGGTGGAGCCTTCTATTCTGCCATCTTGTTCCAGCCCAAAGTCAGCCAACTGATTTTTTGACAAAGGTCCCAAGAACACACATTGGGGAAAGACAGTATTGTCAATAAATGGTGCTAGAAAAATTAGATATCCACATGCAGAAGAATGAGACTAGACCCCTACCTCTCATTATATACAAAAATAAAATCAAAATAAATTAAAGACTTCAATGTAAAACCCAAACTATGAAACTACTAGAAGAAAATATGCAGGAAGAACTTCAGTACATTGGGCTGGGCAAGGATTTCTTAAATAAGGCTTCAAAAGGACAAGCAACAAAAGCAGAAAGAGACAAATGGGATTATATCAAACTAAAAAGCTTTTGCACAGCAAAGGAAACAATTAACAGAGTGAAGAGTTAACCTACAGAATGGGAGAAAATATTTGTAAATAATACATCTGATTAGGGGTTAATATCCAGAATGTAAAAGGAAATTACCTCAATGGTTAAAAAAAAACCCAATGTGATTCAAAAATTGGCAAAAGATCTTAGCCAGCATTTCTGAAGACACACAAATGGCCAACAGGTGTATGAAAAAATGTACAACATCATTAATCAGAGAAATGCAAATCAAAACTACAATGAGATGTTGTCTCATTCCAGTTAGAAAAGCTATTATCAAGAAGACAAAACAAGTGTTAGTGAAGATACTGAGAAAGGAACACTTACATACTACTGGTGGAATTGTAAATTAGTATAGCTATTATTTTAAAAGTACGGAGGTTTCTCAAAAAACTACAAATAGAACTACCCACACTCTCACTACTGGGTATATATCCAAAGGAAATGAAATCAGTATAAAAGGCATTTGAACTCCCATGTTTATTGCAGCACTATTTACAAGAGACAAGATACAGAACTAACCTAAGTGTACAACAATGAATGGATAAAGAAAACATGGTATATATACACCATGGAATACTGTTCAGCTATAAGAAAAAAAAGACTGAAATCCTGTCAGTTGTGACAACATGGAGGAACCTGGAAGACATTATATTAAGTGAAATAAGCCAAACACAAAAAGCCAAATACCACATAAACTCACATGGAATCTTAGGAAAAAAGTTGGTAACATAGGAGCAGAGAGTAGAACAGCGGTTACTAGAGACTGTGGAGGGGATACATAAAGGGAAGATAAAAAGAGGTTGTTCAACAAGTAGAAAGTTATAATTAGATATAAGGAATAAGTTTTGGTGTTCTATTGCCCAGCAGGGTGACTACAGCTACAGTACCCTACAGCTATAGGCTAAGTAAAGCACAGCACAAAATAGCTAGAAGAGAGGCTTTCCATATTCTCACCACAAAGAAATGATAAATGCATTAGTTGATGGATATGCTAAATACCTGATTTGATCACTATACAACATATATGTATTTAAACATCAAATTGCACCCCCAAAATAAGTACAATTACAATGTGTGGAGTATAAAGGTAACAACAAATTTTTAAAACTAAAGAAAAACCTGGGTTTCTACTTTATAAATAAGACAAAAGCGACCTGATAAAAATGGGAGTAGGTGTCCTAGATGATTTTAAAACTTTTCATAATTATGTATATAAAGAATTATTTAAGATTTCCTTTCAGAATCTTTGATTTAGTGGAAAAATGATGAAAAAGCATTCTAGCAATAACTAGTGGAATAATGAAATACATTTTTTAAAAAACTCATCTGATAAAGCAGTATACACACACCCACACTCAGACACATACAAATGTGTACATCTGAATAACATTTAGCCACAACTCATATATTATTCATTAAAAATGATTATTATTCTTCCCAGAGAAGTAATTCATTTAGAACAATTTCATTAGTAGTTGACTGAAAACTTGCTTAATATGCAATTTAATTAGGATTCCAAAATGATCCATGGTATTAAACTAAGCTACATTTTTCTACAGACCTATTTTTTGTTACCTTATTAAGATAAGCTTCTCTGTTAATTACATCTTTAAAATAAATGCTAGAAAAATTATGCCACTCTTCTAAATTGTTTAGTTATCAAAGGGATATCAAATTTCAAGGATACAGCGAGATTACAGAGCAATTTCATTCCTAATATTATCTCTAAAATCTGTATTAGAAATAGTTTATATTTACTGGACAATTAACATTGGGCTAGGTACAGTTCTAAGTGCTTTACAAGTATTAACTAATCTAGTCCTTATGACAATCTATTATCCCCATTTCACAGAGCAGTCAACTAGGCAAAACAAGTAAATAAAATGGGCAGAATTATATCTGTAAGCAGCGTATCTGGAATTTTAAACAAACCAGTGAAGTTCCATGCTCCATGTTTTACGACATTAAACTGCATTAAGAATGAATGGTAAAAATATCTCATTTCTGTCCTATTTTAACATTTTGTATTACCTTACCAATAAGATTTTATAAAAAATAATGATAAACTATATTAAACTAAAAATTATATGAAAAACATTTTTTCTTATTAAAGGTTCATTTATAAATAAACCTTGATTTGAGTCCTTATCCCTTTTGCTTTATTTTCTAGTGTTTTACTTTAAAAATGCATGAATATAATAGACTACAAAGACTTTAACTTTGACTCTCTTGCTTTCCCTCTCACACACATGACACACACATTCATATGCACACACATGCTCAAGAACTTGGCATTTGCCATTGTAAATGCCTGACATACTGCTTTACTTCTGTATTAGTAATGAAAAGTGACTGTTACATTCAATCCAACAAGACATTAAGGAAATGTTCCAACCAAAAGATGAAACCCAGAGTTGCATCACTTCTTCCAAATCCATCATTTTTGTTGTACCACCTAAGGAGACACTAGCTATTCAACCATCCTCGGTTCCATGACTACATTTTACAGAAAGGGAAGTTTAAACATGTTTAATGCCTATACAATTTTAAATATTTTTCTCTCTTAAGATATAAATTCTATTCCCAGTTCTATTGTCCTGCATTCAAAACTACTTCACAAAAAAGGGGCATTTGTTCTTATCTGTGTCTATTAAAGATGATCGAATTAGTTTATGATTCACAAAAGCTGCAGATTAGTCCAAAATGCATAAGCTCCACTTCTTCCTTTAGTTTCAACCAATCTGAACATAGCTCAAACACATAAAGCCAAAGATATAGGTTTTAAAAATTGCAAAATATAATTTCTTTGCATGTTCAAACTTTTTGAAGGGGAAAGAGTAAAATTTCCCTGTACAATAAAGAATTATAGAGCTATATCTACTTAGCTTTGCCATCTCAGTTCTCTCCTTTGGCTATTCAACAAGGTTGAAGGTTAGAAACAGCCCAGATCTAAACAATGAGTTAAACCGACACCTTTTCCCCGTTTCAATCTGATCAAAAAATGTATTTTAGACCCTTGCCTGAATATAAGTACTTATAGTATTCTTGTGAGTTCCTAACTTATTCAGCCCAATAGGAATTAAAGTTACAATTTCTAGGCTTTACAGAATTTATTTTTAGAAATCTCCAGCAACCTTCTATTACTAATTTAATTACAAAAAGCCAATACACATTTCTTTTTTTTTTTTTCCTGAGCCAGAGTGTCGCTCTTGTTACCCAGGCTGGAGTGCAATGGTGCGATCTTGGCTCACCACAACCTCCGCCTCCCGGGTTAAAGCGCTTCTCCTGCCTCAGCCTCCTGAGTAGCTGGGATTACAGGCATGCGCCACCATGCCCAGGTAATTTTGTATTTTTAGTAGAGACAGGGTTTCTCCATGTTTGTCAGGCTGGTCTCGAACTCCTGGCCTCAGATTATCCACCGGCCTCGGCCTCCCAAAGTGCTGGGATTACAGGCGTGAGCCACTGCGCCCAGGCACCAATGCATATTTGTAACTTACCAATGTAAAATATTCTACAAATTAAAAAAGAAGAAGAAATCAATAATTACTTTATTAAAAGTCATGAGTCATCCCTGGCCTGCAGAAGGAGAGATGGCCAGGTGGAGATGCTGGGCAGTACTCTGACTTCTGCCTGCTCCCTGAAGTAAGAGCATATTGCTCTTCCCCTCCAGTGCCTGTGGATGGAATTCTGGGCTCCACCTCTTGAAGTAACAAGAGGGCATGCCCTCCCTCTCACAGCTGGCTCTGTGGAGACTGTGGGGAGGAGGTAGTGATGGCAGTGGTGGTGGTAAAGTCCTGTCATGTAAGACACAGGTGAGGCAGACCAGAATAGCACTGCAGAGATTTTATAAACCAAATTGATGTTGGAACCACAACCTACAGAAGTGAATCAAGATATGCATTCTGAACTTAAATAGGTTGACTACCTGCTTAAAAAAAAACAAAACAAGATTTAAATACGAACCAGAATCTTACAAATATTTAAAATGTTCAGAATATAGTACAAAGTTATTCATTATACCAAGAACCAGTAAAACTTCAATTTAAATTTCAAAAGAAAGATTATCAACAGATGCAAACACCAACATGACACAGCAGTTGGGATTCTTCAACAAGGACTGTAAAGCAGCCATCATAAAAATGTTTCAAGGACCAATTACAAAACTATTCTAACAAATAAACTCAGGAATCAAATCAAATACCAGCCCTTAAAAAAAAAAAATCATCAAAAGGAAACTGCTTCTCATGAAAGCCGCCTATCTCCTTTGTCAGTAGAACCCTTCTGTTTTATTTAGCCCTTTTGCTCATAATTTATTAAGATTCTTAAATTCTTAGAATCTACTGAAGTTAATATTTTGATATTTTAAAAGTCAAATGTATGTACTGGGTTAGACTCTTTACACATATTGTTAATAGTATTAACATTATGTAAAATGTTAATATTTTAGTAAAATTTAACTATATCTTTGGTTTTCTTTAGTCATTTCCTTTTCATCATTCTCTGTCAAGTATCCAGAATAGTCAGACATTTGCATATTTTTTATTAATGGCATTTCTTGCTTGCCTTATGGAGCTTCAAGGTCCTCATATGGAAAAAAGACTCCTATTACATTGGGAAGTCATAATGCTATCTGTCATGAGTTTTTGTGAGACCTTGGCTTCATGAAAATAAAATAATGTCTACTGTCAAAATAAGCCTAGCTAGTGTTTACCTTTCATATAATAGTGTTTTCTCCCCTTAAACATAAAGTAGCAGAGAATGCATACTAAATCAGCTACAATAACACTTTTGGATGCCTTAAATTATTAGTCACAATCGGTAATGTAGACTTAATTTATATTTTCCAATCCCTTTAATCACTGGAAACATTTCAGGATCTCCATATTCCAGTTTCAACATGATGGTAGTTTTTCCTAATGATCCCTAACAGGAAAATTCTAAAATTCTAGCTGTTAAAAGATAAACACGTTAATTCCATATCTATCACTATTTCCCTTAAAGGAGCTCAAGCTTGGGAAAGAACAAATTCGGAAAATATTTTTTTTAGAATAAGAGTTTGCCTTGTGGTAAGATTTTAAATTGAGTATTAATCTAAACCCCTAATAGCAATTTTGAAATTGCTAAATTCCAGAATCTTTAGAGCGGCTGGATAAACATTCTCTCAGTTGAAATAACACACTAGTAGATCTCCTCTCCAGCTCACTTATAAACATATCCTAAGTAAACTGATTTTCTCATAAACTAATAGTTCTAATTAAGAAAAAAAGCAGTGGAGAGACGAGAGAAGCTGAGTTTTGGAGAAAACTACTTCAAAATCATTAAAGTATTCTTGCACATTTACCTCTGATGTGTTAAGAAAAAAAGGTTGGAAAAGTTTCTTGGAACTGTAGTATTACTAAGGCATCTCGTGCAAAATAACAGGACACAAATCAAGCTAAACCTAGATCAGCTGTCAGTATACTTAAATGAAACGCCTATTATTTTATTTTATTTTATTTTATTTATTTATTTATTTATTTATTTATTTATTTATAGACGGAGTCTTGCTCTGTCGCCCAGGCTGGAGTGCAGTGGTGCAATCTTGGCTCACTGCAACCTCTGTCTCCTGGGTTCAGGTGATTCTCCTGCCTCAGCCTCCCAAGTAGCTGGGACTACAGGTGTGTGCCACCATGCCTGGCTAATTTTTGTATTTTTAGGAGAGATGGGGTTTCACCATGTTGGCCAGGCTGGTCTTGAACTCCCGACCTCAGGTGATCCTCCCACTTCGGCCTCCCAAAGTGCTGGGATTACAGGCGTGAACCACTGTGCCCAGACACCTATTATATCATTTAAAGCGTAGATATACAAAGATTAAATTGGGAACAAGGATGTTTAGCAACTTTGTAGCGCTCTATTTGGTCAACTAAGCCAAGTCAAAGAAGACAAAGGGACAGAAAGCTGAAACTTGATTAACTGAATTGGTTTGAAATGTGACATTGAGAAGAGCTAAAAGGAATATCTGGGATTATATCAACAGTTGTAAAAAGTGGGAAAAATATTTCATATATGCTGATTGAGCTAATAATTAAAAACAAACACACAAACCAAATAATCTTGTAAATACCGAAACAGTGGAATTCTATGTGGCCAGAAGCAAGGACAGAAAAGCAAGGCAAGATTAAACTTCAGTGGTTTCACATTGAGAGAAGTGGTTACATCAAGATCCTATAGCTAAAAGAAAATTTAATATATTTAAGAAGCAGGAATGTCTATATTTATTATTGATCCCTCATTTAGCAAAAATCATTGATTTTGTTTTCCTAAATGGTTTAAGAGCTTTAATTTTTCAGCATCTTCAACTACTTCCTCTACTAGATCTTTCTCATTAGCCTAAAACCAACCTAATACTTTCCCTAAGAAAAAAACACATTGGGCCCTGTATCTTGATCACCTTATTTCACTACTCTCCTTTATAAACACATTTTAAAAAAGAATTGTCTAGATACATTGACTCTACCTCCTCATCTCATATCTCTAGTCAGCCTTTAAATCTAACTTCCAGTCTCCTTATTCTACCTAAACTTTTCTTGTCAAGGGCACCAGTGACCACTTTTATTCTGAAAATCCAGTAGTCAATTCTGTCCTCGTTTTGTTTAACCTCTCAGAAGCTATTTGGCCTAGTTAACAATTTCAATCCTAACTAAAGATTCCTCCAGGTTTCTATGGTAACACAGTCTTCAGTTCTTTGTTTTTTGTTTTTGTTTGTTTCCCTATAATAACTCTATAAATTTTTTTTTCTCATAACTCCTCTAAATTTTGACATTACTCAAGGACACTCACTGCTCTTCATCTGCTCTGCCACCATAATGTAAGCTGCCATCTGCTCTGCCACCACAATGTAAACTGCCATCTGCTCTTACCTGGACTACTGCAGGAGCTTCCTGAATGTTCTCCTTACTTTCTCACCATCTTCTACACAACAGCTTTCTTCAAAAACTTTTTGAAATTGTAAACTAGATCATACCCGCTCTACCTATAACTTCCATGGTTTCCCATTGCACTTGGAATAAAATTCCTTCCCTTGTTTTAGTCTGTTCCGGTTGCTATAACAAAACACCATAAATTAGGTGGCTTATAAACAACAGAAATGTATTTCTCACAGTTCTGGAGTCTGAGAAGTCTGAGATCAAGACACCAGCAGATTCTGTATTTGGTGAGCACCTGCTTCCTGATTCACAGATGGCCATCTTTTTGATGCGTCCTCACGTGGAGGAAGGGGTAAGGGATCTCTCTGGAACCTCTTTAATAAGGGCACTAATCCCATTTGTGAGGGCTCTATTCTTATGCCCTAATCTATGAATTTCAAGAGGGAAACAAACATTCAGATCATAGCATCCCCGTACCTCATTACTCTATCCTTTAGTCTCTATACTCCAATCACACTGACATCCTTTCAGTTTTATTGAATGTGCCAAACATTTTCTCTTCTCTGGGAATTTGTGTATGCTGCCACCTTGGCTTGAAATAGTCTTCCCCTCCAACTCTGTCTGGCTAGCTTCTCATTGCTCATATCTTGAATTCAATTTCACTTCTCAAACAAGATACTCCCTAACTATCCAGGCCAAAATAGTTCTTCTCCCTTATTATAATACTACTTGTGCTTTCCATCCACAGCATCTGCAATAATTTGTAATAATATATTTTATTTACTTGCTTCATCTTTTAACATCTCTCTTATGAACTAACTGTAAACTCCACAGGTAGGTACCATGACTGTTCTGTCCGCAAGTATCTCTCCATAGTCCCTAGCATAAAAATCACTGAAACACATTACGTACTCATTAAAATATTCTGAATGAATGACAGACCAATAATATTATGATATAAATAATAATTTGCTTGAAAAAGAGTAAAATGAATGATCATATATTATAAATGACCATTCATAATAAAAGTACCTTCGACAAATATTAAATGAATAGTTAAAAGAGAGTGCTTACATATGCCAGACACTATTATAAAAGCTTTACATATATTAATGCATTTAATCCTCATGAGTACTATCATTGCTGGTGATGATAGTAAGTAATGATAGTAAGTACTATCATTATATCCATTTTACAGAAAAGTCGAGTAACTTTCCTAAGCTATACAATTAGAAAGTTCTAGAGCTGAAATTTGAACCCCACCGGTCTGGCTCTGGAAGTCACATTTTTATCTCTGTTATATAAGTGATGAGAATTCAAAATACTTAACTGCATCATTAATTAATTAGCATTCAAAATCATAATTTTATTTTAGGGGAAATATGATTTATTTATGATTTCCCCTAAAATAGTAATTTCTCCTAAAATGAAACCTTTGAGCAACATATGCTATAATTTGTCCTTCTGGCCACATACTTCGATGTTCGCTATGATATTGTACTCTACCCAGATTCTACCCTGTTTCCTTTGTATGTAGGAATCAGGTAATTAGGGGGTGTGTTGTGGCAGAAATCCAACATCAGAGAACTAGTGATGGGCTATGTCTACATTCCAAATGAGGGTTTGGGCTGGGTGCGGTGGCTCACGCCTGTAATCCCAGCACTATGGGAGGCTGAGGCAGGTGGATCACCTGAGGTCAGGAGTTTGAGACCAGCCTGGCTAATATGGTGAAAACGCATCTCTACTAAAAATACAAAAATTAGCTGGGTGTTGTAGCGTGCACCTGTAGTCTCAGCTACTCGGGTGGCTGAGGCAGGAGAATCACTTGAACCCGGGAGGCAGAGGCTGCAGTGAGCCGAGATTGTGCCATTGCCTTCCAACCTTGGTGACAGAGTGAGACTTCATCTCAAAAAAAAAAAAAAAGAAAAAAGAAAAAGAAAATGAGGGTTTGGGGAAAGGCAGAGAATATAGAGAGTATCTAATCTTGAGTTGGGTCACAGGAGACAAATAATCTACATGTAAGCCTTTGAAGTCATTCGTATAGTCTTCTTTACGTAATAATCGAAAAAAGTTTTCTCAGAATTACAAAGAAGGTATGTATGTGTGCTGGCAGTGTGGGAGAGAGACTGGCAATAAAATCGGATGTGCCTGATGAAGAGAAGCAGGTAGTGCAAGGAAGTCTAAACGACATATCCAAGTAAACTTCGCACAGATGGAAGTCAACTGTGGGAACTTTAAGTGCAAAACTTCGAAGAATGTAGTTTAAAGAAAAGTGACTTAGTAGAAGACTGCACACTTAGCAATATGAGCTGTCCTCGCAACTTCATTAATGATCACTAAAACTACAAAATCACATGACCGGATTTCTTATAAAAAAGAGATATAAGTTGTGCTTTAAGGTTAAATCAAATGTGGAGCAAAAACAACATGGACTTTGCAAATTCAGAAGTAGGCAGAGAAAATTATAGGAGACTAAGGTGCCAAAACTATAGAGTAGACTCTAATCTTCCCCCAAACTCTGGAAATTGAGTCAAACAAGTTAACCTGTATTTCACAGAGCAGGAAACTTTCCAACAAATACCTGGATTATGTCTCCAAAACGTAAGATGAGATCTTTGCAATAATTAAGGTTACTTTTGCTATTGGTTTTCTGTTTAATAAGAGGTAAACTTAGTCAATTATGCAAATTATTCCATTTTCATATTATTACTAAGTAAAAACTGAAAATAATCATACATTATTCTCAGAATAAATAGCTATATTACATAATAATATATATACATATGAATACCTACATGGTTGTATGTGTATATATATTTTAAGAACTGCATGAATTGGGAAAATCTTTAGAAAATACAAAACTGCCAATGTCATTTAAAAAAAAAGTTGGAAACTGGGCTCAGAAACTGTTACAAGCATAGTCCTGAGAGGAAGAAAATTATCAAACATCAAGACAAGGAATGAACTGCTAAAGGGAAGAACTGAAATTATGTGAATTTGATTACTTATTTAAAGATAAGGAAAGATCTATTTCATAAAAGAGAGAGTAAAGAATACTAACTTTGATGTGCATTGGTATGAAGAAAGGAGGTCATGGGCCATGACTTCACAGTTAGGAACCTGTGCAATGTGATTACTTGTATGACTCAGGCAGAAATGGGGAGCACATGGTTACGATGCTGGAAAAAAGGACAGGGAGAAAAAGCAAAAGAATCAGAAGAATATTCCACTACTAACCTGGTTTAGCTTCTTCCAGAGATTGAGGACAGGAGAAAGTTCATTAGACCAGATTTCTCTATCAAATTTGGAACCAGCTGTTATGGATCTGCCCAAAATCCTCAACTGTGAAATAACCTGAATAAAAAAATAGTAAGTATCAACGAATAAAAATAACTTCAGTCGAACAGGAAGAACATAGGTACAAAAACAGACATTTTGTTTTACAAAAATAGAGACCAAAAATGTTGTCAACAGTTTATAATCTTATTATTGCTCTTCAACTGGCTTAATATTTTACTGTTTTATTTAAGCAGTTTAAAAAACAAAAGAACTTAAAGTTGGGGAAAACTGATTATTAAATTGTATACTGTAATGGCTTGTATTTGAAAGATGCTTCATTTGTTGTTGTCATTTGGATTTTTTTGAGACAGGGTCTCACTCAGTCACCCAGGCCAGAGTGCAATAACGCAATCACAGCTCACTGCAGCTTCAAATCCCTGGGCTCAAGCGATCCTCCCATCTCAGCCTCCCTACTAGCTGGGATTACAGGTGTGTGCCACCATGCCCAGCTAATTTTATTTTTGGTAGAGACTATGTCTCGGTATGTTGTCCAGGCTAGTCTTGAACTCCTGGGCTCAAGCAATCCTCCCACTTTAGCCTCCCAAAATGCTGGGATTATAGACATGAGCCACCAGTCCTGGCATAAAGCTGCCTCTTTATCCAGAAAGCTCTAATTACTCATAATTAATAACCGCTTGGTGTCTCCATTTGTTCATTTCTGAAATCTGGAATTGTTTTGATTTAAATTTCATAATCTCAAAATACTGACAAAGATAGTTTCCTTAAAAATATGAAATGACTGGAAAAAGAATAGCATAGCAAACCTATAAAATGGTAAAGCAATGATAATTACTGGTTGATAAATTATTTATAAATGTTTTAATGCTCTACATTAACTTTAAGTTGTAATTTCAATGTTTCCTCTACATACAAGGCTCCAGTGAAAAAAGTATGGGTCAATCAATTCAAACAAGGCAAGGTAAATATTCCCTATTTAGGGCTTTCACTTCTAAAATGTCCTTATTATCAGTTTCTTTATCATTATTCTCATCAAAACCAATTCACTCACATTTTTTCTAAAATAATACTTAATGATTCCCATTTTAAGAACATTAATGAATCTTATTAATCATTTGTTAATGATCGAGAATATTACTAATATGCTAAATATTAGGTTACAGATAATGTGATATATGTGTGTTTATATATATAAAATCAATGATGTATATATTGTTTTTCATATTATACCTAAATACTAAAATTGTGCTATCTCACTGTTTGTCTACAATAAACAAAATAAATCCAAAAAACCAGATATATCTTCCTAAGTCAGTATTTTAAACTTCAACATTTGTAGCATGTTGACTACTTCTGTTTTTACTTTGGGAGAAATGTGATGTTTTTCCTTTTGTAACATATTGAACTATATTTCATATTTTGTTAGGTTCTTACATTAGTAAAGTTCATAATAAAATCAGGGCTATAAATCTTTCAGAATGAATGTAGGATTTAACTGTTAAACATCAATAATCATGCTGTTAAACTGAAGTTACTTCCAGAGTGTTTGACTGATTCTCTAGTCTTAAACAACTGTGATTCAGTGTTTGATTTTTTTTTTGTTTTTCTGATAAATTGTTTTCATTTGCTCTAGCTGAACCCTACAATAGCACCTAATTTATCAGCTTTGCCACACTACAAAACACAACTAGTTGGTAGTCAGAAGAAGTGCTATTTTAAATCAAGTTTTGCTATCACTTATTCGTGTTTTAAATTTGTCAAACATGACAGAAAACAAATAAGAATGCAAAGAGATGTCTAAGGGAAAAAGAGTGCAAATTTTTTTGTGCATGATGTTAAAATCTGTTTTAAGAATAAAATGTACACCACCCAAAAAAAGATGTCTTCTGTCCAAGAGAAATAACATGTGAGGATTTCTTGTTAAAGAATACTATCATATTATAATTTTTAAAGAACAGGCAGTAATAAGAAAGTGAGTTCAAACATATAATAAAAACATTTTTATTAATGAGGACAGGGCTATAACTTGTATCAATGAACCATCTGTTTTTATAAAATCTACCACATATTTATCTTTTTATAAAGCATAGATAATAAAATATCTATTTTTCATATTTTAAACCAGTTAAATGTAATTTTTTCAGAATACTACTTTAAAATGGTATCAAAAGGGATAAAATTTAATTCATTAACAACATATTTACATCAATTCTTCCACTTTCTACCCATAATTAACAGCATGAATTATGCCACTGGCATGCTTTGGGAGATCTATAAGAATTGCAAAGGAGCCAGGCACAGTGGTTCACACCTGCAATCCTAGCAACTCAGGAGGCTGAGGTGGGGGGATCACTTGAGGCTAAGAGTTTGAGACTAACCTGGGCAACATATTGGGACCTCTTCTCTTAAAAAATTTAAAAAATACATTAGTCAGGTATGGTGGTGTGCACCTGTAACTACTGGGGAGGTTGAGTTGGAAGGACTGCTTGAGCCCAGGAATTCCAAGCTGCACTGTGCTATCATCATGCCACTGTACTCAAGTCTACATGACAAAGCAAGACCCCATCTCTAAAAAATAAAAAACAATTTAGAAAACAAACTTTTAAAATGAAGAAATTGTAGGAAAGCCACTCCTACTTCACCTGTTCTCATTTCAAAGACCAGTGAGAGACATTTCAGGAATACCTACGCTTCCTGAGCAATTGGTGTGTTTTACTGTAAGACACTAAATCTTATACATAATTGTATCTTCCTTTGGACATCGTGAAACACCCCAAATGATTTCTGATCAAACAATACCAACTTTATAGAAATAGAAAGTACAAGCTTTTTTGTTTTGCCTTATTTGGCATAAACTGTTTCGTTAGTTTTATTTTATTTTCCCATCCCAATTTTCTCTTACACTAATTTCCTCAACTACTGATTTTATCCTAGTAGATTATTTACATTTTTGTTAGTCACTGCCAGTAATTCTTTTTTGGAATAAGAAGGAATATAAACACTCATTCTCATTTTATAGATGTCAAAGAAATTAAATAATTTACATTTTTGTTACAGGGAATATGGCAGACTAGATTTCTGGAGAAAATTTTATGATAAAGCACATTTCAAAACTATGAATAAGCAAGAACATCATCAAAAAAATGACTTAAAATTTATGACAGAATTGTCAAGGAAAATAAGGAAAATCTTAAATGCTAAAGCCAAAAAGGGGAAAAAATACAAAGACATAAAATAATAAATAAGAGTTTTTAAAACATGGAGAAGAAAATAAAAACTCTTAATATATGCCTACTCAGAGTTATTACTATATGAAGAGCTAATAAAAGGAGACAGAGGCAATTTTTAAAAAGAAACTTTCATGAATTTTCCAGAACTGATGAAAGACAATACTTCTCATATTCAGAAAAGTCAAAGAATCTTAACCAGAATAAATGAAATCACCTGGTACTACTGCACAATGTAATTGGAGAACGTTGAGGAAAAAAAAAAAAAGATCTTACAAGAAGCTAGAAATAATAGATTATTCCAAACAAACACTTCCCAACTGCAACAACGGAAGGCAAAACATGTTGACAAAAAGACTGTCAACCTAGAATTGTTATAAATTTAGCAAAATTATTTTTTGAGAAAATATAAAATATGAGTTTTTTTGAGACAAAACTGAGAGTGCACTATCAATAGAGCTTCACTATTAAACCATGGACATTAGCTAGAAGAAAATCATCAAAAAAAAAAAGTCTAATAAGTAAAAAGGAATGGTAAGCAAAGAAAATGTTTAAGAAATTTATAAATCTATTGAAGTATGATCCCAATATACAACAGAAATAAAACACTGAAAAATAATCATATTTAAGTTGGGATAAAGTGACCAGAGTTACAGCATTCTAAATCACCATATTGCATGGAAGGATGGCACATTAAAATTTAGTGTAACCATTGAGGGAAAAAATAAGTATAGAATAAATTTTCCAAAACAGAAAAAAAAACAGAATTCTTTTAAAAAAGGGAAAATGAATCTAAAAGAATGCAAACAAGGGTAGAGTAGAAGGCCCTTGGTCACAAAAAAAAGCAGGCCAAACAGGAGATTTTTTGTTTGTTTGTTTTTGTTTTTGAGACGGAGCCTGGCTCTGTCACCCAGGCTGGAGTACAGTGGTGCGATCTCAGCTCATCACAACCTCCGACTCCCTGGTTCAAGCGATTCTCCTGCCTCTGCCTCCCTAGTAGCTGGGATTACAGTCATGCACCACCACATCCAGCTAATTTTTGTATTTTTAGTAGGGACAGGGTTTCCCCATGTTGGCCAGGATGGTCTTGATCCCCTGACCTTGTGATCCGCCTGCCTCGGCCTCCCAAAGTGCTGGGATTACAGGCGTGAGCCACCGCACCCAGACCAAAGAGATTTTTTAAAAATGATATTAATGAATCCAAATAAATCAATAATTGCAGTAATTGATTACTTTAAAACAATTGCTTAAACATTACCTAAAAACAACAGCTAAAAATATGTTTATATGTTAATAGTTAAACATATGTATATATATTTAAAAGTGGGCACCTAAAACATGAGGACATTCAAAGTTAAAAGGTAACAGAATGAAAAAGGTAACCCTTTTTTAGTAAACCTCAACAAAATTTAAAGCAAAAAGTATTACAGGGGAAAAAGCATCACTATCTATTGACATAACTCTAAGTATCTTTATATATAGATATATAGATACTTTGTCATTAAAAAAATGGCAAAAACCGCAATTACTTTTGCACCAACCTAATACTTCAAAACACAGATGTTGTAGATAATAAAATCACCAGAAGATACAGAGAAATAGAAATCTAGTATTATGTAGGACGCTTAATGTGGGTTTCTCAGCAATTGGTGGATCACATACAGAACACATATGGAAAATTTGAACACAATCAACAAGCATGACCTAAGGGACATATAATACATCCAATATCTGGAGAACAGACAATCATTTTTTTAAAAAAAATTTAAGTTTTGGGATACATGTGCAGAACATGCAGGTTTGTTACATAGGAAAATGTGTGCCATGGTGGTTTGCTGTACCTAACAACCTATTACCTAGGTATTACGCCTGGATGCATTAGACTTTTATCCTCATGCTCTCCCTCCCCCAGCCCTGACAGGCCCTGTGTGTGTTGTTCCTCTCCCTGTGTCCATGTGTTCTCATTGATCAACTCCCACTTATGAAGGAGAACATACAGTATTTGGTTCTCTGTTCCTGTGTTAGTTTGCTGAGGATGATGACTTCTAGTTTCATCCATGTCCCTGAAAAGGACATGATCTCATTTCTTTTTATGGCTGTATGTTATTCCATGGTGTATATGTACAACATTTTCTTTATCTAGTCTATCATTGATGGGCATTGGGTTGATTCCATGTCTCTGCTATTGTGAACAGTGCTACAATAGATATATGCAGGCATGTATCTTTATAATGGAATGATTTATTATCCTTTGGGTATATACCCAGTAATGGGATTGCTAGGTTGAATGGTATTTCTGGTCCTAGATCTTTGAGGAATTGCCACACTGTCTTCCACAATGGTCAAACTAATTTACATTTTCACCAATAGTGTAAAAGCAAGAACATTCTTTCAAGCACACAGAGAACATTTAAGAACATCAGCTACATATTACACCATAAAGCTAGTCTTAGCAAATTTAAGAGTTGATATCACACAGATCATATCTGACATCAATGTAATTGTTAGAAATTGGTAAAATGTTACCAAAATTAACCCCCTACACTTGGAAATATGAAAACACATCTCTAAATAACTCAAGGTCAAGTAAATAATTTTAATAAAATTTTAAAATACTGCATTCATGAAAAACCTACATATCAAAATTTATAGAATAGTAAACGGGCAGTTAATGAGATGCTGGAGGAAAATTATAGTAGCAAATCTTATGTTAAAAAGAAGCAATGCTAAAAATTGAGTAAAACTTATAAATTACACAGTTAAGAATATAGATGAAAGTTATATATAACAATAAGAGCAAACAAAATTTAAATACAAAAGAGATCAGAGTTTTTAAAAAGCCAAAAGACTAATAAAATTAAGAGATTTCTTACCAGATTGAATGGTAGATAGCTAATGGTAAAATTAAAAATGTAAAAATTTTATTTTAAAATTCTACTTTTAAAGGAAATTACAGATATAGAAAATACTAAAAGATGCCATGAGATTATTTTAAACTTTAACCATAAAAAGTTGCAAATTTGGCTAATAGAGAAATTCTTAGGAGTATGTAAATTAATAAAACCATCTCGAGAATGGTGGAGTTTTTGTAAGTGGGGCTATTGTTGGTCAAAAAATTAAATTAGAAGTTAAAAATACTATCTCAAAGTAAATCTCAGGCACCAATAGTTTACATGTAAGTTCTATTAGCATTCTTTAAAACAAATAATTTTTGCTCTTACTTTTTCAGAGACTAGAAAAATGAGGCAACATTTTTCAAATAATGTTATAAAGGCTAGTAAAAATTTAATACCAAAGAAAATGTAAATTCAAAGACCAGTCTTACTCCTGAACACAGATTCAAGTAAATAAATAAACATCAAATAACATTTTTAAAAAGATACACAGGATGACACTGAATATATGGTTCAATCACAGAAACTATAATTCATCACATAAATTAAGGAGAAAAAATATATAATCTTCTCAATATTTAGAGGAAACATGGACAATAAAATTCATCAACATATTCCTAACGAATTGCCCCTAGCAAACTTGGCAAAGATTTGGGAGATTGTTATAATAATAGCCTTCGATAAATGATGCGTTCCTGCAATCACATCCTTTGCAATGTAATATTCTTCTCCTCCCATATCAAGGATATCTACTTCTCCACCATCTTGAATCTGGGCTGGATTTGCTTTGACTGACAGAATACCACAAAAGCAATCTGTAATTTACAAAGCCTAGACTTCAAAAGGACATGCAGTTTACTTTCTGGACGTGGAACCCTGATATACCATGCTAGCATCTGGTAGACAAAAGGCCACATCAAGAACCAAGTCAACCTAGCTAATAGCCAGCACTATCTACAAACATGAGTAAGGACATTTTGAACCTTCCAGCCAGCCCACTCTCCAAATAAAGGCAACCTTACATGTAAGCTCAAGTGAAACTAAAAAGGAGTAATCCAGCCAACCCACAGAATCATTTAAAAACCAGAAAACATTATTACTTTAAGTCACTAAGTTTTGAGATAGTTTGCTGTAAAGTGAAGACTAAGAGAAGCACTGGGAATATTAGAAAACTTCTTTGATTTATGGACTAAATGTTTGTGTCCCCCCTAAAATCCATCTGTTGAGGCCCTAACTCCCATTATGGCTGTGTTTGGAGAAGTGGCCTCTAAGGAGGTAATTAAGGTTAAATGAGGTCATAGGGGTCGGGCCTGATCTGATAGGATTCGAGTCCCTGGAAGAAGAGACACTGGAGACCTCGCTCACTCACTCTTTGTGCACATGTACAAAGGAAAGGACATGTGAGGACCCAGAAAGAAGGTAGCTGTCTACAAGCCTGGAAGAGCAGCCTCACCAGAAATTGAGTATGCTGTACCCTGATTTCAGACTTTTAGCCCCCAAAACTGTGAGAAAATAAATTTCTGTTGTTTAAGCCACCCAATTTGTGGTATTTTGTTACAGCAGGCCAAGCCAACTAATACAACCTGATAAATGGTATCTATAAAATGAAGCAAATATCATAATAATGAAATGTTAAAAACCATTCCCTTTAAACTCATAGCAAGGTAAGGATGTCAACTATCACTACATTTATTCAACACTGCACAGAAGGCCCTACCTATCCCAAGAAGACAAATAAAGACAATTAAATGTCTAAGAATTATAAAGGAAAAACACTAAATCATGTTTTCTCAGATAATATAATTTGCAGAAAAAAATTTATAATACTTTTTATATTTACAATATGTATCTTCTGTTTTTGAAATGAATCGAAATTCATTCAACAATATTATATTTTTAACTTCAGCCCAAATATCCTATTTTAATGATTTGGGGGCCTCAAAAATATACTTAGGCAATATTCTCATCACTCCTTAATAGTTTCATGCTCCCTGTGCATGCTTGGCCATGTACAATGCTGATGTTTAACTGTGTTACCAAACACATCAGGATGTATCAAACCATATAAAATTTCCTTGCATACATAAAAATGCATACTCCTCAAAACTACATACTAACATGTTAAAATGAGACAGGAGAATATGCAGTGGTTTATCTTTCTAATGTTAACATATGCAGGATAAAGGGGGAGGCGGGAAAACTTTTCTTCGTATTTCTCATGTCTCTAAAATATATTTATGCCAGTCACACACAAGACCAAATTGTAATTTATGTTGGTGATTTGTGAGATGAGATTTCACTCAAGATCAAAAGTAAAATGTACAGGCACCCTACCATGTTAAGAACTCACATCATCATTTTTCAAGGTAATATGACATTAAAAGCCTGGAAATAAATCTCAGAGGATCCACTAGTTACTGCAATTTTAACATAAGCAAATTGAGAATGAACCTGTCATCGAAGGATATTTATTATAAATTCATACTCACACAGTGAATATATCAGTTTTCAAATACTGAGCTATATTATTTGGAGTACTAGGCTGAACACTTCATTATAAATCATATATACTCATATTTTGTGTATAACTGGTTAATACTAAATAAGATCTGGTATTAATTACTAAATTATATGAAATGCTGTATCTGCCTTGAGATGATACTTTGTCACACTCTGAATAATTAGTGGCTCTAACAATCCTACTTACTGATAGTAAAAATATACTTTTGTTATTTATGAAAATATAAATAAGACACATGGAACATATAAATGCACTATATCATGTATATAAACAACCAAATACATGTAATACCTCATCTCTCCTAATACATTCATCTATTTATTTTTTACAATAATATCTATTATATACCACATTTGAAAACAGTTTTGCAGTTAATTAAAAGATTAAACATATGCCTGTCATATAATCTAGACATTCCACTACTAGGTATTTGGTCAAGGGAAATAAAAGAATATGTGCATATGAAGATATAAAATCAATGTTTAAATATTCATAGCAGCTTAATGTAGGAGCCTGCATTAATCCATTCTCATGCTGCTATGAAGAAATACCTGAGACTGGGTAATTTACAAAGGAAAGAGATTTAATCCATTCATAGTCCTGCATGACTGAGGAAGCCTCAGGAAACTTACAATCATGGTGGAAAGGGAAGCAAACATGTCCATCTTCACATGGAGGAGAGAGAAGTGCAGAGCAATGTGGGGGGAAAGCCCCTTATAAAACCATCAGATCTCGTGAGAACTCGCTATCAAGAGAACAGCCTGGGGGAACCTGCCTCCCATAATCTAATCACCTCCCATGAGGTCCCTCCCTTGACACCTGGGGGATATGGGAACTACAATTCAAGATGAGATTTGGGTGAGGGCACAGCCAAACCATATCAGAGCCCCCAAATGGTAACAAACTAGTATCTTCAATGACTGAATGAATAAACAAATTGTGGTACATTCATACAATGGAATACTATTTAGCAATAAAAAGGAAAAGCTCCTAATATACATAACATAGATGAATCTTATGATAATTATGCTGAGTGAGAAAGAAGCCATAAAGGAAACGGCACACTTAACTGGATTGTCCTTTTATATAAAACTCTAGACAATGCAAACTAATCTATACTGATAAAAAAGAAATCAGTAGTTGCCTGGAAATACGGGAGAAGAAACAGGAGGGGGTGCTAAGAGAAAACTTTTGGAGGTAATGGGGATGTTCACTATCTTGATGTGGTGATAGCCTCAAAAGTATATACATATTTCAAAAATTACCAAAATATACACTCTAAATATGTGTTGTTTATTGAATGCTAATTAACCTCAATAAAGCTGTAAAAAGCAAAAAAAAAAGATAATTACTAAAATAATGTTAGGTAGTTTACAGAATTATCAGAAAAGTTAAAAATTGGGCTAGGGCCAGTTAAACACTGGTTATTCTGGTAGAAAAAGGAAAGGAAAACCTGATAGTGCCACTGGACACAGAAGCTATGGCTTTTCCATCACCTTTGCCTTCAGCTCTGGATGTTACCAGGAATTAGAACTTGCTAAATAGTGTTAAATAATAAACATTTTCATCACCTCAAAAATTACCTCTTGGTACTTCGCAATCCCTCCCCCATCTAATCTTTCCTCCCCATCACTAGGCAACCACTGACTTCCTTTTTCTCAGTGTAGGTTAGTTTACCACTGCCTTTCAAGAGGGCAAAGAAACTGCCTCTTTGATTCACTAGTTCCCTATTCAGAAACTGGGGTTGGTGCCTAGCATGACTGTTCTCTAACTGTGAGTATTTGCCATTTTCAACACCGCAGTAATCGGGGATGCTGCCTCTCATCCAAGACTTTTTTGGAGAAAATTGCTAATAGCTGTGTAAAAGAAAGTACTCAGAGGTGGGTGACAAGGTCAAGAACATACATGTAAATATCCCTGACATTTTTAAAACTTTTAAATATTAATTTTACTATGAACATTTTCAAAGATACACAAAAATTGATTTTGATTATGAACATTTTCAAAGAAACCCAAAGATACCCATAATGTAGATTCAACAACTGTCAACACTTTCTGGCACTTGCTTCATTCATCTCCCTTTTGTTATTATTCCTTAAGCTTTTCAAGACAAATCCCAGACCACGTGTTACTTAACTCCTATTCAGTATGTATCTCTAAAGAAAAAAAGATGATATAACTACTATAATGCCATTACTTCTCCCAAGAAACAAAAATTAATTGGCATCACATAATACCCAGTCCATATTTAAATTTGTCTGACAGTCTCAAAATTTGTTTTAATTTTAAATCAGGATTCACAGAAAGGTCATAAATTGTTATGTATCATAAGTCTTATTAATATAGAGAAGTCCTTCTCGCTTGCCTCTTTTGCCTGCCATTAACCTATTGATTAAACTGAGTTCGTTATCTTGCAAACTGTCCCACATTCTGGTTCCAGTGTTATCATTTAACTTGTTCTTTTACACCTGTGTTTCCTGTTAATGGTAAATTGGTCCTAAAACTTGATTAGGTTCAGGTTTATTCTTTTTGAAAGAATACTTTTGGAAATTGTTCTTCATATTTCACCACATTAGGAGGCGCACAGTGTCTGAATGAGACCTCTTTGTGATGCAAAGATTGATCACAGGGTACAGGTGGTGACAATTTATCCTTCTCTTGCAAACACCCCCATCAACCTTCCATCTAATGGATTCAACCTTTGATAATAATTGTCTGAGCCAATTATTTTATTAGAGCTTGCGAAATAATGATTTTTCAAATTCCATCATTCCTGCCATATTTACTATCTGGGATTATTCAATAAGGAAGAGTTTTATCAACTTTTCTTTCATTATCTTGAAATATAATTCACAAAGGAAAGGTAAGTACATAGTTCTTTCCCTTTAACTGCATTTTCAAAGACACACTTTTATATCTTACTAAATAATAATCTAATAAAAGTTTGAAAATCAAGTCTATGATATTAGTAAATATATTATTTCTACATAAATATTCAAAAGGAAAAATGTAACATCATTATGTATATTACAAAATGAAATAGACTGGTGATATCGTTCAGTCAACTTGCTTTTGTCTAAAGGTCTTAGAACTCAAAATATGAGAAGTATTCAAATTCAGATTTGCCTACAATTAGAAATCAGAAGTTATTACACTGTGTATAAAAGTATGAATACATTATCACTTTTTGCTGATGGTGCTATTGGCTAAGTTGTGGCTAAAAATATGCTCTTGAAATATGGCATAATATATTCAAATAGAGTATATCTGAGAAAAAAATGGGAACTTAAGCTTTCTGATTTCAAAACTGAATTTACCAAGAACTTGTGACTTTTCTAATAACTGATGAAAAACCATTTGAGTCAGGATAACCACAGCTGCTGAATATGAGTAACCACAGCTGCTGGGTTCATAAAAGCCATTCGATGCAATGATGCTAAAATTATTACACTAGCAATTAATCTTCAAATCTTTGGCAATAGAAAAGTCATCATTACATTTTAAGAATAAATATAACAGGTTTTTAAAATTTTGCCATGAAATTGCTATTGAAACTAAGAAAAAATAATAAAGTAAGTTCTGGAACTTTAAAGTATGTTTAGAAGAAAACAAGTGAATATGTAGCTAGCACGTAGAAATATGTAGCTCTTATACAAAAACATATATAACTTTTACAGAACTAAAGCTAATCAAATTTTCTTAATAACAATTGCCTCCCCAAATCTGCTACCATTTTGAGCAACAGCATTAGCTTACTGCAACTGTTTTCTAACATCTCTCTTTGCTTTAAGTCTTACTCCCCAGTAATCTATTTTCTAGAAAACATACTCTGCCAGAATAATCTATTTACTTTCATGGCTCACAAGACTTACGACCTAGTCCACCTCCACCCCAGCTACCTCCCATCCTCACGTCCCACCACTCCCCTTCTCCCTCACTGTGCTTCAGTCACATCAGCCTCATTGCTGTTCTTCCAATAGAAAAAGCAGGAGTGGCTGAAGAACATATGGAAAGATGCGTACTGTCTCCACAGCAATAAAAAATGTGAATCAAGATCTAAGATCACAGCGAAGTACCATTTTAACCCACCAGACTGGCAACAATAAAGGCATCCCAAAATACCAAGTACTAATAGGATTAAAAGGATGCAGATATTACATACTGTTCACACAACAGTGAATTAGTACAACCACTAAAAACAATTTGACATAATAATGCTATTCCTAAGCATATACTCTAGAGAAACTCTTTTGCTTATGCAGTAGGGACACACAGACACAAACGTTCCCAGTAGCACTGTTTCAATAGCCAAAAAAAAAAAAAACAAAAAACAAAAACTGAAGTAACCCAAATGTCCATCAACAGGAGAATGGATACACAAATTGTGTTATATTTACATAACGAAATATTGTACAATAACAATAAAGAATGAAACAACAGCCAGACCAACCACAATAATGAATCTCAGACAAAGCTGAAGGAAAAAAGCAAGTCCTACCTAGGACATCCCTTACAACACTGCTTTATAATGTTCGAAAAATAAGCAAAACAAACAATATGTTTTTAGGCACAAATGAATGTATGAGAGATTGAAAGAATGCATGCACATAATAGAACTATTAAAAAATATGTAAAACCACAATAAGAGTTTTAAACAAAACAGTCAGAATGGTGGGTCCTTCAGCAGAATGGGAGGGGGATTGGATAGAAGAAAATCACGTAAGTCGATGCAAGTTATGGTAATATCTTAATTCTTGGGTTAAGTTATCGGTTCATGGGTTTCATTATATCCTCATACTTGTAATGTTTTAATTACTCATTAATACATTAAAGTTACATATATTCTTTTATATTAAGTGTTATATTTTGAAATGATAGTAAAAATTCAAAATCAGAAGAATACACATAAATATACTAAGAAGTCTTACAAAAACAAAGCAGGTTAAGGAGAATAAGTGGAACTAAGTGTTGGGGGAGGTTGCTATATTATATAAATGCTCAAAAATGGTCTGTTTGGTAAGATAACGTTCAGAGAGCAGGAGGGAGTAATAGACTAAGCCATTCAGATATCTAGGGTATGAATGTTCCAGACAAAAGGAACAGAAGGTATGAAGGCTCCGAGGCAGAAGCGCAAGGGAAGTATAGCAGGTGTGGCTGCAACAAAGTGAGCAAGAGGAAGATCAGAGGACAAAGGCAATGAGGGAGCAGAAGGCCTGAGCCTGGAGGATCTCATAACCTCTGTAATGAATGCATTTATTCTGAATTAGATGGGGAGTGACTAGAGGAAAAACGACTATTTCTGTTACTGTCTATAGAATATGAAAATGTCTATCCTATTATTAGAATATCTTATTTCATGGATAGAGTTGCACTGGTTTAAGACTATGAGGAAGTCAGCCCAGAGACTCAGTCTTATTTGCCTCTATCTAAAATCTCTACAGAAAGATTTTGTGTTTATGTAAATGTTGATTCAAATGACTTTTAAAACATTTTTCTGAGTCACATAGGGTACTGACAAGATGCACAAAAGTCAAAAGGGTCTGCACCAAAGTTTCACAGTATTTATCTCAAATTGTTCCAGAGATTCATTGACTCCTAAAAGTGACGTAGTTTTGCTGAAGACTATTCTAAGAACTGTACTTTATCATTTCCCTGAATTTATTAATTCCATAAATCACAGCTAGAAATTGTTGAAGTGTACAGTCTTAAATAAGATATGCAATAATATGACACTTTTCTTATAGCCATGAAACCAAATCACAAACTCAGTATAGGAAAAGCGCTTTTTGGGGAGATTTGTTTGTCTAAATGGAAGCACAAAACTGGCAGTTACCAAATTCCAGAAAGTCCTAAGTTCAAAACACTCATTTGAAGAAAACAAAGTTTTATTTTCTTTTATTTATTGACAAGGTCTTGTCCTGTTGCTCAGACAGGAATGCAGTGGCATTGTGTCCAGAGTTGGTTTTCGAAGAGTGATGCCTTTTGTCCTCACTTCTCATCATATGAATAGGAAGGATATAATTTCTGAGGCTCCCCACATCCTAGCTTCAGGAATAGCTTTTGTTAGGCCTGCTTGCCATAGGGGGATCCTAAAATTCCAGATAGTCTCCCCACCCCCAACGGGGCTTTGGGCAAAAATTATGTCTTTCTGATTGGTGGGCCTGGGTGCCTAAAGAAAGGAACAGAGTCCTGAAATTTATACTAGAAATCATTCTTATAGGAGAAACTAGAAAAGCACCAGAGTCAGGGAGCAGTTTTTAGAAGCGGGACTAGCCTTGGAGAAGAGAGGTGGGAGGAAGTTTGTGTGACAGGCGTTAGGACCCAGGAGGCAAGGGTCAGGATATATAGGATAGATGGGTGAGTTGCGCTCGGGCGACTTAACTTTGAGAGCTCTGCTCATGGCTGCAGGGTCAATGAACTTTTTGTCGGGACCTCGGAGCTGAATGGCTTTCCTCTCTGTCAACCCTCGGCTCAGCCTGGAAGTACGGGAAAAGCAGAAGCTAATTCCAGGCAAACCAATGCTCCCAACTCCAAAGAGTCGGGGGTTGTTAGCCTTTTCCCAGAAAGCCTGACACCCGTGTCTTTAGTCCGGTGGCCGTGCTAGTCACTTTTAACTGGCCGATGGGTGCCCAGTGTTTAGCCCCCAAATTCTAAGGAAAAATAGGAGAGAATAGCAAGCAAAAGGGGTCCCACAGTACTCACCGCTTGGCAATATCCCAGACAAGCCCCCAAGATATGTCTGGAGTTGGTTCCTTCCGCTGGGTTCCTGGTCTCTCTGACTTCAAGAATGAAGCCGTGGAACTTTGCAGTGTTACAGCTCTTAAAGGTGGCACAGACCCGGCCAGGTGCAGCGGGTTTAGGAGGCCGAGCTGGGTGGATCACGAGGTCAGGAGGTCGAGACCATCCTGGCTAACATGGTGAAACCCCATCTCTACTAAAAATACAAAAAAAATTAGCCGGGCATGGTGGCGGGCACCTGTAGTCCCAGCTACTCAGGAGGCTGAGGCAGGAGAATCACTTGAACCTGGGAGGTGGAGCTTGCAGTGAGCCAAGAGCATGAGCACCACTGCACTCCAGCCTGGGCGACAGAGCGAGCCTCCATCTCAAAAAAAAAAAAAAAAAAAAAAAAGGTGGCACAGACCCAAAGAGTGAGCAGCACCAAGGTTTATTGCAAAGAGCGAAAGAACACAGATTCCACAGCGTCAAAGGTGACTGGAGCAGCTTGCCACTGCTGGCTGGGGTGGCCAGCTTTTATTCCCTTATTTGTCCCCGCCCATGTCCTGCTGATTGGTCCATTTTACAGGGTGCTGATTGGTCCATTTTACAGAGTGCTGATTGGTGCATTTTACCAACCTCTAGCTAGCTACAGAGTGCCAATTGGTGTCTTTTTACACAGCACTGATTGGTGCATTTTACAAACCTCTTGTAAGACAGAAAAGTTTTCCAAGTCCCCACTCGACCCAGGAAGTCCAGCTGGCTTCACCTCTCAGCATGATCATGGATCACCTCAGCCTTGACCTCCCAGGCTCAAGTGATCCTCCCACCTCAGCCTCCCAAGCACTTGAGACTATAGGCACATGCCACCACACAGAGCTAATTTTTAAATTTTTTGTAGAGAAGGGGTCTCACTATGTTGCCCAGGTTGAAATAAAAATGTTTCAAAGAACTGAATTTCTGGAAATAGCCTACAATGGGGAGAACTGAAATAATTCAAGAAACCTTGGTTATACTGCAGAGCTTATTGTTTACAAGTGTACAACATTAGGAACACAGTATCTAAGTTGGGAATCAATTATTTCTAAAGTTCGTTCCAGGAGTACTTTACTAAGTTTTTTAAATTCTGAACCTATAGTCAAATGAGAAATGTGACTCCATTTGGGCCAGATTTTAGAAAAGAATCAGATATACAGATTTGATGACATTTAGGATACCAAAATTAGCAATTCTTTACAGTTTCTTCTAAGTACAGATACTCCCAAAATTAAGGGTGCCTAAGAATTGCCCCAAAAGTTTGTAAAAAAAAAAAAAATATAGATTCCACAGCCCCAATTCGAGATAGTCTAATTTTACAGACCTGGGATAGAACTTAGGAATCTACCTTGTAAACTAACTTCCCAGATAATACTAAGTGGCCAACCACCCACACAGAGAAATTGCCCAGATTTTAATTTAACTGGAAAGGCAATTATGACAGTTTAAGGATTACTTTAAATAATCTCAATCTGCAACTGAGGATTTAATAACTGTTAAATTTTAAAAGAGGGGGAAGAAAATAAAAAAGCTGTTCAGTGATCTGAGTTTTGCTTTTACAATCTTATGGAAACAAATTCTAGGAAAGAGAAATATAAAGCAAGAGAATTATTTGAATAGTTAGCGCTTATGGATCTCCTGCCAAGATTTTGAATGAATTGATTCCATAAAGAAGTGAAGTATACAGATAGCAGCTGGGTGCTACTGTTAAATTTAACAGCATAGTTATAGGACACAGCAGCTTTCAAAATAATCAAGTAGACAGCCTTGTCACTCCTTTGACTGTATCACTCTGGCTTTAAAAAAAAAGGTTCCACCAATCATGTTAAAGCTTCGTGTTCCTCATTGATTTTATATACTTAATGCCCAAATTCTGCTTGGAGTTTTAAATCTCTAACCTTTGTAACTATTACAAGCTTTCTTAACCATTCATATGGTCATATTCACTTCTTTACAACTATAATTTGTTTTTTTATGCCATTAGTTGTTTGTTCTTGGCAGAGTGAATCAACCGTTCTAGCAACTACCTCACCTCCACCAGCATCAATGGCCAGTGCAGCTATTACATTTTGAAACTGCTGGCCAGATAGTAGTTACGAAAGCTGTATTAAAACACAGCCTCAGAATCCAAGAGTTTAATATACTACCATGAGTTTCAGATATCCAGGTACCAAGGTATTAAGATGACAATGAACACAAATTCTACTGAGTCTTTTAATCAATATTTACCATAAAATGTGACAGGACTTTGAATAATACTGAAGAAATGAACAACTTCATTCAATACCAAATTAACTAATTATTTTTACCTAATATTTTCCTTGCACATAAATACTTTGGTCTAGCAATAAAGAAAGTTAACTGCTGTGAAGAATTACTGAGGATAGAAGCTAAAGATAAGGCTTCATAGGCAGATGACGCAACTGTATAATATTGATTTTAATGTCAAGATTTTCTTAATGTCGAAATGTCAAATTTTCTTAATTTTGCAAATATTTTATTAATATATTTATCTATCATTCAGGCTTCCGTATCTGCAGAATGCAAAAAAAAAAAAAATACATATTTGTAATTAAGATTTGACTTTAGACAACAGCAAAGCAAGACGACCAAATAGAACCCTCCGGCAATCATCCTCATGCAGGAACACCAAATTAAACAACTATCAACACAAGAAGACACTATTATAAAAACAAAAAAATCAGGTGTGCAATCACAGTATCTAACTTTAACATAATAATAAAGGGAGAGGCATTTAAAAGGGTAGGAAGGATAACCTAGGTAAACTTGCATTACCTACAACATTCCTCCCCCAAACCCAGGCGGCATAGCACTGACAATCTATGTGTTTGGAAGAGGGAGAGTGAAGTGAGTGTGGCATACTGCACTGGAACTCAGTGCTGCCCTATCACAGTGGAACACAATACTGGGCAGAATTCTGCCAGTGCTCACAGAGGGGGCATACAGACCATCCCTGGGCCAGAGGGAAAGCATCCATCACCAGGAGGAGAAAGCCAAGTCTCTGCCTACTTCAACATCTGTGGAATAAAGTGGCCTGGGCCTCTAATAAATTTGAGTGGCAGTTGGGCCACAGCAACTATAGTACTTGGGCAAGCCCCAGTGCTGCACTGGCATCAGAGACTGGGCTTGGAGTGCAATCCGGCACGATGCTGGCTCCAGCGATGCCAGGAGTATATGCATCACCTCTCCCCCAACTCCAGGCAACGCAGTGCAGAGACTCCTTCCACTTGTGGGAAAGAGAGGAAAGAATACAGAAGACTTTGTCTTGCAACTGAATACAAGCTCAGCCACAGTAAAACCCAAAAGCCCAAAAACAAGTAGAATCCTAAAGCCTTCAATTGCAGGTCTTTGCTCTTGAATGGTGTTTCTTGACCCACCCAGGACCAGAAGGGAATCTACAACCCTGGTGGGATAAACTGACTCCCAGCAGAACTTACCACTTGATATGTGGCCTCCAGCCTTGAATAAACATCAGCAGCAGCCACATGGTGGTGACCATGGGCCTTGGGTGACCCCTGGTGGAAGCTGCACTGATCTGGGAGGCCTCAGGCTTTCATGGTGTTCTAATGCAGTCAACTGTGCCAACCACAGGAGTGCAGATATCACCCCTCCCCCAACTCAAGGCAGCCAAGCATAAAGACCCCTTCCACTTGGGGGAAAGAGTGGGAAGAGCAAGAGACTCTGCCTGGGAACTCAGGGAATTCTGCCTTACCTTGCCCAAGTCCACCAAGGCTATGTATCTAGGGGTCTGTAGGAGTCACAGCATACCTGGGTTAGGGCACCTGGTAATGCTAAAATGGCTGTAGTAGCTACAGGCTTTGGTAACAACACTCAATTATATTTGAAATCTTCAAAGCCCACTCAAGAAGGACAGGTACAAACAAGGCCATAACACAAAGACAGAAATAAATATCTAACACTTCAATGCCCAGACAATGATGAATGTCCATAAGCATCAAGAACAACTAGGAAAACATGACCTCATCAAACAGACTAAATACGGCACCAGTGACCAATCCTGGAGTGATGAAGACATGTGACCTCAGATAGGAAATTCAAGACAGCTGTCTTCATGAAGCTCAACAAACTTCAAGATAACACAGAGAAGGAATTCTATCAGACAACTTGAAGAAAGAGATTCAAATAATTTTTAAAATAAATAAAACAGAATTCCTGGCTAAAAAATTCAATTGACAAACTGAAAAATACATCAGTGTCTCAACAGCAGAACTGATCAAGCAGAAGAACTGGTGAGCTTGAAAAGAGGCTATATGAAAATACACAGAGAAATTGAAGAGTACACAAAAACATGGAAAGATATTCTATGTTCATGGCTTTAAAGAATTAATATTGTAAAAATGACCATATCGCCCACATTCAGTGCAATCCCTACCAAAATATCAATGACATTCTTCACAGAAATAGAAAAAAAAATCCTAACATTTATATGGAACCACAAAAGATCCAGAATACCTAAAGCAATCATGAGCAAAAAGAACAAAACTAGAGGAATCATACTTCCTGACTCCAAATTATACTAGAAACCTATAGTAACCAAAATAGCATGGTAGGGGCATAAAAACAGACACACAGAGCAATGAAAGAGAACAAGGAACCCAGCTATAAATCCACACATTTACAACCAATTCAGCTTCAATAAGGGCCAAGAACAAACACTGAGGAAAAATAGTGTCGTCTACAAATGGTGCTGGGAAAACTGGATATCCTTATGCAGAAGAATTAAACTAGACAGCTGTCTCTCAACATATACAAAAATAAAAATGGATTAAAGACTTAAATATAATACCTGAAACTGTGAAACTACTAGAAGAAAACATTGGGGAAATGCTTCAGGACACTAATCTGGACAAAGATTTCTTAAATAAGACTTCAAAAGCACAAGAAACCAAAGCAAAAATGGACAAATGGGATCATGTCAAGCTAAAAATCTTCTGCACAGCAAAGAAAACAATCAACAAAGAGACAATCTGAAGAGCAGGAGAAAATATACGCACACTATTCAACTGACAAGAGATTAATAACAAGAATATATAAGCAATTCAAACAATTCAATAGCAAAGTAACAAATAATTGGATTAAAAAACAGGCAAAAGATCTTAACAGACATTTCTCAATAGAAGACATGCAAATGACCAACGGGTATAGAAAACAATCCTCAACATCACTACTCATCAGAGAAATGGAAATCAAAACCACAGTGAGAAATCATCTCACCCCAGTGAAAATAGCTTTTATCAAAGAGACAAAAAATAATGGATGCTGGGGAGGATGTGGAGAAAGGAGAATATTCATACACAGTTGGAAGGTAAATTAGTAAGCTACTATGGAGAACAGTATGGATGTTCCTCAAAAAACCAAAAATAGAAACACTATATTGTCCAGTGCCAAGACCAGCTTGATCATGGAGACCCTAACCCAGCTGCGCTAGAGGAATTAAAGACACACACACACAGAAATATAGCATGTGGAGTAGGAAATCGGGGGTCTCACAGCCTTCAGAGCTGACAGCCTCGAACAGAGATTTACCCACATATTTATTGACAGCAAGCCAGTGATAAGCATTGTTTCTATAGATTACAGATTAACTAAAAGTATTCTGAGGGGAACAATGGGATGGGCCAAAATAAAGGGATAGGCTCTGGCTAGTTAACTGCAGCAGAAACATGTCCCTAAGGCATAGATCCCTCACGCTATTGTTTGTGGCTTAGGAATGCCTTTAAGCTGTTTTCCTGTCCTGGGTGGGCCAGGTGTTCCTTGCCCTCATTCTGGTAAACCCACGACCTTCAGCGTGGGCATCATGGCCATCACGAACATGTCACAGTGCTGCAGAGATTTTGTTTATGGCCAGTTTTGGGGCCAGTTTATGGCCAGATTTGGGGGCCTGTTCCCAACAGTCCAGCAATCTGGGTATATATCCAAAAAAAGGAAATCAGTATATTGGAAAGGTATCTGCACTCCTGTGTTTATTACCAGCAATCTCACTGCTGGGTATATACCCAAAAGAAAGGAAATCAGTATATTGGAAAGGTAGCTGTACTCCAGTGTTTATTACGGCACTATTCACAATAGTCAAGATATGGAATTGAGCTAAGTGCCCATCAACAGATGAATGGAATAAAGAAAAAATATGGTACACATAAACAAATGGAGTATTATTTCACCATGACAAAGAATAAAATCTTGTCACTTGCAACAACATGGATAGTACTGGAAGGCATTATATTAAGTGAAATAAGCCAGGTACAGAAAGACAAATACTGCATGTTCTCACTCATACGTGGGAGCTAAAAAAGTTGATCTCATGGAGGTAGGAGAGTAGAATAACAGTTACCAGAGGATGGGAAGGGTGTGTATAGGGGTTGAGAGGGAGGGTAGGATAAAAAGGGGTTGGCTAATGGGTACAAAAATACAGTTAGATAGTAGTAATAAGACCTAGTGTTTGGTGGCACAACAGGGAAACTATAGTTAATAGTAATTTATTGTATATTTCAAAATAACTAGAGAAGTGGATCTGGAATGTTTTCAATGCAAAAAAGTGACAAATGCTTGAGGTGACAGATATTGCAATTCCCCTGATTTGATCATTACACGGTGTATGCTTTTAACAAATATTATACGTACCCCATAAATATGTACAACTACTAAGTAGCCATAAAAAATACAAAACAAGAGAAGAATATTTTGCCAATTACTTTTGCCTGGCAAGATATCTTTTTTCTCTCCCCATATAAAAAGGTTATGTGGTAAGTGAAACCTTTTTGGAGAAAAGCGACTGAATCTCATAACACAAGTTATTTACCCTTGCTCTGTGAGTGTGTCATACAGGCATGAACCACTATTCAGTAACACATTTAAGTTCTAGTTTAGTAACTTTCTAAAGATGTGATCTTGGGAAAAATAAAAACCTCCCTGGGCCTCAATAACCTCAAGCATAGAATGAATTTCAACGCTAACCTCTCTTATTCTGAGAGTTAAGTGAGATAATTCACATAAAATGTTTACCACAAAACCTATTACAGGGAGCACAAGAAGTATAAAAATCATTATCATCATCATTATCATCATCATAAACACAGGTTAAAAGGATAACACCACATATACACTAAAAACTAATGAACTGTATGTGGGAAAAGATAAAATCACAGTTTTAAAAGAGATTTAAGTGAAGCTATCTGGCATAGTTTGGTTTGTAATAAATGATGGCTGGGTTAGTAACGGTATTTCATATAATTCTAGCAATATAAAAATTGTATCACTGTACTTAGACTTAAAGAGATTCCTTGTACAGGTTCCCATTTAAAAAAACATTTCTCAAAAGCATATTTTTCTCCTCTCTGCTAATCTCATGGCCAGAAGCTATGTTTTTTTCCCACCAAACATCCTATTTTTCTCCTTCATTCCTAGATCAGAAATTTCTAACAGCTTCTAACTTTTCCATATTTCTACTTTTGAAACTAGTAGAAGCTTCTGATTGAAACATTCCACATAAACCAGGGCAGGCAGCTCTGTTATGTAAAAACTTAAGGGACCAATAACTGTATAGTCATCGAAGAGGTTGGAAATATATGTTTATCAGTCTATCAACTTGCATGTTGCCTATTCCTCCCATTCCCTCATTTCTTCTTTTTTTTCAAAGGGAAATGTCAACACTGACCTACAGAAACAAATTTTAAAATGCTGATAGATGCTTTTAAAATGCATTATGGGATGCTAAATCAAAGAAATGCCATGACAAAATAAGGGACATTGAAAAATACCTCTTGAAGTCATTTTCCAAAGATGGTATTTTAATCCATGAAAGCCCTAATACATATGGTAATTATGGGCAATATATTTTGCTAAACTGAAGAAATAATTCCAAATTCTTCAAGGTGAATAATTAAGGAACATTTGGTTTCTCTGGTGTTTTTTGTTTGTTTGTTTAAAAAGGTTCATTTTACAGCTGAAAGTTGCAGAGAAGATTACTAGAAAATACCCTTCTCTCTGCAGCATGTGGAAAGATTATTTCACAGCAATCTTTATATTCTGCAAAACTATCATACTGTAGTAGTCTACTGTGGTCTTTGTTCTACAAGCAACCAATTCTACCATGAAACAAAAATCCTCTCTACCTTAATTATAAAGAAATTTGCTTACCAGAACATTTGCAAATTTAAATGGACATTTCTTGGGTACTTAATGTGTTCCATTGCTGGAGTACATCAGAATCTTCAAATTTAAGACACGTATTTATAGGCTATTTATATTGATGTTACATATTAGATACTGATACTGAACTTTGAATTTATTTTAAAAAGTAATAAAATGCCAACTAAAACTGTTTTTGGTAACTAAAAATGGTTTTTGTAATTAAAAAAACTTCATTACATGGAATTGTTAGAATGAAAACCAAATTTTACATTTGATATTTATAATTTGCAAACTGATTTATCCAATTTCCAATTGATTTATAATTTATAATTGATTTACAATAGATATTCCTTGTAGCCAAATTCTGTTCTACCCTATCTGTGCCAGAAATACCTAAATTTACCCCACCATCCTTGCTTGCTTTTTTTCTTTACCAGTAGAATCCTCAATGTTTTACTAGCCACCCAGCTACCTGGTGAAGAGACTAGAATAGATTATTGTGTTTGCCTCAGGAATTAACAGAGATGGAAAAATTTTAAATTAAGATTTTATTGTATCTTGATTTCATTCAAATCATTAAATTAGTAAGGATATTTTCAAAGGTAAAGTTGGCCCATATTTTTCTGACTTTTGTCCAAAAATAACAAATTTTACACCATTTCTTTCCAGGCAACATGTTGCAAGTGTTCTTAGCCTAGAGAATGTGCCATCACTGAATCGTTATTAACAAATGCAAACATTTAAAGGAAAAATAAGAATTTAAAAGAAAGAGATAAAACAGCTAAATAAAACCATGATATTACTGAATAAAAGAAACCTAGAGTTGAACTTATTACAGATGTTTTCAACATCTAATTTCCACTAAAAGAGAAAAAGAAATTTCTACATTAAATTTTCTATGGTCCTTAAATGATTATGATAAAATTTTCTATTAACTTTCTTCTATTTATTGGATTTTTGACAGATAAGATACATTAGAATTAAAATATATCCTTAGAAACAACTTATTGGTAAAATCCACCAAATCCATATCCAATTAAAAAATAGTCATGTGCACCCATATCCACAACCATGCATGCACTCCCTCCCATGAATATAGGCTTTCCTGTTGGGAAGGCCAGTATAGTAGAACTGAGTTTCAATGACACAGTTAAGGTTTTCAGAAACCTCCTTTTTAAAAACACATAAGGAGGCTGAGGTGGGCGGATCACAAGGTCAGGAGATCAAGACCATCCTGGCTAACACGGTGAAACACCGTCTCTACTAAAAATACAAAAAGTTAGCCTGGTGAAGTGGTGGGTACCTGTAGTCCCAGCTACTCGGGAGGCTGAGGCAGGAGAATGGCATGAACCCAGGAGGCGAAGCTTGCAGTGAGCTGAGATTGCGCCACTGCACTCTGGCCTGGGCAACAGAGTGAGACTCCGTCTCAAAAAACAAACAAACAAACAAACAAAAAACACATAAAACTTATAATAATTCTACTTTTTTTACACACACAATTTTATAACAATTCAACTTGGAATTCAAAAATACGGAAATACTTTTATGATTGCTATGTATCAAAATTATAAACAGAAAGTTATTTGGCTTGTAAACATTCAAATGTGTGTTAATATGTCATTATAGCTCTTCTATTTGAAGAACTTCCTGTAAGAATCTTATAGAGTAAGTCTGCTGGCAATAAATTCTGTTTTATTTAAGAAAGATTTTTTTTTTTTTTTTGAGTTGGAGTCTCGCTCTGTCGCCTGTGCTGGAGTACAGTGGCATGATCTTGGCTCACTGCAACCTCTGCCTACCAGGTTCAAGTGATTCTCCTGCCTCAGCCTCCTGAGCAGCTGTGATTACAGGCATGTGCCACCACACCCGGCTAATGTTTTATATTTTTGGTAGAAACGGAGTTTCACCATGTTGGCCAGGGTGGTCTCGAACTCCTGACCTCAAGTGATCTGCCCGCCTTGCCCTCCCAAAGTGCTGGAATTGCAGGCGTGAGCCACTGTGCCCAGCCAAGAAAGACTTGACTTCATATTGAAAGGTATTTTGCTGAGTTAGAATTTGTGGTTTCCAGTTTTTTCATTCAGCACTTTAAAGTTACCACGATTCCATTAGCTTCTGACTTGAATGGCTTCTGAGGAAAAAGCTGCTCTAATATTTGTTTGTTTGTATGTGGTGTGTGTTTCCCCCACAATACTTTCTCTAACCTGCTGCTAGCTTCAGTATTGCAGTCTTTTTCAGTTTTAATATGTTATGCCTATGTGTGTGTGTTTTTTAAGAGAGGGTGAGGTGGTGGAAATTTATCCAGCATGGTGTCCTTTAAGCTTTGTGGATTTGTGAGTACTAATTATACAATGGTTAGATTGTCTGATTTTGTCTCACAATTCCTGGATGCTTTGTTCTATTTTTTTTTTTTCCACTTTTTTTCTCCTTATGTTTCAGTTTGGGTAACTCCTATTGCTCTATCTTCAATTTCACTGATTCTTTCCTTGGTTATATCAAGTCTATAAACTTGTTGAAGACAGTCTTCATCTCTGTTAATTTGCTTTTTATTTCTAGCACTTTCGTGTTATTAGTTCTTATAGTTTCCACATCTCTGCTAAAATTAAACATCTAATCTTGCATGTTATGCTTTTTCATCAGAACTTTTTTTTTTTTTTTTTTTTTTTGAGATGGAGTCTCACTCTGTCACCCAGGCTGGAGTGCAACGGCACAATCTCGGCTCACTGCAAGCTCCGCCACCCGGGTTCAAGCAATTCTCCTGCCTCATCCTCCCGAGTAGCTGTGACTACAGGCACGTACCACCACGTCTGGCTAATTTTTTGTATTCTTAGTAGAGCCAGGTTTCACCGTGTTAGCCAGGATGGTCTCGATCTCCTGCCCATCTCAGCCTCCCAAAGTGCTGGGATTACAGGCGTGAGCCACTGCGCCTGGCCTCATCAGAACTTTTAACATAAAAATTGTAACTATTTTAAATTTTCTGTTAGGTAGTTCCAACATCTGTGTCTTATCTTATTCTGGTTCTCTGGACTGTTCTGTCTCTTGGAGTGGTATCTTTTCTTGCATTTTCATATACTTTGTAATGTTTTCTTGAAAGCTGAACATTTTGTCTAGAGCAGTAAAGACTAAGGAAGTTTTAAAGCTTACAAATGCATGTAACTTTCTTTCTGATAGGCCTTTAGGGATTTGTGTTAAATGAGGAGTTGGGCTGGATTTGAGGGTGATTTTTGCAGTGCAGGTTTCAAATTCCTCTGAAGATAACTTTTATTTAAGGAGGGGTCTACAGATTCCTTTTATTTAGGGTAGGGGCAGAGTTTTATGGACCCCTCCCCACAAAATAGCTGTGTTTCTCTCCCCTAGGTTTCTGTCACAAAAAAAGCTCCTGAGTACTCTCATCAGGTAAGAGGCCATGGAGAAAAAGCCTGTAAGGAGGTAAGAACAGCTATATCAGTTGCCCTCACAGGCTAGCAGCCTACACTTGGCCTTGACCAATTTATTAACTATTAAGAATTTATTTTTTAACTATTTATTAACTATTAACTGTTAAGAATTCTAACTGAATTCTTAACAGTGCCTAGGTGCATATGTCCCAGGTAAGCAAATGTTTGTGTTGTGTCACTTCTTTTTAGGCAACTGCATCTCCTTAGATTTCATAGTTTTTGCCCTGCAATTTCATCTCTGAGAGGTTCAAAGAAAGTTATAAATTTGCAGTTTGTCTGGCTTCTATTGTCAAAAGAGTAGAAACAATGCTCTTTCAAGCTCTCTACATCACTGAGGTTTACTTATTATTGACTACAACTGCCTTCCTTCTTTCACTCCAAGTATGATCACCAGCAAGTAAAGACTACTAATATTCCAATGTATGAAATCCAGTGAAAGAAGTATAGTTTTTGTCTCGGTGTCTGACTCTGCTGGTGCCACATGCTGCTTAATTAGAAAGATAAAAGTACTGTGACCGGCCAGTTTTGGTACAAGAGGAGGAGGGACATAAAGGAGATGAAGAGAATAGCATTGTCATAAAGGGACCTACTATTTACTAAGTGCTATTTTAACTGTTTTATTTATCTGGGGAGACAAAAGTTAATATACATAACACATAGAAGATATTGTCCTATCTGGGTAAATAAAGATATATATTAATGAAAATAGGTTAGAGCTTTAGTTATTTAAAAAATTTATTGTTTAGTTTTCATTTTCTGAAACAAAAGTCTGTTTTAACCAAACAAAAAGCTGTAGAAACTACAATTACTTTTTTAATTTAAAAGAAGCAAAATTTCAAACATTACTAAGTCTGAAGTTATAAGAGAAGTATAATTTCTGCTTTAAAGATTTCTTCAGAAGAACTTAATTTAGCTTAATTTTAAAGTGTTTCTCATTTAGTCAAACTGTCTTGATTGCACAAATTCATACAAACATAACACAAATGATCTAATTCATGCAAGAAGTTTTTCTTCAGCAATGAAATGAAAAGTACATATATTTATTCAGATATAAATTCACAAGATACATACTTAGTAGAATACATCTTTCTATGTTACCATTTATGTGGCAGTGGGAATTTTTCTACACATTTCTCTCCCCACTAAACTGAATTCCTTCAAAACACGGACTATTTTTATTCGCCTTTACATTCCAAAACCTATTCTAATATTATATTAGACGCAAATAATGTTGGATAGCTGAGATAAATAAAAGTAAAAAATACCAGAGGATCAATACAAATACCTCAGGAGAGGATAAGCTTTGGACTGGGTATTGAATGAAGAATTTAAATAAGCAAAAGCAGTGGCAAGAGTAATTCTAGAAAAGATATAAAGAAATACTGAAACGCCTATAGCCAAAAATGCTAACAGCAAAAATATTTTAAGATATTCTTTGAATCAACTCAAACGATATTTATAGTTGCTTTAAATGTAAAATACATCTTTAAAACAAAAGCAATATTCATTAATAGAAAGTACTAAGGATACTAAGGGTACACTCAGTAAACAGGTACTGGCACACCACCCCCCAACAAAAAACAAGAAAAGGAAAAGAAAAAGAAAAAGAAAAATACATGCTCTACCCTTGAATAACTCAGAATCGTGTAAAAGAATACGGAAAAAAACATGCTTCAGTTTCTTCCAACATCAGTAATAACAATTTCTCCCTGAATCTTGAATTCACATTAGATTACTTACATTTTGCCTTTAACTTTTATTGGCAGAGACAGAGGTTCTGGTCAGTGCCAAACTTCCTAAATTTATCACCTATATTCATTTGCATCACTTTTTCACCGACTTTCCCTCCCAAACTATTGCAATTAGATTTCTATCTTCCAACATTCTACAGAGATGATTCTAGAAAAGATTTTGAAATACTGAATAATGCCCAATTCTTTATAACTTAGCCCTCCTCTTCCACTCCCTGAACAACGAGCATCACTCTCTCCCATCACCTGAAGACTCTCTTTTAAAGCTCTTCTGCTTGTCTTGTTTTCTGAATGCAGTCACTCTTGCTAAAATTCTTTCAAAGATTTTCCCATCTCCAAGTATGTGTTAATCATAGATATTTCCCAGGATTCTACCTTCAAGGCATCTTTCTTTTCTGCTTCATCCTCCCTAGTAATCAATCTCTAATTCCCACAGCTTCCTCTCTTACAGATGTACTGCTTTTTTGTCAAATCTTTTTTATTATATCTACATCTGAAGGCTGTCCTACGTTTATTTAGTCTATGTTCCTACTAGACATTTCCAAATAGATATTTTATGGCAACTCAAATAAACATTATTGCATGGGCAATTCAAACTAATATATCAAATTTATCTCTCCCCCTCCTCACCATCAAAAACAAAACCCAAAGTCTCTTGCTTTTGACTTTCACATTTTGGTTAATGTAACATCCCTACAGGAATTATAACACTGGAAAAGTTGAGGAAAAGAGTGTATTAGCTGATGTGGTTGAGAATGCCATGTGGTGTGTATACCGCAGCAGGTTACAAAAAGAAAAAAACTGCTAATTACTGACACACAGCACCTGGACATAAGTATAATCAACAATTTGCAGTACATAGATACAACTTGTGGTCATTGCCTTGAAAGTATGTACTCATTTTTGGCCTTCATATTTGTAGAAAATTGGTTATACAACTTTGGCATTAGCCTGTCCTTAAAAGCCTAAATCATCAAATACCTGACGCAATATCAGTTCTTATATCCCTGAATTTGTGCATGATAAATAATGTTTTCTAATCTACTTTTTGTCAAATACATTAATAGGCATGGTGTCGAATCAAACTTTGTAGTATCTGAATATTTACTTTCAAATAAGGGCATTTAAATGTGGCTTGGAATGAAAAAAATCTCTATATAAATTCTATTAGTTCAGTTGCATATACATGTTTATAGTTCGAAAAATAAAATGTTACAATAATTGAAACACTGCGGAACCCTTTTAAGTAGAAAATGGTAATAAAAAAATAAGTACTCAAGTAAATTTAGTGAAACAAACTGACAGTTAAAATACAAATAAGAAAATATGTGTTACCAAAAAACCTTAGGAAGAATGCTATCTTCGTTTCATCCCAAAAGTATTCATAAAAATTGGAATACTAAGGCAAGACAAACTAGTAGAAATTAGATCATATTATGATAAATTTGGGATAATTTTTTGGTATATTTGAGTGAGTAAAAAGTAAAATGAAGTCTGGGTTGAATCAGGACAGTCTGGGGAAATAACATTGGCATCTATCTTCTCAAACTATTTCCTTAGAAACTACGTAGTTAAGATAAGCGTGGAGTGTTTTATCTGCCTCGTTTGTCATGAAACCCCTGTTCCTTGGGACTCCACTTAGCCTGGGGAGCTATGTGTTGGTATACAAGCACTGGACTTTTGTAGCTAACATGAAATAGGAGATTGGTGGGAAACTAAGGTTACAGCTTCCCAGTACCAAGATGACCCTCACACCCTTGGCTCTTGTCAATGGTCCAGGAGCAAAATAAGTTCTGTATATAGGTTGCTGCTTTGCTTGGCCTCCCTGTAAGATGAAGATGCTGAACATTCTGTATTTCTTCTCCTGTATCTCTAAGTCTCTAAGGCTGTATCTGCTCTATCTTACCCTATTACCTTCATTAGATAATTGATCCAAACTATGCTAAATGAGATTCCCCTAGAACCTGAATGATACTGAGACTAGCAGTTGCAGAAGCCATGTTCTGTTAATAATACAACTTTCAAGAGAAGCCTCTTGAACTTCTATTGGTAAGGTTCCCAAAGCAAATCCTTTATTGGAGTCTATGAAATAACCTTTTATTCTTTTAATAACCTTTTAATTATATTAACCTTATTTGCTTAAGTATTGTAAAATTTTATGCGAGTATTCAAATATATGTATTATACACACACAAACGTATGTATTTGGGTAGAACTTGAGTTTAAACATTAAAATAGAGAGGGCTGGACAAGATGGCTGACTAGATGCAGCCAGGAAGAACCATTCCCACTGAGAGATACCAAATTATCAAGTAATCCAACAAAATTTGGGCAGATCTTTGGGAAGAAAACACTACCGAGAGTGGAGAAGTGACGCTGATGCTCAGGGTGAAGAGGAAGGAAGCTGGAACCCTGCGTGCCTTAACATAACGCTCGGGGCTGTTCCCGGCCACAAGCAACTCCTGAGGAAGTGATGAGCGAGGAGACTGAGGGACATCTCACCCTCACCTTGGACCTATGGGATCCTAGCTCAGGGTACCGCGCATCCCCCATGGATGTGTGAGCTGGCGGAGGATCTGCCTGGAGACTAGGCAGAAACAGTGCTTCAGCTGGTGTGGAGCTCAGGAGCTTTTGTGTGCAGGACAGCTGTACTAGAGTAAGGCCATAAGTGTCCATTCCCCCAGGGGTCCCCATCACCCTCCTAGAGGCTCTAGCATCAGCTGACTGCCAGGCCGAGAGACAGCAGGCTGGCTTCCCCCACAGGATTGGGGCACATCTGTTCTGCAGGCCCTCCCACTCCCGAGCCCCTCCATAGCCACCCCGCAGGATCGTGTGCACAACGCAGCTCCACAGCCCTGCCTGAGTGCTCTGCACTATCTGAGTATTTTCCAAGTAACCTAGGGGCACTTCAGATCCCCCAGTGCAGCCGGAGTCTGACCCCAAGCCAAGGGCTGTTCCAGTGTCCCCGGAATGCGGTCTGCAGCTCAGGAGTACTGAGCCCAGATCTGTGGCCAGCACTGGAGCTGGGGAGAAGCGCCCACCCTCAGATCACTGAGAGGGGTGGGACGTGCAGGTTTATGGGCCAGCACAGAGGCAGTTCGTACCTCCCTCCACAGGGATGGTCCAGAAAGCATATGGCCTGCCTATCTCCTGGCTGCAGCCTGTCAGAGGGAGCCCCACCACCCCGAACACATAGCAAAAGAAACCCGGGCAAGGAGCCAATGATCAAAAGAGGCTCACTCAAAGCCAAGGACGGGTCCCTGGTGAGATGGTTTTATTACCCGCCCCTCCCTCCACTCCCAAGAACGTGCCTGCGAAAACAAGGAAATATAAAAAAACCACAGGGCTGAGTAACAGCTTACCAGCCACTACTCCTAAGCGCCATCTATTGGACTGCAGCCCAAACTACAACACTAAACATTATTCTGCTAATAGATGCCGGAAACCAAGAGCAAGAATTCACCCACAAACAAAGACAGTGTACAGAGCCTTGGCCCTCTGAAAGCGCCCAAAACCAAACCCAACTGAGTGCACCCAACTTGCATCAGAGTTAAAGGAACGCCAGCCCCACCAGATGAGAATCAGAGAAAAAACTCTGGCAATTCAAAAAGCCAGTGTCCCCTTACCTTCAAAGGAGCCCACTATACGCCCATCCCCCGGCCACCAGCAGCGGTCCCTAATCAGACTGAAATGTCTGAAATGACGCAGAATGCAGAATGTGGCTAAAAAGCTCAACAAAATTCAGGAGAAAGTTGAAATCCAATCCAAAGAATCCAAGGTATCCAGTAAATCAATCCAAGAGCTCAAAAATGAAACAGGCATTTTAAGGAAGAACCAAACTGAACTTCTGGAATGGAAAAATTCACTACAAGAATTTCATAATACAATCAGAAGTATTAACAGCAGTATACAGGTGAAAGGTCTCCACAAAGAGAACTACAGAAACAGACACATAGACCAACAGAACAGAATAGAGAGGCCAGAAATAAAGCTACACACCTACAACAATCTGACGATCTTTGACAAGTCAACGAAACAACCAGTGGGGAAAGAACTTCCTATTCAATAAATGGTGCTGGGTTAACTAGCTAGCCATGTGCAGAAGATGGAAACTAGACCCACTCCTTTCACCATATACAAAAATCAACTCAAAATGGATTAAAGACTTAAACGTAAAAGCTAAAACTATAAAAACCCTGGGAGACAACCTAGGAAATACAATTCTGAACATTGGCCCTGGCAAAAATTTCATGACAAAGATGCCAACAGCAGTTGCAACCCAAACAAAAATTGTGAAATGAGACCTAACTAAAGAGCTTCTGCAGAACAAAAGAGACTATCAACAGAGTAAACAGACAACCTACAGAACAGGAGAAAATGTTTGCAAACTAAGTACTCAACAAAGGTCCAATGTCCAGAATCTATAAGGAACTTAAAAAAATTAACAAGCAAAAAACAAACAAGCCCATTAAAAAGTGGGCAAAAAACATGAAGACGCTTCTCAAAAGAAGACATACATACGGCCAATAAACATATGAAAAAATATTTGACACTGTGATCATTAGAGAAATGCAAATCGAAACCACAATGAGATACCATCTCATGCCCATCAGATTGGCTATTATTAAAAAGTCAAAAAATAACAGGTGCTGGCAAGGTTGCAGAGAAAGGGGAATGCTTACACACCACTGGTGGGAATGCAAATTAGTTCAACCATTGTGGAAAATAGTTTGGCGATTTCTCAAAGAACTTAGAACTACCATTTGACCCAGCAATCCCATTATTGGGTATATACTCAAAGGAATATAAATTTCTCATTTTCATAAGCAAACTAACACAGGAACAGATAACCAAATACCACATGTTCTCACTTATAGGTGAGATCTAAACACTGAGTATACATGGATACAAAGAAGGGAACAACAGACACCAGGTCCTACTTGAGGGTGGAGGGTGACAGGAGAGGAAGGATCGAAAAATTACCTATTGGGCACTATACTTATTACCTAGGTGATGAAATAATCTGTACACCAAACCCTTATGACACACAATTTACCCATGTAACAAACCTGCACATTTCCCCCTGAATCTAAAATAAAAGTTTAAAAAGAAAAAAAATCAGAAAATCAAATATTTTAAAAAGTATATTTAAAGTAAAACTGGAATGTGTTGTGAAAATAAAATAAAATGTTTAAATAAAGCTTGTGGGGTCTATGGTACTAAATCAAGTTTAATTTTGTCTCCTTCAGGCTCACTAGCAACTTTTTTTGAAGGTAGATCTTCTTTTTAGGTTACCTGAGAACTGATCATGCGCTGAGATGAGCGAGCGATATTGGCGGGCAGACCAAAGAAACCAGGTTTGTCGTCCTCTGGAAGTTTCTCAATGACAGCACGATAGTCCTAAATATAAAGAAGTGAAAAACAGTTTTTTTAAAAAAAATAAAGATTGAACTTACAATCATTGAAATAAGAAAGAATACTTTGAAATGTTAAATTATTATTTGTATTTTTATTTTCTAGATAAATCTCACTTTGGATGATATTAACTCAGTTATCTATGGGAAGTATTCTGCCATTAATACTTCTTCACACTTCGATTATTTGATATTATATTTTCTTATCCTAACTCCCACATACAAAGGGACTCTGAATTATTTACAACATATTTGAGTGATTATGCCTACTATACGTAAGCTACTATGTTAGATGTTTTTAGGAAAGCTCTGTAATTTTTTTCCTATAACTTACCAAAGACCAATCTGCAGAGTGCAGTTGTGCTTATGTTAAATTAAGCAATTATATACATATATATATATTTATATATTCAAGCAATCTATTTTTGTTTCTTTTTAACTTAGAGAAATCTTGTAAACGTGTAGACACACACTAGTATGCAAGCACTGCTTTGTAAATTGCTTTATAATAGAGCAATTCCAGTTAGTCTTCAGTTTGCTGGTGAGGTGTGATAAAATGCATTGATAATCCTATCATTTCATCCTAAGAATTACCCTACACATTGAATAAGCTTGGCTTGTTGAGCATTCATCTCAACAGTTAATCACTCATGACTTTAAATCAAAAACTAAGTGCAGGCAAAAACACTTATTCAGTTTGGCCTAAACATGGAAACTGTTTTGTTTTCATGAAGAGAAGTTATTTTAAGGCAAGTACTGCACGTGCATCTAAACCATGTTTGCTGAAGTAGGCATGGGGAGACTTGGCCTCTGACTTCCCCTCATCCTTTCTTATCCTTGGCAGCTGACCCTGAAGTATTTCCAAGGAGACAGTTGGACTCCAGGAAGTCCGGGGTCTGTAAATATGTCACATTTTGGAAAGTCATGCTGTTCTTTGAAATTCTTCCAATCCTTTAGCTTAGCATTTGTAAACCTCCTCAAGGTATTCAATCACAATATATACGTATAAATGTATATGTACATGTACATGAGTGTATGTTTGCATATATGTATGCATGTGTTATCCTGGGAAACATTCAGTGTCTTTCATCTAACTCAATTAGAAAGCTAAACAGTGATTCTCATAAGTCATCCTATAAATTTAAAAATATTTACTCTTTGTGGAGTTTTACACTTTGCTTATTTCAAAATAGCTATGAAATCTTCTTGTCTAGATCGGCTAGAGTCTTCTATCTAGAACTATACAGTGATATGCTGACTAGTAATTGGCAGTTACATATTCAGACTGATTTACCCTTACTTGTACATAAAAATATATATATATACCATGTGATACAATTTATATCAACAGCACAAAAACAAGAAAACTAGGCTGTTAGAGTAAGTATAATGTACCCTTTGTGGGAGAGGTAGTAACTAGAAGGGAACAAAAGGAGAACTTCTGGGAAGCTAATAATATTCTGTTTCTTGACCCCAGAACTGGCTACACTCATGTGGTCTATGTATGAAAATTCATGGAATTGGGCACTTATGATGTATACATTTCTGTATGAATTGTATTTTTCAATGTAAGCTTCTAACAATAGAGTTGGAAAACTTGTTGAGGTACACTATCTGAATTAAATGTATAATAATTATGTGATATTCTCTATTTATTCATTCACTCTAAGCTTCTGCTAGAAGGTAAACTCCACAGGTGCATTACTATATCCACAATACCTAGAATAGAACTATCACTGAGCAGATGTTCAATGCATATTATTGAATGAATGAGTACATTAAAGATAGTAGAAATAAAACAGGATATTTAACGTAATAAGTAAGATAGTCAATAAAAGTAATATATTCAATAGTGATTTTTAAACTTTTATTTTTTGACAATTATGTGCCAAATGAAGGATTTTTCTTGAAAAATCTTCGGATGAAAGGAAATAGCACAAAACTGAGAGAACTACATAAGTGAATAGATATATGCCTTTGTAATTCATGAAGAGCTGTATAATTATAGTGCTCTAATAAAGCATTATTTGCACACTTATACACATACAGGTTTATGGCAAAATAAATTAGAATTGAAATCTTTCGGCTACACTTATTACTATTTTCTGGAAAAGATGAATACATTCTAGGAGGCTTTCACGTGATGGCTCAAGGCAAAAAGCTACAGCTGGCTGAAATAAATACACAAAATGTTGTTGTGAAAAACAAAGTAAATTCCTTTTATATATTTAGACAAGCTTTAAGTGTACAAGCCAGAAACTGAAGACACATATTTATTACATATTTGTCTTCTTTCATATTTTTCAATATATGGGAGTATACTCATGCCTACTATGAAGTGCATATTCTCCCACTTCAGCTTTTCACAGCACTCCTACCTTATTTGAATTTTCTTTGGCCACTCCCTTCAAGATCTGTCTACATACCAGCCTATTATTATGATCAGCCACCCAACTTTCAGTAAGTACTCAAAAGTTTTTAGGATGCCTTACTAAAGTTGAGAGAATCAAGCCATATATTGTCATAACAAATAATTCAAACTGTGAATAATTACTTGCGCATTTGAAAAGAAGTAACATGTATTTAACAATGTAAGAAACGATTCACTTATCTACCTGGAAATAGACTGAAAATCATTCATTTTACCTACCAAAATGCTGCAGGATTGTGGTAGAGATAAGGAATATGGAAGAATGCTTTTCTTGTTCCTTTGGTTGAATACATCAATAACTGAAGAATTAAAAAACTGCTTCAGGTACGACTGAAGAACTCTAAGGTCAAAATAGTTGTCTATACGTCCTCCATAAATAGCATTTTCAAGTAAACCATGTACAAATTCCCATTGTACATCTTTGGCACCTATAATTTTAAAAAAATACTCTTATTAATTTCATTTCTAAAATATTAACTGAATTCCTGGCTTGAGTTATATTTATAACATGTAGCAAAATATATTTAATACAACTAAATCATTTATTCAAATGACTATTAATATTAATGGTACTAAATATTTGAGATTTTTTAATCAAGTAAAATTTTCCAAATATTTTACATGTATAAATTCACTTAATCCTTATAGCAAAGATAGAAATATTAATATTATACAATTATACATATGGAGAAACCTTCCTGAGGGATAGGGAGGCTGAGGCACCAAAATGAGAAAGTTATACAATCTCGAAGATCTGAAATAGAAATGAGGTACTCTGAATCCAGTCAGATTATCTGAATTATCTGCCACACAATCCTGGCTACTTAAATTGGAAATTCCTTAAGAGAACCTATCCAAAACATAATTTTACACATTTGATGAAACTGTCAGTTTATAAAATAATCTGATTAACAGGGAGACTCTACAAAACACCTTCACACATTACACTCTTCTAAATGTCATGATTTTACATAGTCAACTATCCACCTTCTATTTTAATAGAAGAGAAATATAATATTAAAAAACCACAAAGGAACTTTTTGTTTTTTTGAGACAGTGTCTCACTCTGTCGCCCAGGCTGGAGTGCAATGACGCAATCTCAGCTCACTGCTTCCTCCACCTCCCAGGTTCAAGCGATTCTCCTGCCTCAGCCTCCTGAGTAGCTGGGATTACAGGCACATGCCACCACGCCGCTAATTTTCGTATTTTTAGTAGAGACAGGGTTTCACCATGTTGGTCAGGAACTTCTTGTATAAGATATTATCTCATTTTGCAACAGAAATATCCTTGTCATCACAATTTTGTCGTAATGTTAAAATGTAAGAATTAAATCTCAGATCTACAGTAAATACAGGAGACACATAACTACATTTAAACTAGCTAATCAACTTCATTGTTAGCATTACTAGCATAGTTCTATTTCATTACTATAAAATTTAGAGATATGACAAAAATTGATTATCTACATGCCTTGGAACATAAGGGATTTAGGTTGCCTCCTGCAGGATAAGGGGACCTAGATAGTGGAAGAATAAAGTTGTTATCTGCCTACATCTTACTGTCAACAGTGACTAAACAAAGGACTTCACCAGGACTCAAATTTCTAGTTGTCCTGATACTCACTAAATGATACCTTTATCATTTAGTCAGTCACTGATAAGTTAGCCAGTCATTGATAAGTCATTAAGGAATACAGACATATTAGTGTATCTTTCAACTTATAAAACAGAAACAGCAGCCATTATGTGAAATATTTTATAGAATTTTTATAAGAAAATCTTATTTTTTTCTACCTATTTTTCTCAAAACAAATTTTATGTTGTTCAGGATAAAATAAAATGAATAGAACTTAAATTACAACAATAGCAATAATAATAACAGCCAACAATTACTGATAGCTTAACTCCATATATTAAATGTACTAAATGTTAAATGCTTCATGTGGCTTTTGTAATTTAAACTTCTGGATATTTGAATAAACTGAGGTAGTGTCTACTATTATTCCTAATTTAAAGATCAGGAAACTCGGGCTTAAAGATTAGGAAACTTGCTCTAGGTCACATGGCTATTACTCTCAATACCAGTTGTTCCCAAGAGTTAGAACTTTTTCTCTATTTTGGCATTTAATTCTATACATGTGGAAGTTCCTTCGTGTCAGAAAATTCTGTAATCAAGATTTAACAGATTTTTACTCAGATTCAGTATCATTTTAAAGCATCTGCCTTTTATTCAAAACATAATGGTGTAAGATATCTATTTATATATCTATGTCTTACAATGCTATTAATTAATTCTACCACAAATGTGAAACACAATGATAAATCATTCAAATTCTGTTTTGTTTTTCTCTTTTGTGAAAGGGCACTAACACTAATAGCCTCATAGTGGTAGTATAAAAGTCAAATAAATATTCAAAAGCATTTTGGAAAATTACCAAATTTTTTGGCAAGCTGAAAAAAGTATTAGATCTATGTCTTACAATGCTATTAATTAATTCTATCACAAATGTGAAACACAATGATAAATCATTCAAATTCTGTTTTGTTTTTGTCTTTTGTGAAAGGGCACTAACACTAATAGCCTCATAGTGGTATTATAAAAGTTAAATACATATTCAAAAGCATTTTGGAAAATTACCAAGTTTTTAGGCAAGCTGAAAAAAGTATTAGACTATATCCTCCAAAAAACATCCGTGTCAAATATTAAAAACAACAGTTCGTGTGGTTCAGGAAAGTAGTTACCCATGTATGAGGTGGGGAATATTGGGTCGCACGTAGAAAGGAGTAGGAGGAAGGCACTTCTAAAGCACTGATAATGCTGTTTTTATTTTTTTTTTATTTTGGGCAAGTTACATAGGTTCAATTTATGGAAAATTTATTGAATTGTACATTTATGTGTACTTCTGATGTAGAATTTTAAAAAAATCTTTTAAACAAACAGAAAATTCTCTTGGAATACTATTTGGCATTAACTAGTAATGGTGAACAAATGCATACCCTGTGGCCTAGCAATACTACTCCTACATATATACTCAACAGAAATATATCTATATACTCACCTAAAGGTATAGCAGCATTACCCATAATCATCCCAAACTCAAAACTACCAACATGTCCATCAACAGAAATACATATAATTACACAAAGGTATACTGTATAGCATTGAGAATAAATGGACTACAACTAAATGCAAACATATAGTGGAATCTATCAAATATAATGTTAACTACAGGAACCCAAACACTAGAGCATATATGCTGTATGTTTCCAGTTTTACAAAAACAGGCAAAAGTAATCTATATAGTTAGGTGTCTGGTGTCTACCTCAGGAACAGGGGAAGATAAAGTTGGGGGATGGTAGAGGCTGAAAGGCAACATTACATGAGTAGATTCAGTGGTACTTACAATGTTCTGTTTCTTGATTAAGGTGCTGGCTACGTGGGGGAATTCAGTTTGTGGAAATTTCAATGAGCCATAATCTTGTAAGTACTTTTTGTCCATATACTTCATTAAATAGGTTTTTTTAAACTTCAAAAATATATAAATTAAAATGGGACTTGGCCACATCCTAGCTGTCCATCCTTATCCTTTTGCCAAAGACAAGTTACAGAAAAAATTTCTGATGCTATTAACTGAAATAATAATTGAGTAACTATGATGGGCTAGGCACTGTTATAAACCTCAAGGATAGACTGGATTCAGAAAATGTGGCACCTATACACCATGGAATACTATGCAGCCATAAAAAATGATGAGTTCATGTCCTTTGTAGGGACATGGATGAAACTGGAAATCATCATTCTCAGTAAACTATCGCAAGGACAAAAAAACCAAACACTGCATGTTCTCACTCATAGGTGGGAATTGAACAATGAGAACACGTGGACACAGGAAGGGGAACATCACACTCCGGGGACTGTTGTGGGGTGGGGGGAGGGGGAAGGGATAGCATTAGGAGATACACCTAATGCTAAATGACGAGTTAATGGGTGCAGCACCCCAACATGGCACATGGATACATATGTAACAAACCTGCACATTGTGCACATGTACCCTAAAACTTAAAGTACAATAAAAAAAATAAAATAAAAAAATAAAGCTCAAGGATATACACAGTAAACAAGACAAAGATCTTACTTTAAAACAGATTATGCTCTAGTGGAAAGAGAGAAACAAAATAAGAAAATAAATGAATAAACAAGAAGATACTGAGCTAGTACTAATGTATTAAGACAATATGACAAGACAAAGGGATAGAGAATGATTAGATTACTTCAGATTCAGCAGTAAGAAATCAATCTCCAGAAGCAATTCTCTTCTCAAGAGGATACCTCTAAGCTGAGAAGTGAGCAATAGGAAGAAGAAGGCCATATGAAAGTCTGGGAGGAAAGCATTTCAGACAGAAGGAAGAACACCTACTAAAACCTTCAAGTAAGAACAAGTCTGGCTTGTTTGAGGAACATAAAGATGCCAAATATGGATATAGGTTTTAAACAGGAAAATTATATGCTTTGGTTTGTATTTCTAAAAACTAAAGTTGTTTATGGTATGAAGAATGTTTGCAAGGGTGCTAAAGTGGAAGAAGACCAGGTAAGAAATTATTGCCTGGACTGCCAACACATTGGAAAATAAGCGAATAGAATCATGATGTGATTTGCAAAGGATAGAAATTGCCAAAGCACTGGATGTCTGAGGATGAGAAAAAAAAAAAAAAAAGAATCCAGGGTGACTCACAGGCTTTAGCCTTGAACAACTATTAATACATGAATGGTGGACCATCTACTGAAACGGAGGCAGAATCAGGAAAAAGTATTTGGCAGGGTTGCAGGGTTGGGGGTGGGGAGGAGACAGGAATTGAAATGTCTGTTTGTGACATTTTGAAGTTTGAGATTACTATCAACATATTATATTCTCTAATCCATCATTGGTCTAAACTCTAGTGTCCCCCTCCCTTCACTTCACCCTGCACAATAAACTTTAGAGATTAGACTGTTCCTGTTTTCAAGGAGGCTGATAGCTAGATGGTCTTAGGGGATCAGATTACATGGCTTTATTTGCTGCTGTGTTTCAATCTATTATTTGTACCTTGTTTCCTGAATCCTACTTAGTAATTCAATTATGACTCCACAAATCCTTGGTACTAATCTTAGCCTGCTATACTCCTGAATTTTAACAGTTCCCTTGAAAGACATCTGAAAACTTCAGTTAGTACCTGAAACTTTTGAAACCCACAAAGTGAAAACAAGGTCTTTCTAGCCTTCTGCTTCCAGAAAGAAGAATCCATGTAAGAACAGATCCATATAAGAACTCTGAGATAACACAGGTATAGCAGTCAAATAAAAAATAAAATAAAAAGCAAAAGCAAATTTTGTGATAGGAAGTTAAGCCACTTCTGAAGAAAACATAGTAAGACCTCAGATAAAATATTTTATTAATATGAGATTAAACTTTTTGTTAGAACTTACCATCAAAAAGTCTGTCAATAATGTTGTACCCAGCCCGAAGATCTGATAAAGAAAATTCATAAAACTTTGTCCAACCCTGTCAAAAAACAATTTTTTTAAGTAAACTACTAAGCAGTAGTCAAAGATATATATGTATGTATCACTGTCCTTAAATGAAATGATCAATATAGACTTAAAAATATATAACTCCTGAGAATTTTTAATAAAACCAACACATAATAAATCTAAAATAACAATAAACTTAAAAAAAAATTTACTGGCCATAGCATGAAAAGTACTTTATAATACCATACTAATTTTAGTTATTATGTGGCAACACAGTCACAGAGAACAAACTGGTATACTGAATTTCTTATTCTAATTACTATATATACATTGGGATATTTCCTAAAACGTTATCCTTCAGAATTGTGGATTTTCTCCACAAACATACAAAAAAAAAAAAATTCTGCACAAAAAAGGCCCAAAAGCATATAGCAGTATATTCATTCATACTGAACCCACAAGGCATTCATATTAGAACTAAATAAAATTATATACCTATAACTAATAGCTACAATGTTTGCATAAAATGAATATTCATAGAGCTCTATATTGTGTAGACAATAAATTGAAACATAAAATAATTTCTATATGGCTTCTATTGACTAGTTCTAAGTAATAAAATAAGTTCAAATTAAAATATATTTAGACTTGGATATTATTTAGGAATACTGATACAAATTTCATTCATTCATTCAACACTCAAAAAATATTTTAAAAATATGTATTATATGTCAGGCTCTGGGAATATAAGAATGAACAAAAAAATTATCCCTGCCCTCATGTAGCTTTCAGTAAAACGTGGGAAAGAGTGGGGTGGAGACAATCACTCGAATACATATGCAACTATAAAATGATAATAACTTTGATGGAGCGAAACATTTAGTATGTTTCACACATATGAAAGACAGCTGACCTAATCTAGAGGAGAGGGAAAGTCACCCTAATGGGGAGAGGGGTGACATACAAAGATAAAAGTAGACAGATTTAAGAACTCGTTAGGAAAATAAAACTAACAGAATTTTTGTATTGGATTGTAATGGAGTATGAAGACACGAAAAAGAGGGCTGTTAAGAATGACTTCTAAGCTTATTGCTCATTCAAATTGATGATGGATGATGTCATTCTTAATAAGTAAAACACTGAAAGAATACAAGGTTTGGGAAGGAATATCATGAGATCACCAAACAAAAGCTTAGCAAAGCATTTAAACAAACACATTAAACAAAAACGTAAGTTTTGGACTGCTATATACCAGGCCATGTTTTGGTCAATTAAAGTATAGCAATGAACAAGAGACAAATATCTGTGCACTTGGGAAGCTTAAATTCTAGTGCTTGATCCAGAATATGTGAATTTTCAGACATGTTTGAGACCTCCAACTGGGTATGTCGACTGTTAGATGTGCAAACATACAGCCTAGAAAGTTGATTTGAGTTGTATGTGTAAATTTGGGGTCAATAGCATTTGGATACTTTTAAAAAATGCTATATGGATATTATGAAAACAAAAGATTTAAATTTTGCTGTTAGCAGATTTAAGAATTAAAGATCTCTAAAGGATATGTACCCATCAACAATTAACAAAATTCCTCTAATATTTATCTAAACTAACAATTCAAAAGTCTTAATAAAATTTCTTGTATCATTCTGTTAGACCGTATATGTGAAAAAGTTTATTTTTAAAAAATGTTTAATACCTTGAAGATCAATATTTTTAAAACCCCCAAATTAGAAAACTGTTGCTATCAATATTGCTTAATATATATACTTATGACATGTTCTCTAATAAAAATTGTCTCTAACAATTCTATTGTTAGAGACCATGTCATAGGCACACATATGTTGTCTACATTTACCTCCAGTGTTATGATTTTTATGAGAACAAAAGTATGATGTGAAAAAAAGTGACATTCTCCAACTATATTTTGGAAGTAGAATTAACAAGACTTGATGATGGATTGGATAGGGAAGCTAAGAAACACAACATACCAAGAACAGCTCCTGGGTCTATAGACTGAGGAAGTAGACAGATACCAACGGCTTTTATTGGGAAGAACTGACTGGTATGGGGAATACAAGTTTTGAAGTTTGAGATGTCTAGGCAATATAAACTATAAAAATGATACCTAACACTCATTGAGGGCTTATAGTGGGTCACAGATTGTTCTTAATACTTTAATACAATGAGATGTGAAGTAGTTAGCTACATACAGTGTAGAAGATTAGCAGAAAAGATCAAATTAAGGATATAAATTTAAGTCATGAGCCAAATTATTATGTAAATACGTAAATATGTAAATGTAGCGATTTATACCACATTACAAAAATTTTTTTTTTCTTTTTTGAGACAGAGTCTTGCTCTGTCGCCCAGGCTGGAATGCAATGGCGTGATCTCAGCTCACTGCAACCTCTGCCTCCTGGGTTCAAGCAATTCTCCTACCTCAGCCTCCAAAGTAGCTGGAACTACAGGCTTCAGGTTCTCCTGCCTCACCTCCAGATGTGGGGTGGCATCCTAAATTTGTATTAGAGATGGTTTTTTCATGTAGGTCACCTCTGGTGATCCGCCCACCTCGGCCTCCCACAGTACTGGGATTACAGGCATGAGCCACCATGCCTGGACACAAAAAGATTTTTACAAAAATATAAAGCTTAGAATGTATTCAAGACATGTTCTTATTTACCTGAGGAATATAGTTTCTTCTTTCTTGACACGCAGCATGAAACCACGCAAGACTGAAGAGAGCATGAGCTCGATGTATATTATCTTTTTTGCTAATTTGCTGAGGAGTCCAGGACTCATAAGTACGCATTAAATTCTTCTTTAAACCTGGAGGTGACTAGAAAAAAAATCAACAGACATCCTATTGCTAAAATCCTACAAGTAAAATATATCAGATTTTAACATATTTAAGAACATAATTTAAAGAAAATTTTTCACTGCTTACCAGGTTTGAGTAAAATTACGTTACTTCAAAATGTACATAAAACTAGTTTTAAATTGCTTATATCTAACAGTTCATCTCAAATATAAATATAGAATAATTATTCAAATCTAAAAATCTATATAATAATATTTCAAAATAACCAAATAAGTTTTATATGATGATTGAGAGGTTTTTTTTTTCCCCACTGACACTAAATCACTACTTATAATACTAATGTGATATTGATTGTTATGGGACAGGTGTTTGAGTTTAATATGCCAGCTTTCCCTTACTAGTTGCTATTTGAATTTCCATGAGGAATTCAACATACCATTTACATAGAATGTCAACTAATGTTCCTTGTGCATTAGTCCAAATTTAAAGTATTACCTAACATTGCTAGGTTCACAGACACAAAAATCCAGGAACTGAAATTATATATCAGACTAGTATAAAATTTTTTAAAATGTTCATCCATATGTATCATATCTGTCATTATTTTTCAAATTATCAAAATGATAACTTTTCACGTTCGTGGAAAAATAGCAAAATAACCCCCTCAAAAAGAATTCTAATATTAAAAAATATATAATGTGGGTTTTTCTGCCCAAGTTATTCTAATTAGCTTGTTTTAAAAATAAAATATTTCTTCCAAAATGGTTTCTAACATAAAAATAATAAATTCAGGCCAATACTTTAAGAATGGCTACTACAAAAATTAGGCATCCCCTTTGAAATCCTTTTCATTGTTATTTCTTAAGTAAAATGACTTTCTTGTTTAAAAAGTGGCTGGGTATGGTGGCTCACGCTTGTAATCCCAGCACTTAGGGAAGCTGGGGTGGGTGGATCACTTGAGGTCAGGAGTTCAAGATCAGCCTGGCCAACATGGTGAAACCCGCCTCTACTAAAAATACAAAAAATAAATAAAAAATTAGCCAGGTGTGGTGGTGCACACTTGTAATCCCAGCTGCTCAGCAGGATGAGGCAGGATAATTGCCTGAACCCAGGAGGCAGAGGTTGCAGTGAGCCAAGATTACACCACTGTTCTCCAGCCTGGGCACAGAGCAAGACTCGGTCTCAAAAAAAAAAAAAAAAATAGAAAAGAAAATACACTACTGAAGTATTAAGTACCTATCAAATTTACACTTTTTAAAAGTGTAATTTTATTTTTATGTTTTTGAAAAAGCTTTTATGTTTATGAAATATTTACAAAAACTATCCTAGATAAGGCCAAATTTCTGCACACTACTCAATAAAACATGACATTAATAGGAAACCAAACAACCACTTCGAGTTTTTAAAAAGGCACTACACTAAAGATCATACAAATTAATAAATCCTATACAGTTACAGAGAAAATCACATATAAGTACAGACTGAAAAATAAATGAAACAAAAACACTAATATGCCAAAATCATGAAATAAAGCCAAAGACATATTAAGCTGCAAATTCAGACTTAGAACAATTTCAGTACGAATACAAGCAAATAGAAAACAAGCATTCAACTCAAGAAATCAGGAAGAATAAAAGGAGAAAAAATCTAAAGACAGCATTAGAAAGAAAAACAGAAAAAAGTAGAAAATTCAGTGAAATGAAAAGAATAAGAAAAAGCAATAAGTATGGCAACAGTTATTTGGAAAAACAATTTTTTAAACAACCCTGACAACTAATCGAAAAAAGGAAAAAATAATGAGGTGAATTTAACAATTTTAAAAAATAATATATGCCCATATTTATATATGCACATACATATAATCATTTTGAACATCTCAATGAACTACAGATAGTCTAAGCTAAGATAGTTAAAATTTCCTATAGTGATTCAAGAAATAAAAAAAATTCACTAATAATTGAAATCAAATTGAAAATTTCCATAAAAATATAATCAAATTACCTCTTAACAAGATCCCAGAAAAGGTTACACATTAAAACATTCAAGGAACAGTTTACCTGGTATAATAATACCCCCTTATTGAAATATTTACTGAATTCCTCTTACTTGGCCTTGAATTACATGCAAAGTTCAGAAATGCAAGCAAAAAAAAAAACACCCCCTGCCCTCATGGCTCATGCAATCCAGTTCTAGAATATAGATTAGTAGAATTGTATAGTGGGATTGTAGCATGAGAAGATTCTGGGAAAGTTCTTTCTTACTAGACCTTATTATAATCATTCAATTAAAATATTTCTAATATTAAATCATCTTTGCATTTCTGGATTAATGCTTACCCTTTTTTCTTCCTTAAATGAAACTAACACCTTCAGATGAAAAAGAGCAATACTAATCTAAAATAACAGGTAGGACCAGGCACGGTGGCTCATGCCTGTAATCCCAGCATTTTGGGAAGCCAAGACAGGAGAATTGCTTGAGCCTAAGAAGCTCAGCACCAGCCTCGGCAACATAGTGAGGCCTCCTCTCTCAAGAAAATAAATAAATAAATAAATAAATAAGTTAGCTGGGTGTGGTGATGCACCTGTAGTTCCAGCTACTCAGAAAGCTGAGGTGGGAGGATTGCTTGAGCCCAGCAGGTCAAGACTGCAGTGAGCTGTGACAGCATCACTGCACTCCAGCCTGGGTAACACAGCGAGACCCTATCTCAAAAAAAAAAAAAAAAAGCATGTAGTTACAAACACTAATAAAATGAAAGTTTTAATAGTTCGCTATTTTATTTATGACTTTGACAAATCATAAAATATCATTACAAACACAATTTTAGCTATATAGAGTTTGGGTTGGATCTACCTAGCATTACATGTTAGAGAGATACAAGCATGGATGGACATAAGGATAGAAGGAAGGCAGGGAGGTTGGGAACAATCAACAGAGTGAAAAGCAATCTATAGAATGGGAGAGAATATTTGCAAACCATACATCTGATAAGATACTAAGCAATTAGTATCCCAAAAGTATAATGAACTATTAATACAACTCAACAGCAAAAAATTAAATAATTTTTAAAATGGGCAAAGAATTTGAAAAGACATTTCTCCAAATAAGATATATAAATGTCCAAACATATGAATGATGCTCAACATTACTCATCACTAGGGAAATGCAAATCAAAACCACAATCAGATATCACCTCACACCCACTCAGATGACCACTATTAAACACACACACTCAGAGAAAAGTGTTGGTGAGAATGTGGACAAGTTGTTCAGTGCTAGTGGGAGTGTAAAATGATGTAGCCACTATGAAAAACAGTATGAAGTTCCATCAAAAACTTAAAAATAGAATCACCATACGATGCAACAATCCCACTTATGGCTACATATCCAAAATAATTGAAAGCAGAATCTTGAAGAGATATGTGCTCACCAGTGTTCACTGTATTATTCACAACAGCCAAGAAGTCAAAGACCTAAATGTGCACTGATGGATTAATGGATAAAGAAAATGTGGTATACACATACAATGAAATATTATTCTATCTTAAGAAAGGAAATCCTGCCATATGCTAAAACATGGATGAACCTTGAGGACATTATGTTAAGTGAAATAACAAAAAGATAATCCATGATTTTACTAAATGAGGTAGCTAAAGTAGTCAAACTCTTAGAAAGCAAAATGGTGGTTGCCAGAGGATAGGGCAAAATGAAGAGTTGCTCTTCAATGGTCATAGAGTTTCAATTTTGCAAGATAAAAAATGTTCTAGAGATCTACTGCACAATAAGGTGCATATTGCACTATACACTTAAAAATGGTTATGATAGTAAATGTCATGTTATGTGTTTCTTACCACAATAAAAACAAAACACTAAGTATGAAATAAAATTTGAAAAGATTTAAATGTATTTTATATCATCTTATGCTATTATCTATGTATACCTCATCTAAATGTAAAAAGAAGTTGTGTGTTCTACAGTTGTTTACAAAGGTTTAGAAGTCATGTATAGATTACTGCTTTCATACAACTAGTGATCCAAGTCTTAAATCTTCTTACCTCATATGTTATCTTCAGACTTGACTGTAGTAAAATAGGAGTAAAGTTGGGATGAACTTCTGCAGTGAGCCAAAGACGAAAGGTATCTTTAGGTTGAAGAGTATTCAATTCCTTGTTTACAAAACCAATGATAAAAATTTACTTAAATACATACGAAAATTTCTCTTTTACCATTACATTATTAGTAACTATTTTTAATTAAAACTTTTGTGACATTCTGATATATTTCTTAATGCTCTGGTTATATTTCCTTTAAATTTTTATCTTTTCTATTACTAGCTCAGTGTAATGAATAAGAATCTCCATCTAAAGTCATGTTGACTGGGTTGAAATTCATACTTTGCCACTAATCTGCTAAGTGACCTTGGTCTTTTTGACTTATTCCATCTCTAAACAAGGATAATAATAGTACCTATCACATAGAATTGTGTAAGACACTAAAATAGTGCCTGATACATAGTAAGTTCAAAGTAAGTGTTAGCTATAACTGCTATGCCTAAACTACCAGCCTTCTTACGGTCTTTAGATTCTCACTGCTTTAATTCATGCTTCTACAGAGTTATATAATGATATTACTTCCCTTATTTACAATTTTTAGTAGCACCTTATGGCCTATAATATAAATTCAAAACTTCACCATACAAATTCATCTGCCCATGCTTCTCATACCGTGGGCATTAGTCATTTATCCAGACTCTTATGACTATCTTTATTCATCATATTTCCTCTGCCTATTATTCTCTTTGTAATCTGACAAATTATTACTTATCTGTCGAAATATAATTTAAATATTATGTCTTAGGGGAATATCTTCTCTAACTCTTCACTACCACAATCCCAAGCAGATTTAATCACCCATGTCATTTTGTAAATTTTTCCCATAGTATTCCTCATCCCACAATATAGATATTAATGTGATCTGTCTCTTCTAAATTAAGTTCCTAGAGAGCAGGTACAAATTCTGTAGGTAACCAGAACCTGGCACAATTTCTGGCTTTTCCTTGTACTCAGCAAGTATCTGTAAATTTAATAAATGAATAAATGACAGAAGAAATTTTGATAGCTCTAAAAGAGAATGAAGTCAAAAAATTATTTTAATATAATTTATGTTTAACACTAACATTCATTTAATATCACATGAAATGTAGAGTTAAGATGACAAAAAAAATGACAAAAGAATGGCCATGAAAACGTGCTTGCTTAAAATTACAAAGGATAAAATGTATTTACACCTCATAACTTTAAAATGTAAAGTTTATATAAAACTTTGCTTTGGGTCAGCAAATCTAAAAAAATTTAAAAGGTAAAAGAAACAATACATTGTGATATAGTTGGATTTATAGCTGGATATAGTTGGATTTACAATAAATTTATAAATTTATATCCAATCAATCCATCCAAACTAATAGAAAAGCAAATAATAATCAGTTATTTTATTTATTTTTTTTTTGAGACGGAGTCTCGCTCTGTCACCCAGGCTTGAGTGCAGTGGCGCAATCTCGGCTCACTGCAAGCTCCGCCTCCCAGGTTCACGCCATTCTCCTGCCTCAGCCTCTCCGAGTAGCTGGGACTACAGGCGCCCGCCACCACGCCCAGCTAATTTTTTGTATTTTTAGTAGAGATGGGGTTTCACCGTGGTCTCGATCTCCTGACCTTGTGATCCGCCCACCTCAGCCTCCCAAAGTGCTGGGATTACAAGCATGAGCCACCACGCCCGGCCAATAATCAGTTATTTTAAAAATTATATAATATTATGTACTGTTTCTACAAGTTCTAATTAAGATGTGCTTTCAAGATAATAACTGTAATTATATTTTACATAGATTAGTAGCTATCAGTCAACTGTTTGACACAGAAAGCAGTACAAGTATTTGCCAGTCTTTTTTATATATCTTAAAACATACATGATTTATCAGGCTAGGTGCGATGGCTCATGCCTGCAATTCCAGCACTTTGGGAAGCTGAGGCAGGCGGATCACTTGAGGCCAGGAGTTCGAGACCAGCCTGGCCAACATGGCAAAACCCTGTCTCTAATAAAAATACAAAAATCAGCCAGGCATGGTGATGCATGCCTGTAATTGCAGCTACTTGGGAGGCTGAGGCACGAGAATCATTTGAACTTGGGAGGTGGAGGTTGCAGTGAGCCAAAATTGTGCCACTGCACTCCAGCCTGGGTAATAGAGCAAGATTCCGTCTCAAAAAAACCCCAAAACAAAACATATATGATTTATCAGACATAAATTTTATACTTTTACACATTAGTAATTTTTACAGAAAGCCATAATAGAATTACATGAATAGTCCAAAATCTGTATCTTCTCTTGACTACAAGTAATGAATCATGAATCGTCACGGTCCATCAACTCATTCACTCACTCATTAACTTATTCATCAAAAATTTATTGACTATTTGTGGAATTGTGTAGTTGCCAATTAATTAGGACTGCAGAAATTTTTAATACCTCACACCTAGGGCAGGACCTCCCTCAATTTACTCTATTCTGTTTGCTTCTATTCTATATACTACTGCCAGAATAAATAAATTAATTAATTACTAACTTCTCTGTTAAGGACCTCCTTTGGCTCTCTAAGTCCCAGGACAAAAATTCCAAAATCTTCTGCATGGTTCTCAGGGTATTCCACAACCTAGCTCTTTCCTAGTCGTCTAGCTCAATTTCCCCAGGCTCCCCTGCCTGGCCTGTCTAGTACTATCAAGGACATCTCTTCATTCCTTGTACTAGGGATGGACATCCCCAACACTATCTCTACTTGTGCTGATGGAATTAAAATCATGATATCCTTTATTTGCCTATACTTAGCAAAATCCTATTTGACTTTCAAGGAATATCTCTTCAGAATCATCTTTAACTACCCAAGACCCTACTCATCTTTCTTAAATAAGCACTAGAATAAAATCTAGGTTTGCATGTAAAGCCTATCCAGTGACTTGTCCTGTCTTAAGATTATTTTTCTCCTGAGTCCATTTGAGATAAATGAAACGTTTGCTTCAGTTTATTCTCTAGCTTCCTTAGCACCTAGGAAGTTAGGCAGTTCCCTCTGACACCCCACTTGTCTCTTCTCCCAATACAGATCAACAGAATAAGAGCAAAAAAAGAAACTCATGGTATAAATATGTCTTCTAAGCTTCCCTGTTAATCTTCATTAAAAATGTCTTGGCTTCTCTTATATGCCTTTTAAAAAAGATTTTTATAGACTTCCTATTAATATCTTATTTTGCAGAATTGTACATATTTACAAAATATTTAAATTTAAAATTTGTCAAATATTACTTTTTAAATCATCATAAATAATGCATGACATTTTAATACTGATGTCCCTTGAGATTACTAAGTTGAGCATAATAGATATTATTTGTACCACATTTATCTGAATCTACCTTTTCCAGAACTGGCAGCCAAGATACCACAAGATGTAAGTTCTTCAAACAGAGCCAGTCTCCATTGCGGGCACATTCTTTTAGCATTTGAATTGCTAAATCAGCTTGACCTTGACCCATGGCAACCTGCAAAAGCAAAAAAAACAAACAAAATTTAAAAAACAGATCTGCTAACATGTTGTAATATAACAGTATGAGATTCAATAATAGTAATCCCTAAACCTTCCTAACTGGCTTTAATAATAAATTTGGAAGAAGAATCAAACTAATACCAGAAATTAATCTTTGTTAAATAATTAAAAGCTTATATGAATAGTTTAACCTTCCTGCCAAAATCACTAGTAACAGGTACAATCTGTAGAGCTTCCCTTCCTAAGATCCCTCACTGATAACTGAATATTGACCTAATGTATAAACTAATCTCCTATAACTAAGATTGACTAGAACTCTCTAGACTTAGTGTAAAACCTGTACACCTGAGTCTAACAGCACTGCTATTTTGCTATCTTTCATTTATATTTTTCTTTGTAGAATTTTTACTTTTCAATTTTTGGTTGCTATGAAGTATTCAGTTGTTTAAAAAATCATTATTAATTATTTTCCCCGTGAAAAAGATGTATTCACTTGTTAAAAATTGAGGGTGAATTAACACATTTCATTTTCAATTTTACATGCAAATTGAAAAAAAGGCACCCTGAACAAACAAAAGTTCCTACCTCAGGGAAAAAAAATGGCATTACAAAGAATACATTTTACTCAAAATTTTCTGTATTTCTTTCAGTTCAGGTAAATAAAGTGTAAATAAACATTACTGTGATTTATTATAAAAGCATCCAAGTAAAATTTAAAAAATAATTCTCAAAACGGTAGCAAATGTATGAATTTCCTATAGCTGCTTTAAGAAATTACAACAGATTTAGTGCCTTAAATTACCATCAAACTTCTGGCGGCCAGAAGTTTCACTGGTCTAAAATCAAGGGTCTGGGTTTGAAAACAAAGGTGCTACTACAGGGCTATGTTCTTTCTAAAGGCTCTAAAAGATAATTCTTCCCTTGTTATTTTCCAGTTTCTGGAAGCCACCTACATTTCTTTCCTTATGGCCCGTTCCTCCATCTTCAAAGCCAGTAGCACAGCGTCTTCTCACTTCTCTGACCTCTACTTACGTCATTATATCGCCTATCTTCACTCTTGCCTCACCTGCCTCCCTCTTATTTAAAAAAAAAAAAAAAACCTTTGTGATTTTATATTGGGTCCACCTGGCTAATCCACGCTACTCTTCCCATCTGAAGGTCCTTAATTACATCAGCAAAGTTTCTTTTGCCATGGAAAATAACATATCCACAGTTCTAAGGATTAGGACATAGACATTTTTCAGGGCATTATTTGGCTTATCACAACAAAAAATGTCCATTTGACCAATATCATCAAGTGTGGGAACAGCAATAGCAAAAACAAAAACAGCGGGACAATATGTACTTACCTGGTGATAACTCTCTCCGCTTCTTTCAGCATTAGCAAGTTCTTGAAGTTCCTGAGAAGGATCAGCACCAGGAGAAATAATTATCAAGATGGGTTCAATTTCCAGTGTCTCTTTGTATAAACGTTTGAGATTTAGAGGCAGTGGGGACACCTCTTTCAGTCCTAAAATATATATTTTAAAAATTAAAAATAAAAGCAGTATGCATTAAAAAGTGTATTAAATCTAATTATATGATATATAATAGAGAATACCCAGGTGAGTTATAATCTCATATTAAAGTTTTTCTACTCTAAAATCATATACTAGTAATAGCCAACATTGGTTTTATGCTTAAGGTGCCAGGCATTTTTCTAAATGTTTTCCATGTATGATATCATCTTCTTATTACAATGCTATGAGGTAGGTACCCTGATTACCACATTTAACATCTGTATTGTAAATTGAGACCACAATACAGGCCTGTAGCTGTATTGTAAGTTGAGACCACAATGCAAGAGAAGACTGAATCCAACCATCAATCTATATATCTCATCAGTACAATACAATTCATTAACTGAAATGATAGCTGAGTGCCTACTCTGTGTCATGCATATGGGGAATCAGAGTACTCATGATCTGAGTAAATGATTCCACTGGCATGATACAGGCCAAAAAGTTATTTCTTATGCCCATGTGTTATGGGGAAAAAAAGTTGTATGGAGAGTGAAAATAATGCTTAATTTAAGACAGCAGTACATAGCTGTCAGTTTATATTTGTTAGCCAAATGACTCTATGCAAATCATTAAAATGCACTGTGCCTCAGTTTCCTCAATTGCAAAACAAGGATAAAGCAATCCACAGGTACTTTGGAAGCAAAATAACTATAATAATTTTAACAAATTCCATTTATTCATCACCTACTGAATACTAAGCATTATACCGGGTAGTTTATTGAAATGATATATAAACCATACAATGATCCTGAGGAACAAATATCACTATATTAATTTTATAGGTAAGAAAACTAATACTCAAAGAAATTGATTATCTTGCCAAAGGGCACCCAGCTGCCACCACTAACTATATTTAAACAATTCATCTGTGATTTTTCTGCTCTGTAGCCCTTCACAAACTATAAAGTCCTATTCAGATAAGAGATTATAATTTTGCTATTATATTTAAATCTCTTCTGCTAAAACTTGAACGTTTCCATTATTAATGTATTTCATAAAGGCCCAACTGAAAAGGCTCATGTCAATTAATAATTTAAAATATACTTGTTTGAATTGAGCTAAAATGAGTGTTACACAGGAGTTTAAAAATAAAGGAAAAATTAGGAGAATGTAACTGAATGAGTACATGGGCGAGAAGGGCTTCCATATATTCTCAAAAATAGAAGTGAATAGACAAGACTGCACCTCAGATATGGACATCCTTACAGAATTAAGAATAGTAAACACTTTAAAATATAAATTCGATGTTATCATAATGGGTCAAAAGAGACAATTCTAGATAACCAACCTGAAAAGATACATTTCACGCCTAAAGCAGCACCCTTGTCTATTCTTCACAACAGCAACCCATAATGCTAAGAATTTCCAAAGGCAGAAATATTCCTAATAACAGGTGAAATTTACTCCAAGAGCCACTTAAAATTGATGAATTGCTTTTAGAGGCAAATTTTATAAATTTTCTTTTTAACTACGTTTAAATTGCTAACAACTATTCAATTGTTAGCAATTTAAATTTAGCAATAAAGAATTCTTATGTACTTGCAATGTAGTAAGAAATATTTCCATTAATTCAAGCATTCACTTATTTATTCATTAACTCAATAAACATCTAGGCCAATTAAATATATTGTCTGATTTAATAGAGTGTATCAAAAGTCTTAAAAATGTACATGGCCTTGATCAGTAATTAAAATTAGAATAATTTAAGAAACAATTCAGGATGTGGATGCAGAAGCATGTACAAGGGCTTTTCATTGTAGCTGTTGATATTAGCTAAAAATTGGTAGAAATTGAGTTTCTAACAGGAGTCTGAGTAATTTCTGATAGCCATACATTGAAACTGAAGTTACAAACATGTTGAGGTAAAAGATAATTTACAGAAAAATCAGACTATTCAAGAGCTTTGGCAATAATTCCATATTGTAATGTATACACTTCTATGTGCATAAAAAGAAAACAAAGGCATACATAGAAATGTTAACAATAATCAGTGCTAATGATGGAATACCAGGTGTTTCTCATTTTCTTTTCATGTCTATGCATTTTCTGATACTCCTGTAATTACTATGTATTATACAATAAAAATGTCAAACTATATAAAATATTTTCATTTAAAATAACTACTTACTGACTTAAGTGTGTTTTATTTGGAAAATATATGCCAATACAAAAACTGTCTAAAAAAGCTAAAATGCAGATTACCATACCACTTGTTTATTTAACCAATGTACACTGTAAACTTCATGAGGGCAAGAATCATACTGAATCTTTCACTACTTTATATCCAGAGCCTAGCAAATTCAATTATAACTTTTAATTTTAAAATCCCACAGGATATAAATATATGTCCATTAATTCATTTTACACAATATTTGAAAGCAATAAAACATTTTGAGTTGGAGAAAAAAATCATGAAAAATACCTTGTCATTTAATATAACACAGGTGACATTCATGTTACTTGGAATTATATGTTAGCCATCCTGCCCACAAAATTCCAGCAAAATTTCTGTTGTACTTTAAGTGAACTGAGTATATGGGTTTTATCAATCCAAATAATTCTGATTCATGATACCATCAGAATCATCAATATGAATCATTCAAAACTATTTAATATAGTTAGAGAGCCAAAAATAATAATTGCACTGTGAATTATCATGTAAAACTATTTGGAAATCACTGGAACTTTATATTCTGATCATAATTTAAAAAATAAATAACAGCATTTCCTTCAAAATATAAGAATAAGACAAAGGAATAACTTAAACCTTTATTGTTTTTATTTTATGCAAATACAATACTGAGATAATAAAAAGAAATAACTTGCAGTTTAAAAAGGAACAAATTGACTCCCGTACTTTGCAGGTACCTGAGTAAAGAAAGTGGCAGATTATCAAAACTATTATACGTAGTAAGTATAATAGATTCATTCTTTTTCATTCCTCTCATCCTCCATAACAAAGAGCTGATAAGTATCAGATGTATAAAATTACCTTTCTTTCATGAGAAAAAAATTGTAAAAATGTACCACAAACATCAATAAAAAGAGGAAAATCAACAGCCACTACCTAACCCAATATATGTGAACCAATTAAATGGGAAACTGCACTTTAGAAATGGAATAGTACTCAACCCTAGAAACAAGTAAAAAAGTCAAATATGTTGTGGTAGGCAGAATTCTAAAGATATCTCTTTCAAGAATCCTAAGCCCTGGTTATTCAATCAAAAACTAAACTAAGTACTGCTGTGAAGGGACTTTGCAAATATAACTAAGGTCATGAACCTAAAAGTAAGAAGATTATCCTGTGTTATTCAGGTGGGCCAAGCTAATCAATTGACCCCTTAAAAGTGGAGCAGTTTCTCTAGTTAGAGTCAAAGAAGTGTAGCAGAAAAGAGAAACAGGAGTGATATGAAGCACGCAAAGGAATCAATCTGCTAATGCTGGCTTTAAGGATGGAGGAAGGCTAAATACCAACTGGCATCTAAAAGCTGAGAATGACACCAAAAGACAGAAAGAAAATGGGGACCTCACTCCTAAAACTGAATAGGGCTGAACCTGAATGAGTTTGGAAGTGGATTTTCCCCAGGGCTTCCAAAACTTGGAACAAAGAAACCTGGTGAGCCCATCAGGTTTCTGACCTGCAGAAGATGATAACTGGGCATTGTTTAAACCTGATAAATTTCTAGCAGCAACAGAAAATGAATACACATATCCTTATGTCTTTCTTTCTTTTAGACACAGACTTGATAAGACAAATTGAGCTATGAAAGCAAGGTGCATGGGATGGGATGATGCTATAAGAGAGGTACAGAACTGTAAAACTAGGAAAGATGCATAGTTCAAAAATAACATTTAGATGAAGAAACTTTAAACATTTCTGGTTCCTGTAGTTATGGGGACATGCCTCTTTATATTTCCAATACCTCAATACACATAGTATAATATACTCCTCATGATAGTTTTTTTAAGTCAAAATTATATCAGAATTACAGAAGTAAGAATACTTGCATCTGGTCACTACCATTTCTAAAAAGTAATGTAGTAGATTTTGCCAGCACATACGTCTTGCTTTGTAGAATCATATTAAACAGGCATCCCTAAAAGCTTTGAGGACTGCTATACTAATTTAAATATTCAAATCAAAACTACTTTCATAAATACATCTTTTTAACTTACTATTTTAAGGTTTATAGATTATAAAAAGTTGCTAAAACTTAATAAAGATCTTTCCATATGAATGATGCTTGAGAAATTACATTTAAAATCAAAGCTCTAAAATTTGATTAAAAAGAGGGAAGTGGCTGTTGTTCTCCAGTAATTTGAATTTTTAAAACTTATTCCTGAAAAAAACTCCAATTTTACATTAAAACAATTTAATAAAGCTACCTGACCAAATACAAAGTTATACAGCCATACAATAGTAAACATAATTTTTGCTTAGAAATAGTATGATTTTAAAAGTGTATTAAACTTTCAAAGCATCTGAATATATACATAATATGAGGTTTTTAATTAATGCCATTAAACCTTAAATGTCATTTGACCTGGAGATGAAATAGTACCATAAGTATTTCAAGGAGTTGATAGCGAGTCAAACTATAAAATCAGTAAGAAAGGGTTATGTGCAATGTGGCACAAAAACCACATTATTAAAGACTAAATGGGTAGGAAAAAAAAAACCTCTCTTAAGAACCTCTCTGAAAAGGGTCCTGTTTTATTTTAACATGCATTTGAGCAATAGGAACAGCAAGTGCAAAGGTTCTGATATTCCAGAAACATACTTACAGCAGTAAAAAAACAAGAAAAAGATTATTATGTTGGTAAAGAACTGAGCAAGGGTCAAGAGTGGTTACACGATAAGATCTGAGGGTAAGACCTTGTAGGACATTATAAGGATTCCGAAGAAGATGAGACGTCACATTCCATCAGAAGAGCTGGAGCAGAGAAGCGATATGATCTAATTTATATTTCGAAAGGCACTTAGCTGCTATGTTGAGGATAGACTTAAAATGGGCAAGAATAGAAGCCTGAATAGTAATAATCTCGCTTATATAAAAGTGGCTTAAACAAAGTGGTAGAAAGTCCTAAAGGTCTGAGAAGTGACTGGATTCTGGATATACTCTGAAGATAGAGACAACAAATAAAAGGTATGGCAGTAATTGAGAGCTGATGATAGCTTGTATTAGGTTGGTACCAATAAAGCAAATAAAATGAATTCAGAATTAGTTTTAGAGTTGAAACCAAAAGAATTTGGTGTAGATTGAGTATAGAAAGAAAGAAAAGAGAGGAAAGAATTACATGAGCTGCATAATGACTTTTCAATCAATGATGGACCACATATGTCATGGTGGTTCCATAAGATTATAATGCTGTATTTTTACTGTATCTTTGCTATGTTTAGAGACACAAATACCTACCACTGTGTTACAATTGCCTATAGCATTCAGCACAGTAACATGCTGCACAGGTTTGTAGCCTAAGAGCAATAGGTTATACTACACAGCCTAGGTGTGTATAAGGGTGTACAATCAAGGTTTATGTATACTCTATGATATTCACACAATGAAACTGCCTGACACATTTCTCAGAATGCATCCCCACTGTTAAACAACACATGACTGTACTTTTGTTAAACAACACAGTTAAACTGTTAAACAACTGTTTAACAACACATGACTGTACTTTTGTTAAACAACACTGTAAAACTGTTAAACAACTGCTTAACAACACATGACTGTACTTTTGTTAAACAAACCTGTTAAACTGTTAACTGTTTAACAACACATGACTGTACTTTTGGGGTTTTGGATTAAACAACTGAGTAGATGCTAGTATAAACAAATCAAAAGTTCTGTACTGATCACATTAAATTTGAGATATTTATTTTTGATGTTTTTAATATAAAAACATCAAATAAGCATTAAATACACAAGCCTAGAATTCCAGGGCTGGAAATAAGAGATATGAGTCAATAATTTAAGAATGATATTTAAATCCAGGGATTGGGTAAGGTCACCTACAGAGAGAATGTGTAATAATGAAAGAATAAAACCCAGGGCAAAACTATAGTGAAAAAGAAAAGTACTCTAACACTTAGAAGACATGCAGACAAGAAGCCAGTAAAGGAAAGTAAGAAGGAACAGCCTAAGAGGGTTGGGGAATGAAAAAAGAAACATAACAATCAAGAGAAGAATGTGTTCTAGAAAGAAATGGACAACTTTGAGTTTAGTAAGAAGTAAAAAATAGGATAGAGGCTAGAAAAGGGTCTGAGACCAAGGGAGGTATTTTTAAGACAGATGATACTAAAATATATTTGTATGCTGAAAAAAAAAAAGATCCAGCAAGAAGGTGAAATTCATGATGTGGGAGAAGATGATAATGGCAGAAATGAAGAAGAAAATAGTAAATGAGTTGACCTTTGATTACAGCAAAGACATTCATTCATAGTAAGAGAAAGGAAAGCAGAATGAGTATGAGTACTAAGGCAAATGGTAGATGTGTTGATGGGAAATGAAGAATTTTTGTCTTATTGCTTCTATTTTCTCAAAAATGCTAGTAAAAGGCTACTTCAATCAACTAATTTTAGTGCTAAATACAGGGACAACTGTTTTCCATATTCTTAGATGTGTATTATACAGTTATTACTCACCATGTGTATCCAAATTTGGGAACATGTTAATTTTTCCAGTAACAAGATAAAGTATATTCAAAAGCATTTCCAAACATGGACACCAGCATCTTTTTTCCAACTATTTCAGTCTTTAGAATCAACAGTTAAGAAGGAGGCAGAGCAAGATGGCCAAATAGAATCCTCCAGCAATTGTCCCTGCAGGAACATCAAATTGAACAACTATCCACGCAAGAAAACACCTTCCTACAAACCAAAAAATCTAGTGAGTGATCACAGCAGCTGATTTCAATAGACTCACAAGGAAAGAGGCATTGAAGAGAGTGAGAAGAACAGTCTTGGATTGCCTATACCACCCCTACCCCAACCACAGGCAGCACAGCACAGAGAGAATCTGTGTGAATATGGGAGGAAAGTGAAGTGAGTGTGACTTTGCATTGGAACTCAGTGTGGTCCTGTCACTGAGCGGAACACAATACTGTTGCAGGAATCAGGAGGACCAGAGAGATCTTGTAGTAAAGTAGGAGGATTTTATTGAGGGCACTCAGACCCAGTGGATTAACATCCTGAGACTGGGCCGAGAACAAAGACAGCTCTTGACCCTTATACACCCTTCAAAAAGGGAGTGAGCTAACTTGAAGCAGGATGGACAGTAGTGTGAAAGCAAGCATCCAGAGGCAGAACAAAGGCAGTTAATCAAATTGTGACAGGTGCATAACTCAGAATTACACATGACCCTTGCTATTCAGCCCAGATGGCTGTTATCTAGGTTTTGCTCTAGTGTCTTGCATGGGCTTATTTCATAACCTTCACTATGGTGCCCAGGTGGTTATAGCTCAGGCCTTCTCAGATGGCTCATTACCTTCATTGTACCACTTAGATAAAACAGAATACTTGAAGTTATTAGTTACAAAGAACAGTAATCTATAAACTCATAAGAGAAAGAAAAATTTGTTTTTCTCCTCCCTATGTTGAGGGAGTGCTGGGAGATTCTCCAGAGAACATTCCTTTGTGTCCTAGCTTCGCAGATAGTTGTTTATCTAGGCTTTTCCTGGGTCTGGGCTGTGCCTGTTGCTGCTTCTAGGATAAGTCAGCGTAATACAGGAAAGCTTATTTCTTTTTCTTTTTCTTTCTTTAATTTCCTCCTCATTACCAGGCACAATTCTACCAGTGCCCATGGAAGGAGCATATAAAGCAGCCCTGGGCCAGAGGGAAGTCCTCTACTTCAGAAGGAGGAAATCAAGTCCCAGTCATCTTCACCACTAGCTAATTAAATGGCCTGAGGGCCCAAATAAATCTGAGTGGCAGTCAGGACACAGTGACTGCAGTCCTTGGGCAAGCCCTGGTGCTATTCTGGTGTCCATAGTAGTGGGCTTGCGGTGTGACCCAGTTGAACACCAATTGCAGCAGCTCACAAGAGTACTTGCATCACCACTCTCTCAACTTCAGGCAATGCAGCACATGGACACGTTCCTTCTCTTTGGAGGAAGGCAAGAGAAGAGTACAGAGGATTATGTCTTGCAAACTGGACACAAGCCCAGTCACAGGAAAATAAAGCACCAGGAAGATTCCTGAAGTCTATGATTCCAGGCCTTTGCTCCTTAGTTGATGTTTCAAGATCCATTCTGGGCCAGAAGGGAATCTGCTGGCTTATAACCTGCTGACTAAAGTAGCCTCAGGTATTGAATGAACATCAGTGACAGCCAAGCAGTAGTGGTCACAGGCCTTGGGCAAGCCTCAGTACTGTGCTGGTGTGGAAGGCTTGAGGCTTCAGGTATGACTCAGCATGGTGCCAGCTGTGGTGGTCAAGGCAGAGCCCATATCACCTCTCCCCAAACTCGAGGCAACCCAGCATAGAGAAAGAATCCTTTTGCTTGGGGAACAGAGAGGAAAGAGAGCAAAAGATTTTGTCTAGGAACCCAGAGAATTCTCCCTTATCTTCCTCAAGTCCACCAAGGCTGTTGTGTTTCTAGGAGTCTGCAAGAGTCACAGAGTTCTTGGGCTTAGGGTTCCCAATAGTGCTAAAACAGCTTTAGTGAAAACAGGCTTAGGTAACAACACTCAGTCTCCTTTGGATTCCTAGAAAGCCCTCTCAAGAATAGGTAAAAACAAGTACAGACTCTGAAGACTGGAATAAATATCTAACTCTTCAATGTCCAGACAATGATGAAGGTCCACAAGCATCAGAAACATCCAAGAAAACATGACCTCAGCAAATGAACTAAATAAGGCACCAGTCACCAATCTTGAAGTAACAGAGATATGTAACCTCTCCGACAAGAAATTCAAAATAGCTGTCTTGAGGAAATGCAATTAACTTTAAGATAACACAGAGAATGAATCAGAATTACATAAGAGAAAAAAATTTTTTGAGACACTCTCACTAGCCCAGGCTGGAATGCAGTGGTGTAATCTCGGCTCAGTGCAACCTCTGCCTCTCCCAGATTCAAGCAATTCTCCTGCCTCAGCCTTCCAAGTAGCTGATATTACAGGTGCCTGAAACCATGCCTGGCTAATTTTTATATTTTTAGTAGAGATGGGGTTTTACCATGTTGGCCAGGCTGGTGTTGAATTCCTGACCTCAAGTGATCCACCCAACTCGGCCTCCCAAAGTGCTGAGATTACAGGTGTGAGCCACTGTGGCTGGCCTATATCAGATAAATTTAATAAAGAGATTCAAATAATTTTATAAAAACAATTCCTAGAGCTGAAAAATACAATTAACTGAAAAATGCATCAGTGTCTCAATAGCAGAATTTATCAAGCAGAAGAATAAATTAGTGAGTCTGAAAACATGAAAATACAGATAAAAAAGAAAGAAGAATAAAAAGGATGAAGTATGCCTACAAGATCTAAAAAATAACTTCAAAAGGACAAATCTATAAGTTATTGGCCTTGAAGAAGATGTGAAGAAAGAGATCAGGATATAAAGTTTATTCAAAGAAATAATAACAGAGAACTTGCCTAGCATAGAGAAAGATAAGAATATCCATGTACAAGACAGTCAAAATCACTAACAGATTTATCTAAATAAGACTTCTTCAAGGCATATAATAATCACTCTTAAAGGCCAAGGACAAAGAAAAGATTCTAAAAGCAGCAAGACAAAAGAAGCAAATAACATATAAAGAAGCTCCATATGTCTGGCAGCACATTTCTCAGTGGAACCCTCATATGCCAGGAGGGAGGGGGATGACATATTCAGAGTGCTAAAGGCAAAAAAAAAAGCTTTTGACTTAGAATATTATATCCAGCAACATCATTCTTCAAACATAAAAAAGAAATGAAAACTTTCCCAGGCAAACAAAAGCTAAAACATGTCACCAACACCAGAACTATAAAGGGAATTCTTCAATTTAAAAGAAAAGGATTGTCAAGCAACAAGAAATCATCTGAAGGTATAAAAGTCACTGGTAAAAGTTAAGTATACAGACAAATACAGAAAATGCTAACACTGTAATTGTGGTGTGTAAGTCACTTGTGTTAGGCATTCTTGTGTTGCTATAAAGAAATACCTGAGATGGGCTAATTTAAAAAGACAAGAGATTTGATTGACTCATGATTCTTCCAGCATGGTACCAGCACCTACTAGGCTTCTGTGGGGGCCTCAAGAGAGCTGTCACTGATGGCAGAAGGCAAAGGAGAAGCAGGCATCTCACATGGTGAGAACAGCAGCTTGCATGTTACATGGCAAAAGCAGGAGCAAGAGAGTAGGGAGGGTGGTGCCACATGCTTAAACAACCAGGTCTTGAGAGAACTCACTCACTATTGTGAGGACAGCACCAAGCCACAAGGGATCTGCCCCCATGACTCAAATACCTCCCATCAGGCCCCACTTCCAACACTGGGGATTACAATTCAACGTGAGATTTGCTAGGGACGTATATTCAAAGTATATCACCATTCGTATCTTTATTATGAAGTCTGAAAGATACCTATCAAAAATAATAACTACAATAAAGTGTTAAGAGATAGACAATATAGGAAGATATAAATTGAGACCAAAAAAATCCCCAAAATTGGGGAAAGGGAATTGAGTTTAAGTGTAAATTTTTTCTTTTTGCTTGGTTTGTTTTTATTTTCTTTTCTTTGTTATCAGAGTTAAGTTGTCATCAGTTTAAAATCCACTGGTTATGTGTTCTTCATGCCTCATAGTAATCACAAAGGAAAAACTTATAATGGATACACACACACAAAAAAGCAAGAAGTTAAAATATACTACCAGAGAAGATCACTTATACACAAAGGAAGACAGGAAGAAAGGAAAAAAAAAAAAAAAAAAACAGAAGAAGAAGACACTAACAAAACAACCAGAAAACAAATAACAAAATAGCCGTAGTTAGTCCTTTCCTAAAATAGCCAGAGTCCTTTCCTATCAGTAATAACTCTGAATATAAATGGACTAAATTCTCCAAGTAAAACAGAAACAGTGGTTGAATAGATTAAAATTAAGACCCAACTATATGCTGCCTACAAGAAACTCAGTTCACATATAAAGACTCATATAGACTGAAAATGAAGAGATGGAAAAAATATTCCATGCAAATGGAAACCAAAAAAAGAGTAGGAGTAGCTACACTTACATCAGATAAAAGAGATTTCAAGACAAAAAGTATAGAAAGAGACCAAAAAGGTCATTGTATAATGATAAAGAAGTCAGTTCAGCAGGAGAATTTAAGAATTGTAAGTATCTATACACCCAACACTGGAGTATCCAGATATAAAGTAAATAGTATTAGAGCTAAAGAGAGAGATAGACTCTAATACAATAATAGCAGGGCACTTCCACACTCCACTATAAGCATTAGACAGATCATCCAGATAGAAAATCAACAAAGAAACATTAGACTTAATCTGTACTATAGACCAAATAGATCTAACAGACATTTACAGAACATTTCCACCAACGGCTACAGAATCAAGTTATATACTTACAACTCTTAAAGGAGTTAGACTCCCAAAATGCACTTTAAAAAATTATTTATTTATTTAGTTAGTTAGTTAGTTATTGAGACGGAGGCTTGCTCTGTAGCCCAGACTGGAGTGCAGTGACACGATCTCAGCTCACAGCAACCCTTCGCCTCGTGGGCTCAAGCAATTGTCCCACCTCAGCCTCCTGAGTAGCTGGGATTACAGGCGCCTGCCACCACACTGGATAATTTTTGTATTTTTAGTAGCAACGGGGTTTCACCATGTTGTCCAGGCTGGTCTCAAACTCCTGACCTCAGGTGATCTGCCCACCTTGGTCTCCCAAAGTGCTGGAATTATAGGCGTGAGCCACCATGCTCAGCTGCACTTTACAAATCAATAGGTCAGCTATCAAACTATCAATAAATATAAAAATTAAAACACGTTATATGTAGCCTGATTATCATGCATATCTATTGTTTTGTACCAGCATCCCTTCCTTCACTTCTGGTAATAACCACTCCCCCATCCATGGCTGCTTTTGGAGAAATGTAATTCCATATATTTCTGATGTGATTAGTTGCAGAGATGGATATGTAACCTAAATTGAGCAAATCAGAGTCCTTCTCTCGGATTTTTGATGGTGAAGTTGGGAAGGAAAAGTTATCTTTCTCCTTTCATCATAAGCTTTAAAATATAACTCAGCAAGTTAGCGGTCTTATCAACCAGAATATTATGAACCCTTGAGACTAAGGACAACACACAAGCAGAAATTAAAATGAGAGTCTAAAAGCAACAAGAGAGGAAGAGAGAGATAAAGACACAAAGAAAAAGGGAGAAACAGAGAGATGGGAGTAGGGGGGCAGAGAAACACAGAGACAAACTGCAAGGCTGTGACAAAGACAGAGTTTCCTGATATTGTCTGAGTCATGATGTTGTCTAAGTCCAGTTAACCCAAAGGCCAGCCCTATCTCTTCTTTCCTGAGTACTGAATACCTAAGCTAATAAATTCCCTTTATTCATTTAAGCGAGTTTAATATGGGTATCTATCACTTGCAACCAAAAGAAAGGTGGATAATTACTCTGCCAAACATGAGTAAAAGTTATCTGGTACATAAACATTCTATCAGAGGTGAATAAATAGTGACATTTCCTCCCCCTGCACAAGTAAGCAAAAGCACAGAACATATCCAGACTTATTTCCATATACTCATCATTAACCAACCAGGTGACCAGTCTAAAAGTGACTCAAAATATTTGTGTGTGTATGGGTGAGGCAGAAGATAGGCATTATGTGAAAAGCTTGGTTGGTAGGTGTTATGGGTTAAATTGTGTCTCCCCCCAACCCCCCCCCAAAAAAAAGATATGTTGAAGTCTAACCCCTGTCCCTCAAAAGGTTCACCTTTTTGAAAATAGGGCCATTGCAAATAGAATGTTAACTTCAAATGAGGTCATACTGGACAAGAGTGTGCCTCAATCCAACACGACTGGTGTCCTCACAAGAACACATCCGTATCTCTTCCTAGGTTCTCGTGGTTGCCTAGAAATCTTCAGTGTTCCTTGGCTTGCAGTTGCACAACTTGAATCCGTGCCTTCATAATCACATTATACTCTCCTTGCATGTCTGTCTTTACATGGATGTCTTTTTGTAACGACACCAATCATAATGGATTGAGGAACACTCTAGTCCAAATACCGTTACTAAATATAGGATGTCAAATTTAATTCAACATTATATATGGGTTATATCCAACAAAGAGGATCATTTTTCTTTTTTTCTTTGAGACAAGGTCTTGCTCTGCTGTTCACGCTGGGGTGTGGTGACAGAATCACAGCTCACTGCAACCTTGAACTCCTGTGTTCAAGAAGTCCTCCCACTTCAGCCTCCTGAGTAGCTGGAACTACAGGCACATGCCACCGTGCCTGGCTCATTTTTTAATATTTACTAAAGACAAGGTCTCACTATGCTGCCCAGGCTGGTCTCAAACTACTGGGCTCAAGCAATCCTCCCCCATCAGCCTCCAAATGTGCTGAGATTACAGGTACTGAAACTACCTTTGCAAATATTATAATTGAGGAAATTATGACAGTGGAAGAGATCAGACCTAACTGACTCCATCTTGCTTCTAGCCTTTAAGCTGACCTTGTTCATTCCTGCATGCAGGCTGAACTATCCTTGGGGAGGAATTTAGTTTATGGTTTTTTAGTGCCCAATGGGTTCACCTTGCCTATTGCCCAGACAGAGTTGATTTACCAAGACAGAGCCGGCTGTGCAGGAGACTGGAGTTTTATTATTACTCCAATCAGCCTCCCTGAGCATTCAGGATTGGAGTTTTTAAAGATGATTTGGTGAGTAGGGGCTTAGGAAGTGGGGAGTGCTGATTGGTCACGTTGGAGATGGAATCACAGTGGGGGTGAAGTGAGGTTTTCTTGCTGTCTTCTATTCCTGGGTGGGATCACAGAATTGGTTGAGCCAGATTACCGGACTAGGTTGTGTCAGCTGATCCATCTAGTGCAGGGTCTGCAAAATATCTCAACTACTGATCTTAGGTTTTACAATAGTGATGTTATACCCAGGAGCCATTTGAAGACATTCAGACTCTTGCAGCTCGAGGCTGCATGACCCCTAAACCATAATTTCTTCCTTTTCTTTTTTTTTTTGAGATTGAGTCTCGCTCTGTTGCCCAGGCTGGAGTGCAGTGGTATGATATCTCCTCACTGCAACCTCCACCTCCTGGGTTCCAGCATTTCTCCTGCCTCAGCCTCCCGAGGAGCTGTAATTACAACAGGCACTCGCCACCATGCCTGGCTAATTTTTCTTTTACTTTCTTTTCTTTTTTTTTTTTTTTTTTTTTTTAGTAGAGACGGGGTTTCACCATGTAGGGCAGGATGGTCTTGAACTCCTGACCTCAAGTGATCCGCCCGTTTTGGCCTCTCAAAGTGCTGGGATTACAGGCGTGAGCCACCACACCCAGTACCTAAACCATAATTTCTAATCTCATAGTGAACCTATTTGTCCTACAAAGGCAGACTTATCCCCAAGCAAGAAGTGGGTCTTCCAAGAACCTACCAACGGTGAGTGAGGATTTGCTGTACATTAAACTGTATTGTTGATTTTCTTAAAAAAAAAAAAAAAGTGGGTCTTTTTGGGAAAGGGCTATTATCAATATTGTTTCAGAGTCAAACCATAAACTAAATTCCTTCCCAAGGTTAGTTCTGCCTGTGCCCAAGAACGAACAAGGATAGCTTAAAGGTTAGAAGCAAGATGGAGTCAGTTTGGCCTGAGTTCATTCACTGTCATAATTTCCTCAGTTTTAATTTTTGCAAAGGTGGTTTCGATTTGACTCTGAAACAAAATTCATAATAGCCCTTTTTCAAAAAGACCCCCTTCTTGCCTGGGGGCTAGTCTGCCTTTGCAGACTAACAAATTAGCTACAAAATCAGAAATTATGGTTTAAGGGTAACGCAGCCTTCGGTTGCAAGAGTCTGAACGTCTCCAAATGGCTCCTGGGGATAACGTCACTACTGTAAAACCTAACCATTTCTGTGATCCCACCTAGAAACAGAAGGCAGCAAGAAACCTCACTTGAAACCCCCTATGATTTCATCTCCAACCTGACCAGTCAGCACTCCCCACTTCTCAAGCCCCTACCCACCAAATCATCTTTAAAAACTCCAACCCCCAATGCTCGGGGAGACTGATTTGAGTAATAATAAAACTCCGGTCTCCCGGACAGCCGGCTCTGTGTGAATTACTCTTTCTCCATGGCAATTCTCCTGTCTTGCTAAATCAGCTCTGTCTAGGCAGCAGGCAAGGTGAACCTGTTGGGCAGTTACAGGATGAGCCACCATGCCCAGCCGAGAATTATTTTTCTAAAACAGGTAGAAATTGGAAGATAAATAAACAGAATGAATAAAAGAGACATTATAACATTTCTAAACTAAGGCTAACATAAAATGAAAGGTAAATTAAAAACAAATAATTCAGGTCAGTGGTCTAGTTCTTGAAGAGCATCACACTTACCCAGAGTTTTACATGCAAAAAGAGCCATGGCACTTTGCAATCTGTCCGGTCTTAGCGCCTGTACTACAAGAATCTTAAAATAAAATGCAGAGTATTTGTAAAGAATAAAGTTGCTGCAACCACTTTAACTGAACAATAATTAATGTTAACTAATTAAACAAATGTTTAGAAAATATGGGAACACTTATTGTTTCGTATTATTTACCATGCTTTAAACTGTCAAAATAGGTATATAGCAAGTACATATCAAAAATATTACTGAAATCCATTTACTTCCTCAAGCCTATCATCAAATTTAAACATAGGGTTAGCAATGTCTTCTGGCTCTAATAAAAGGCTAAATGGCAGGTGAAAATCATGGTATGTAGATGAGGCATTTCTGTTGACAGCAAACAGAGGCCCAGAAACCGGAAATCCTCCCTAAAATTTTCAAATCACTATTTTTACCTTTAAAAAAAAAAAAAAGAAATAGCGTCTCGCCCTGTCACCCAGGCTGGAGTGCAGTGGTGCAATCACATCTCACTGCTGCCTCGAATCCTGAGCTCATGTGATCCTTCCACCTCAGCTTCCCAAGTAGCTGGGACTACTGATTCATGTATATCTATGATATTCCTAGATGTTTAAGTTTTCAAACCAATTTTTTCTTAGTCATTTTCCTTTTTGTTTAAGCACTCTTGGGGAAATAGAATTCACTGTATATGGAGACACAAAGGGGTTAGATCCAGAGAAGAGATTAATGGAAAGGTCATTTCCTGGAGCTTCAACTTCTGAAGAGCTCTCCCACTCTAAGCTTTTTGACTAGCAAAAAAGTTTGAGTGGAACCTGCCAGTAGGTTTCATCATTCTATTTTAAAATAGAATGGGAAAAAATCCCCTGTTACTCACTATTAGGTCTTTTCCTTAAAAATAACTCTAGGAAATGATCATAAAACTTGTACAATTTGTGCCTTAGTTTCTTTCTGAAATACATTTTTCCTATTACAAAATCCCCCTGGGGTCTGAGGCAAAAGGAATAAAAAAAGCCACAGTGAGAGAGAAACCAGACCCAGAAACTTTGGCGTGATTTAATTGTCAATAAGGTGGCAAAAGCATCAAGCCCTTCCCCAAATATGCCACTAAAGGTAAAGTAACACTCTAAAAGCTTTGCTTTCCTTTAAATGGCTTCTGAATAATAAGAGAAACATTAAACACTTTTTTGCATTTAGATAACACTAAATTTTACCTGCTGAAATAAGGAAACTTTCTTTGCAAGAATAGATGGAAACTCTTGCTCACACATTGAATTATTATAATAAGTACGCCACAGAGCTGCATCTTCAAAGCAGAGGGTCTGATAAAGACTGGGGAGAGCAATCTAAAAAATAAAAATGGCCATACACAGTGAGCTATAAGCAAATATAAGCACATATATTTATTTTTAAAAAAACTAAAAGTGAGAACCAATTATTAGTTGATGTTTATTACTCATTTTCTACTTTGTGTTGCCTTGTCTAATTATTTCTAGGTTGGCAACACTATGGTAAACTCACCTAATATTAAAGCCAGAATTAAAATACACTTCCAAAGTAGTACTAAATCAGTACTCATGAGTTAAATCTTTCTCTATATAAAAACATTTGTACCTAGCTATCTCAACCTTGTGAAGGAAACAAATGCTGTCATTAAGATCAAATGCAAATTTTAAGGATTGTCATGTTAAATATGTCAAATTTCATATTAATATTGATAAAGACTCTCTTTGTCAAAACTTTGGTCAGGCTGCTCTGAGCTCTCTTTGACTAGGCCTCAATCAGGGGCTTTGTGTCCTGCCTTGTAAGTATCCTATTTTAATAAGAATTTTGCTAAGTAACTTTAGCAAGAATCCCTACCTTTAATATCCAATCAAATTCCTCCTCTCAGCCCGGCACGGTGGCTCACACCTGTAATCCCAGCACTTTGGGAGGCCAAGGCGGGCGGATCACCTGAGGTCAGGAGTTTGACACCAGCCTGGCCAACATGGTGAAACCCTATCTCTACCAAAAATACAAAAAAAATTAGTCAGGCTGGTGGTGGGCGCCTGTAATCACAGCTACTCGGGAGGCTGAGGCAGGAGAATCACTTGAACTCGGGAGGCAGAAGTTGCAGTGAGCTGAGATCACGCCACTGCACTCCAGCCTGGGTAACAGAGCAAAACTCTGACTCAAAAAAAAAAAAAAAGAAAAAGAAAAATTCCTCCTCTCCCACCCTTGTTATCTGTTGGTATCTGATCATCTTGATCTGCCTTCACCAGCTAAATCAGTTTAGCCAGAAACCCCACTTGCCACTGACATTTCCACTTAATAGTTTTCTATTCACTGACCCCTAGCACTAATCCTTACCCTGCTTCTTGGTTACAAATTCCCACTTGTCCATGCTATATTCAGAATTGAGCCCAGTACTATACTGACATCTCTTTTCCCCTATGGCAATAAAACTTATCTTCACAGTTTTAAATTCTGTCGAGCTCTGTTTTTCTAAAACAGTATCAAATCCAAAAACAAAGAATGTTTTTCTAAACCCTATTTGTTTATGCCTCTATTTGTAAATGCCTCTATTTGTCTCTAAATGTTCTAACCCTCTTTGCTACCTCACAAATTTCTATTCCACGTTCAATATTCACTTTAAACAATATCATCTTTCAGAGGCTTTCCCAAACACATTAATTCTCTCTACCTCAAACAGTGTTCTCTTTTCCCAAATTTTTCAAGAGTGGGGTGTAAGATCAGAAATGTAAATCTGTAAAGGTGAAGAATTTTCAATGAAAACAAATGAGAAATTTAGAAGAGCTATATCTTCAGTATAGAACTTCATATAATATGAACATAAAACAAGCATATAAAATACTTTATCCAAACATCTATATTCATATAAAAATAATCCATTATATTGCCCAAATTTCATTATGCAACTTAACTAAAATTAAATAGCAGAAAATTAATTACATTTCAATTTAATTACTTTTTAATAAATGATCTAAGCCTATTAAAGTAACACTTGATGGTGGTCTGTTAAGTTTATTGACATTTAGTATACAAGGCCCCATCATTGCTAATTTAGGTGTGCTACACATTATATTATCATCATGTATTTGGCTACCTTGTATACTGTCAACCATTATGACAAGGTAATTACTTGATATGCTCTCTACAATGTAAGTTTGTTCATGGCAGAGTGTCTTAATATTACAAAATATACACCTGTCATTCCACTGGTATAAACAAAAAAACAGAGCTTGTCAGTAGTTAAAGCATTAAAAACAGATTTTTTTCAGGACTATTACAATAGAGGAAGCAATAGGGGAAACGAGACTTAAGTACAGAGAAGGGCTCAGTTTTGAATATAGCATGGGCAAGTGGAAATTTATAGCCAACGAGCAAAGTGAGGTCAGTGGATGGAAAATTACTAAGAGGAAATATCAGGGGTACAGGGATTTCTGGGTAAACCAACCTAATGGGATTCTTGCTGAAGACAGGCCAAAGTCATCAGAATCACCAGGGGAATGGTGGGGAGTGAGGAATCTGATTAGATATCAAGGGTAATCAGATATGGAAGATTAAGAAATTCTCACTAAAACAACTTTGCAGGGTTCCTGTTAAAAGTAGCTTTTACAAGGAAGTGCACAGGTGGGCCTAGAAGAAGGTTCAAGAGCCTGACTAAAGTTTGGTCAAGTAAAGACTGTCACTAGCATTATGCCAACTGGTAGTAAGCACCAAATAAATGATTAATGAAAAAAAAAATGGGAGGATATATAGCAGAATTCCGCCCCCCTTTTTTTTCATTTCTTTTACTCAACCAATATTCATGAAATGAAGGCAGTAAAGAGTAGTGGTGAAGAGCCCAGGCTATGCAGCAAGAAACATAGTTTTAAATCCTGGCTCTACTTCCTAAGTGACCATAAACAAGTTACTATATTTCTCTGTGCCTTAATTTCCTCATCTGTGACACAAGGAAAATTACAATAGCTACCTCATGATGTTATTGAAAATATTTAGTGAGATAATACATTTTAAAATTCTGTATAATGCCTTGAACATAGTAAGCCATCAGTAAATGCTAGCTATTCTTACCGTTTTTATCATGTGCTGTTATAATGATATGACAGTTGTGAAGAAAAGCAGGGGAAGGAAGGGAAGGATGGAAACATATATGCATAGACTTGTCTTTCATTCCCCACAAAAACAACATTTTAGCCTGAGTAGTTGAAGAACACAGAATTGTTGAGAGTTAAGCTTCTAACCTGCTTTTTCTTCCCCCATGTCACCATTCTCATAGCCTAACTTACCATGGTGGCTGGGGTGGGAAGGGAGAGAAAGTAAATACTGTATTTGGAAGGCATGCTATTTCATAAATGAAAGGTTTAATAATTACTGGTTAAAGGACTAATCACAATAATTCTTTGGTAACTTTTTACTGGGGAAACTTACATCCTATTAAAAATATTAACACTGATTACGAATAAGGAGCACGAAGTATCAACAGAAACAATGCAAATACAGAAGAAATTAAAACATGTCTCATAGTAGAAAAGGAATACCTTTAAGGTTGCCACGGCCCAGCTTCGTTCCTGATCTATCCAAGATGGAAGCTGATCACGTATTTTTTGTTGAGAGTCCTTTAATAAAAGCAATTATTTTCCTTAGTATACTTGGTAAAATTCAGAGTTTAAAAAACAGCAATTGATTAGCTATTTTATTATTTTGAAAAAAAATTCATTCTATGCATTATTTCTTTATTTTTTTATGTATTTTACAAGTCACCATGGTAAAATTCTATGTAATATAAGGGACTGAGAACCATGTAGGAAAATGTTGCAATCATTTTTTCACTGTGCTTAGTCTTTCATGAAACTTCAGAAAAACTCAAATGTCATGAGGAACTGTCATAAAAGTTACATTTTTCAAAATTATATCTTACATTTCAGACATGCTCTAGGTTCCGTGTTATATTTTGGGTGTACTGCTGGAAGACTATTATTCATTATGTATTCAAATAGGAAATTACTAGAAAAAAAGCTAAATTTGAATGAAATTATTAAAAGTTCTAAAATGTAATTTTTAAACTCCAATTATATAAGAAAAATTTTGAAGTTATAAAATTTGATTTTCTTAAAGATTATAAAATTATCCTTGGAATAAAATACATATACTGGGAAAAAGAAAGTGCACTAATTCATTAGTATTACATATTATTCTCAGAATATATGTCTTTGAAGTAAACAAATATACTTAAGTCTATTTTATAGGAAATACTTAAGAGGCCAGAATATATTCTTCTAATCAACTTATAACTTCAACAATAATTTAGAACACCTCTGAAGCAAATTATACTTCACGAACAAAAAGCCAGAAATATTTTCAAGAGCAAAATAGCTTTTGTTATTTTAACTTACAGTTTTCCGTAACATGTCTCCAACAACCACACCTGTAAATGTATCCCATTCCTATTGAATAAAAATATAGGAACACAAAAATATAAAAATGATAACCAGTTAACAAAATTGTCTAACTTTCCCTATAAGATGGCTTAAAATGCAGTTTTCTAAGCAGATACTCATTTCCATCTTACCACTTCTTCTAGTATGTTAACATTATCAAGAATGAATTAATGTGACAACATAAAATATTAATATGAAATCTACTAAGAATAATTTTATTAAAACAAAACAATAACTCCATTATATATATGAGTCTCAGTTTCTAAAAATTTAAATGTCATGTTCAATTAACATTTGTCACTACCTGTTAATTGTTTTTCCACAGGCTATTTGTTGCTAATAAGTAAGCAGTAAGGTACACCTAAAAATTTAAAAATGGTATCTGGTAGGAAATATTGAGAAAAGTAATTCCATTAACCCATTTTTTTCTCACTGATTGGGAGGAGATGCCATTAATCCTTTTTTTTTTTTTGGCATAGAATTAAGATTAATCAAGTGTTGCAGAATCTAGTGCCAAGAAAATCTATGCCTTCCCCATGGCATCCCCAAGTTAGACAATAATAGGTACTACCATACTATTGTCACACACAGGCCAATAAATAAGCAAAATATATGAAAATTTGAGAGCAATGTGGAAAAACTGCCAAAGCAACATATTTTCTGCCTTCGCTCACCCTGGCCACACACTCTTCCTATTAGAATTATGAAGCCACAAATAAGTAAAATATGAAGGATTACTAGTACGTTATGTGAGTCAGAGAAAAATGTTCTCCTTTCCCAATGACAATTTGTTTATACTTTAGGAGAGAAAAATAAGGAATATATATATTTCATGGAACATACTGATCATAGTGAAAGACATTAGATAAGAGGAGGAAAAGACATCAAAGTTAACAGCTGGAATAAACGAGACCAAATTAATAAATTCAGCAGAAACTATACAAGTTAGCCAGTGCATGTGGAGTCAGAGAAAAACAAAGGGAGAACATACGGAGAACTGTGAATGGTCTGCATTATTTTAACTATAATATTCAAATGAAGGGAACCAGAAAATAGTTAAAATTTGACCAAGTAGAGTAAAGTAAGTCGAAGTTGCACTGTCCATATACCATCCCTTGGCACCCTGGCTACTGGACTCTCACTTTATGATAACAGCATCATAATGAGAAAAATTACTTGCAAATAACTTTTTTTAAATTGTAAGCAGACAAGAAATGGTCTCATTAGCTCCAGCTCAAGGAAGGTCCTTTTAAAGTTTGAGAAGGGGTTACATGGCAGACTAGAAATGAGATCATAAACAAGGAAGACAGATTATGCATAAAAAGATTAACACAAACCTGTAGGTTCAGGAAAACTTCTGAGAACTGCCCATCCTCCTGCCTCACCTGCTGCCTCTTGACAGTTCAGTGGAAGCAATAAATAATGTAGTTTTGTACCAATATTGTCTCACTTTTTCTATTTATGAGCTCTACTACCTAGGCCAGGAAAATAAGAAGGCTGACTCTTCTGTTGCCCTAAGTAAGTGATTTTGGGTTCAGAAAAATGTAGGTAGCTTGGTAGATTTCTTTCCCTGACTTACCATCACTCTGGAATGTTAGGCTTATCCACAGGGAAGTCGAACTAGAAATCACCATTTTATACTACATTTCTAACTTAGTAAAAGATTAATAGGTTGAAATCTAATTTCTAGCCTAAAGTAACTTCTAATCTAAACATAAATCCACCCACTAACAAATTTCTATGTTACTGTAAAATTTCTCTCCTTTAATTTGACTTACATTTTCTTGAAAAAGTTCAGGATGCATGCCTCGAACAAAATGCAAAGCGAACATCAACTGATCAGCCTGCAAAGAATAACAGATATTATCTTCCCTTTTAAAAATTTGTGTCTTTGCAAAAGCATAGTCGTTAAAATTTGGCACACAAAAATCTCTATTCTGTCTTCATATGACCTACTTTTATCAATGTAAGAAATTACTATTCAGATTGCTTTCTACATCTTAGAAACACTTCAAGTCAGGGGTGGGGTCAGAGTAAGTGATCCAATTTTTAGAGAAAGCACTAACAATTATGCAGTGGGCCCATGTCATTAAAAAACAAAACAAAACTAACTTAGCCAGGTGAAACATTAATACAATTGTGAAATTTGATTAGTCATTATCCACCAAATCCACTCCATGCATTAGCAATCTTCAGTTTGTCACTGTGTAGGTTTAAACATATGGGTGACTACATGCAATTATGACAACTATTTTCTCCTTACTAGATAGATTAATTTCCTAAATCAAACAGGAAACTGTAGTGAACTCTTCATTTTCCACACAAGAAGAAAAGTTATACCAAATAAGCCCAAACAACAAATAACTCCTTCAATGTGTTATCACTTAGAAAGTTAAAACATGAGTAACTAATTGAGGTTAGATAACACAGAAAAAACTATCAGATAACCCAATATTTCACAGGTAAAACAAAAACAGAACCAAAAACAGGCTGTCAATAAATAGGTATCAAAAAGACACCAAATCACATAGAATGAGAGTTATCAAAGGAGAAGGTCATGTCTACTTTATCAGAAAACTAGAACACAGATTATGCTCAAAAATTTCTCAGTAAAGGATGAGGGAAAAAAAGAGGGGAAGATAGAAAAATAAGGTAGAAATTAAGATTCAGACTTTCAGGAGCAATCTAAAAGACAAAATAGAAAGAAGGAAGAAACAAAGTCGAAGAATGTAGGAAGTGAATTCAATAATACGCCGCATACATTCTACCAGGTGCTGCCGGTAGTCTTAGGAGGATCATACTCTTTGACTTCAACTCTTTGAAATTAAATAATATATTTACAAAGAATTGAAAACTAATTATTTTTCCATAAGTAAGAATTGGTCCAATTTTTAAGAACATATTAAATAAGAGCCAGAAGTTTATATGGGGCATACAAAATTGAGTAAATAAAATTATGTCTTTATTAAAATATAATAAAACATCTTTCTGGTAAAACAATACTGTGTCAGACATACAGTATGAAAATGGATAAGATATAATTGTAACATGATGTATCAAAAACACCACTCTTAAATACAAGGTACCTATGCAAAATAAGGTTTGATGTTTTAATCTTTTAAATGTTGTGGAAATAAACCAACTTGTTTCCATTTATGGGAAGAATGTTTTCAATCCACATAGTATACTAACTCTACTCTCCATGAGACTGGGTAGGCCTTGTTCTCCACTGCAACCCTATTGCCTAAAATAGGCAGGTGGATAACAAGTATTTCTTATAAGAATAGGCCGGGCGCGGTGGCTCACGCTTGTAATCCCAGCACTTTGGGAGGCCGAGGCGGGCGGATCACGAGGTCGGGAGATCGAGACCACGGTGAAACCCCGAATGAACCGGGTGGGGGGGCCTGTGAGCCGTGACGGTCAAGCGGAGAATGGATGAACCGGGGAGTTGCATGAGCGAGTCTCATTACATGGGCATTAAGAACCCACACAGGGCCGGGCATGGTGGCTCATGCCTGTAATCCCAGCAATTTGGGAAGCCAAGACAGGCAGATCACCTGAGGTCAGGAGTTCGAGACCAGCCTGGCCAACATGGTGAAAATCTGTCTCTACTAAAAACACAAAAATTAGCTGGATGTGATGGCATGCGCCTATAGTTCCAACTACTCGGGAGGCCAAGGCAGGAGAATCACTTCAACTCTGGAGGCGGAGGTTGCAGTAAGCCAAGATCTCACCATTGCACACTCCAGCCTTGGTAACAAGAGTGAAACTCCGTGCCAAAAAAAAGAAAAAAAGAACCCACACAGGTCCAGAATCAAGAAACTGGATACAAATTCCATCCCTCCTATTTTACTAGCCAGGTGACCTTAGCCAGAAACAAATTACATCATCTCTCTTGACCTCAGTTTCCTTCTCTGTAACAGGGGGACAATAATATTAAATACTGTCTACCTCACTGCATTATTTTAATAATTAGATTAGATAATGTATCTGAAGCACTTAGCATGGTACCTAGCACACTCTAAAAGCCCAATAAACATTAGTTATTATCATTTTATTAGTACTAATAATGAATAAAATAGATCCTACATTTTATTTAATCATTATTAATCTTTTTGTCTATGGAACACAATTACCAACTTGCAGGAAATTGAGATAGACAATCAGCAATTGGTGTCTCAGTTCTAGCAAAATGGAATATGAAAGACTAATTTTTAAAACTTTCCAGCTACAAATACCTAAAATCTTGGATAAAAGGTCCTCAAGCATCAGAAAAAAAGAGGGAATTGAAAACCAGAGTGGCATTAAAACCAGCTATGGCTGCCTTAGAGGAAAACAGTCATGGTAGCCTAGGGCACAGCCTACCAGAGCCAACATAAGGAGAAATATTAACAATGAGATTTCTTTCTTTCTAAAACTTGGGCCCTTAAAGAATTATATTATCAGTAAAAATATGAACCAGAAAAAAGTGCCCACGCTCACAAGAAGCAACAAATATACCTGGAATCTGGGGAAAAGAAAAGCGTCCTCTGAAAAAATTAAACATCATACTTGTGCCGAGCACAGACTTAAGGCATAAATTTTAACAACGGACTGACAGGGAGTCTCTAAACAACAGAACTAATCGTGATGTCACTAGGTTACCTGGTAAGAGTTGAGGCAAGCTTGCTTTAGAGAACTACTCCCGTAAACCTGATCTCAAAGAACTCCAAAAGATAAAGTATCACTGAAGATGAGTTCACGGCCCAAAATTATCAGCAAGGGAAAACAATCCACCATAAGCAAGGGTCATTAGACACATCAGAAAACAAGACTAAAATGTTAAGAATTTCAGATAATAGAACAATCTGAAAGAAACTCTAATACAAGTATTATTAAATACTCAAGAATGTAAGAAGGGACTAAACATCCCAGAAGTATACAGCCCTTCCGAAAAAGGCGGATGAAGGAGGGGGAGAGAATTTTATAACTGTTTAAATTAGACCCAGCTGAAGAAAAATTTGTAAAATATAAGTAAAATGAAAGAAAAACCTATGGAAATTACCCACATTAAAATAAAATTGGAACTAAATTTTTAAAAAATGGAATACAAAAAGCCATACATGTTAAAATTTGAACACACACTTTGTATAACTATATGAGCACAAATACATTTCTGAAGACTAAAACTAAATTTTTAACACCTGTTATATAAGGTCTAAAAGGGGGTAACAAGTTGGTGAGAGACTGAAAAGGAGACTTTTTTTCTTTATTTATATGTATACATTATTTGGCTATTACAAAGAGCATGAATAACTTATAACTTAAAAAATTAAGTGGCACATGTTAAAATAAGAATCTTAAGGCCAAGTACCTTATAAAATACGTGGTATAAATAAGGTTCAGAGATTTAAAACTCGAATAGATTGCTGTTGAGAATGAAATTGATGCTGCCTTTTTTGGAGGGCATTTTATGTGTTCCTTAACATTCTACATGTTCTTAAGTTAAGAAATTTCACTTCTAGAAACTTAAGCAAAGGGATCACGTATATGCTCCTAATAAGAAATAAGGATAGTCATTGAAAGATTGTTTATAACAGAGGGAAAACTTAAATAACAATGTCCAATAGTCTATCATAAATAATAATCAAAACAAAATATATATAGCATAGTCCATTTTGTAGAAGGAGGAAGATGTTTATAAAAACATACGTATATGGATAAACATCTGCAAAAACATATTGAAATAGCAAAATTTTAATCAGTGATTTAATTTTAAGATTGTAGTTCCTTTCTGTTTTCTTTCTTAGGTGTATTTTGCAAATTTTCTAAAAATAAGCTTGTATCATTTGCGTTTTTAAAAAAACCCAGTAAATGTTTATTAACAAAAAGAAGCCATCTATTAAGCACAAACCTTCCTACCAAGTTTTAACAGATAATTTATATAGCTTTTCCCATATTGTAATACTTTACATCTAGTATTATATGTATATGTAATTATAAACCTACAGATTGGGATAAATGTGAGATTAAGTCACAATTTATACAAGACATACATACAACGAAAAGACCTTCCTGTAAATACTACAAGCAAGTTATTTCCTTGCCTACAAGAAAATCACACCTACATACGTAAAATTTATTTTATAAAAGTATATATATTGGGGATGTGCGTGTGTGTGTATGTGTGCGTGTGTGTGTGTAGTACTCAATAACTATCTGTTCAGTGAATTAACAAAAACAAACATGTGACCATGTAAAAAAAAATTCCACATCATATGTCATCAGAAAAAGGCAAATTAAAATAAGTCACTACTATACACCTATGAGAAAGGCCAAAATCCAAAACACTGACAGCACCAAATAATGGTAAGGATGCTGAGCAACAGAAACCCTCATTAATTGCTGGCAGGAATGCAAAAGGGTACAGCCACTTTGGACGGCAGGTTAGCGGTTTCTTACAAAACAAAACATATTCTTACCATATGATCCAGCAATTGCCTTCCTTGGTATTTACCTAAATGTGTTGAAATGTTATGTCTACACAAAAACCTGCATATGGATGTTTACAGCTGCTTTATTCATAATTGTCAAAACTTGGAAGCAATCAAGATTTCCTTCAGTAGGTGCCGAATGGATAAACTGTGGTCCTCCAGATAATGTAATTTTAATCAACATTAAAAAGAAATGAGATATTATGCCATGAAAAAAACATGAAAGAACCTTAAACGCACAGTAGTAAGTGAAAGAAGACAATCTACAAAGGCTACATACTGACATACTGTATGATTCCAATTATATGACAAATATAATTAGAATATAATTTGGAACAGGCAAAACTATAGGCAGTAAAAGGATCAGTGTTTGCCAGGGGTTAAGTGAGCAGGAATGATAAGGCAGAGAACATTTTAAGAGCAGTGAAACTACTCTGTAAGATACTAGAACGGTGAAGACATGTCATTTAAATTTCTCAAAATCCATATAAGGTACAATACCAAGAGTGAACTTTAATGTAAACTATGAACTTCAGGTGATTAGGATGTGTCAATGTAGGTTGAACAGTTTTAACAAGTGTACCATTCTGGTGCAGGATTTTGATAGTGAAGGAGGCTGTATAGTATGTGGAGGCATGGAATGTATGGGAAATCTCTACACTTGCTGCTTAATTTTGCCATGAACCGAAAACTGCTCTAAAAAATAAACCATACTTTAAAAAAATGCATTCACAACTATAACATAGCCAATGAATATTACATAGATAAATTTTATTTTATTTATTTATTTATTTATTTACTTTTGAGACGGAGTCTCTCACTGTCGCCCAGGCTGGAGTGCAGTGGCGCAATCTCAGCTCACTGCAACCTCCACCTCCCAGGTTCAAGTGATTCTCCTGCCTCAGCCTTCCGAGTAGTTGGGATTATAGGTGCCCGCCACCACACCTGGCTAATTTTTGTATTTTTAGTAGAGACAGGGTTTCGCCATGTTGGCCAGGTTGGTCTCCAACTCCTGACCTCAGGTCATCCGCCTGCCTCAGCCTCCCAAAGTGCTGGGATTACAGGCATGAGCCACCACGCCAAGCCTACATAAATAAATTTTAAAACCCTCAAAACATAACAGATCTAAGCAATTGGCCATTGTTCAAGTGTGGCTGAAAAACCCCCAAAAACAGTTACAACCAACTAATATGTATATGAAACAACTACCATGAGAATTAAAATACTATAAAAAGCAAGGCCTGTCTTTTGCGGAGATGTGTAGCGTAGTATTCTTAGGTATTAGGTTAAAATTCAGATTTGTATTTAAATAGTGATGAGCTGGAGAAGCTACTAAGATGAATATTTTATAAATTAATGAATCTTTAAAATGATTATAATAACATATAGTTTAAGGTAAAGAAATATATAATTATCAATAAAGATAAATAAGACAATAAATGTATTAATTCAAAACCTTTATCATTTAATGATATAGTTCAACACTTATAATTTAATGATATAGCAGATTCTTTTCATTTGTCTTGATGTTTGTTTTTACAGACACGGTCTCACTCTGTTGCCCAGGCTGGAGTGCAGTAGTGTGATCATAGCTCACTACAGCCTCAAACTCCTGGACTCAAGTGATCCTTCCGCCTTGAACATGCAAAGTGCTGGGATTACATGTATGAGTCACCATGCCTGGCCTAGTTAATTCTTTATGACATATATATCTGTGACACACACAGATACATATATATGTGCATATATATATACACACACACACACACACACAAATGTACACACAGTACTACTACATTTATTTTAGCCATTTCTTCACTTTTACTGAGGAAGAACATTGTAGTCTCTAGGTTCAAGGAACAGAAGTAAAGCCCCTGTCAGTCCATGATCCTCAGATTATCCACTGGAGTCAGTAAACTAATTGCTAATTATTACTGAGCCCAAAACTCCAAAACGTTGTCAAAAAATAGGCACATAATATGTGGACAATGAGTGGGTAATGGTGGTTACCCTTCTCCCATTATCTGGTTACAGAAGATATCTTGACCTTAAGAATGAGCATATAATTACGGTGTTGCTCAGTCACATTGTAGCACTCCATAGACATTGACACAAGGCTTGCCACGTGACCTCAGATAGGCCAACCAGGATCTTCTTCCTTAATTTTCTAAGCTGGAAATGGGAAAGAAAGCTCTTTTGGCCCTATATCTGGTTGCCTACCTATACCAATAAATCCCTTCAGCCATAAGTATTTAACAGTAACATTATAAAGCAGAACAATAATGATTCAAGAATAAAACTAAAAACACAATTTACAGAAAAAGAGAAAAAGAACATGAGCACAAGTGCATGGTTGCATTATTTCCAGTTAAACTGAATTAAAATTAAGAATAAATAAATTAAGGGGCTGGGTGCCACGGCTTACACCTGTAATCCCAACATCCTGGGAGGTAGAGGCGGGCAGATGACTTGAGCTCACGAGTTCAAGACCAGCCTGGGAAAAATGGTGAAATCCCATCTCTACAAAAAGTACAAAAAGTAGCCGCCCATGGTGGTGTGTGCCTGTAGTCCCAGTATTTGGGAGGCTGAGGTGGGAGGATGGCTTGAGCTCAGGAGTCAGAGGTTGCAGTGAGCTGAGATCACACTACTGCACTCCAGCCTGCGCAATAGAGCAAGACTCTATCAAAAAAAGAAAGAAGAGAAAAGAAGAGAAGAGAGAAGAGACGAGACGAGACGAGACGAGAGGAGACGAGACGAGACGAGACGAGAAGAGACGAGACGAGACGAGAAGAGAAGAGAAGAGGAAAGGAAAAGAAAAGAAAAGGGGAGGGGAGGGAAGGGAAGGGAAGGGAGAAAAAAATGAATAAATTAAGGCTTTCTGAATAGTTTTTTTTTTAAAAACTGTCAAAATCCAAAATTGAGCAAATATTTTGGTATCTTTAAAACCCTTCCTCTATTTTTGCTTTATCAGATCAAGAAATTTGGTCACTTTAATTCAACGACAATTTATTTCAATATACTTGAGTTTTGTTAAAAATATTTTAATATCAAGGGGATATATAACAAGCAAAATCTCAAGTGCATAGCTCTTTAAATGAATAACTAGCTAATGAAGAAAAATTAATAAATGACACTAGGCCATTAGATGGTTTAAGTCAACCATACCTCCCATACCATTAAATCCCATAAACTCTAGTAAATAATCAGAGTGAAACTACTACGTCAGGATTAATATGACATTAGGACATCTTAAAGTGAATCTTATAGTTGAGATCAAGTCCACATTTGAAGGCATAGTGGTTTGTTTCAGCTGCATCTTATCAGCAAGAAATCCAGCATCAAGCAGGATGCACTAGAATTTCTTTTTTATTTATTTATTTATTTATTTATTTATTTATTTATTTATTTATTTTATTATACTTTATGTTCTAGGGTACATGTGCACAACGTGCAGGTTTGCTACATATGTATCCATGTGCCATGTTGGTGTGCTGCACCCATTAACTCATCATTTAGCATTAGGTGTATCTCCTAATGCTGTCCCTCCCCCCTCCCTCCACCCCACGACAGGCCCTGGTGTGTGATGTTCCCCTTCCTGTGTCCAAGTGTTCTCATTGTTCAGTTCCCACCTACGAGTGAGAACATGCAGTGCTTGGTTTTTTGTCCCTGCAATTGTTTGCTCAGAATGATGGTTTCCAGCTTCATCCATATCCCTACAAAGGACATGAACTCATCATTTTTTATGGCTGTATAGTATTCCATGGTGTATATGTGCCACATTTTCTTAATCCAGTCTATCATTGATGGACATTTGGGTTGGTTCCAAGTCTTTGCTATTGTGAATAGTGCCGCAATAAACATATGTGTGCATGCGTCTTTATAGCAGCGTGATTTATAATTCTTTCGGTATATACCCAGTAACGGGATGGCTGGGTCAAATGGTATTTCTAGTTCTAGATCCTTGAGGAATTGCCACACTGTCTTCCACAATGGTTGAATCAGTTTACAGTCCCACCAACAGTGTAAAAGTGTTCCTATTTCTCCACATCCTCTCCAGCACCTGTTGTTTCCTGACTTTTTAATGATGGCCATTCTAACTGGTGTGAGATGGTATCTCATTGTGGTTTTGGTTTGCATTTCTCTGATGGCCAGTGACGCTGAGCATTTTTTCATGTGCCTGTTGGCTGCATAAATGTCTTCTTTTATCCTCTAGATCTATGTTAAAGATTATTAGCTGTAAATCTTAGTTTCTTCCTCTGCATAACAGAATTGTTGTAAGCATTAAATGGCAGTATATGTAAGGCACTTAACAAAAGGTGATCAGTAAAATAACTATCTGATATACAGTAAACTGACATACTATATAATAGTCATATCAAATTTACTTCCAAACATTCCATAAACCCCATGATCCTCAAAGAGACTAAGGAAGCGGTAAAAAATCTAAGTAATTCATTCCTTTTACTTCTACTCTACTATATTTATTGCTTTCAAATATATTCAATGAAAAGTATAAAAGAAATGTTACCTTGTGAAGAGAAGTCATGCTTTAAGCTCAAAGCAGTTTATATAACATTGAACTTGGGCACTTACATATTGCTTGAAACTAAATCACTCATTTTCATGAATAATTTTATGCACATTCAACTGTATTTTCAGAAAACTCAAAGGATTAGATACAATTCTAGGAGTTTCAAAGTTATTTAAGCAGAAGAAAATTATCTCACTTATTAAGATTCACTTTAATAGCCACAAGTTACAAAATTTCTAAACATCCAACCACAGAACTTCCACTTTTTCATATAAGAAAAACTAATCTTAGTAGAAAAAATAGCAGAATCCAAATTAAACTATTTGCACACTAAATACAATCATGTGAGGTTAGTAATATTACACTTTAAAACATAATATATATCTGAATTTTACTCCATCAACAAACAAATTCATATGGAAATGGAGGCAAGGTGAGCGGCATAGACATTAACTTTCAAGAAGTTTGCATGAAAACAACTTCTCCTCATATTCCACCATTTTTCTATGCCATTTCAAATCTAAGATATTAATTCCAAGAAGTAAGGGAAACAGTAAGAATATAGTATTCTACTTCCTGTGGATTCAGTTACCTACAGTCAACAGTGGTCTCAAAATATTAAATGGAAAACCCGAAAAACAAAGAATTCATAGATATTAAATTGCAAGCCATTCTGAGTAACATGATGAGATCATGTACTGTCTGGCTCCATCCTGTCTGGGTCATCAATTGTCCCTTTGTCCAGTAGATCCATGCCACATATGCTGCCTGTCCGTTAATCACTTAGTAGACACCTCAGTTATCAGATCAACAGATCACAAGAAGGGTGAGTACAGTACAATAAGATAGTTCGAGAGAGAGAGAGAGAGAGAGAGAGGTACCACATCATATAATTTTCATTACTATATATTGTTACAATTGTTCTATTTTACAATTGTTACAATTGTTCTATTTTGCTATTGTTACAATTGTTCTATTTTACTATTAGTTATTATTGTTAATCTCTTACTGTGCCTAATTTATAAATTAAACTTTATCACAGATATATATCTGTAGATATAGATATGTATAGAATAATACCAAAGCCTACATATATTATGTTTTTTCCTATAGGGTTTGGTACTATCTACAGTCTTGGGCACCCATGCGGGGTGTCTTGGAATGTATCCCCCATAGATAAGAGATGACTACTGCACATGCTCCCAATCCTTCCTTCCAACCATTTTCTTTCTTTTATTATTATTATTATTTTTTTTTTTAAGATGGAATCTTGCTCTGTCACCCAAGCTGGAATGCAGTGGCGCGATCTCAGCTCACTGCAACCTCCGCCTCCTGGGTTCAAGCAATTCTCGTGCCTCAGTCTCCAGAGTAGGTGGGATTACAGTCACACCCCACCATGCCCAGCTAATTTTTGTATTTTCAGTAGAGACGGGGTTTCACCATGTTGGTCAGACTGATCTCGAATCCTGACCTCAGGTGATCCGCCTGCCTTGACTCCCAAAGTGCTGAGATTACAGGTGTGAGCCACCGCACCCAGCTCCAACCATTTTCTGTATACTCACCCTTATATAGTTGAAAATGAATACTCCAACAACTTCCATTATTTTGTACCTATTCTAAATTATAAAGTGAAATGAAGAAACAATACATGAAGGTACTTAGATACAAAAATTGTTTTATTATAATCATAAGTTTTAGGAAACAAAATATATAATTTATCCTATAATTGTTGAAATAGGTAACTGAAATAAAAACTTTTGATCTCTTGAAGAAAAAACAATGGAATAGCTAATAATATAAACTGAAAGGGCTAGACAGCTTTCTTTATCTGTTTTAGTTTATTAACAGTCTAAATTTCCTGCTACAAAATAAGTCAATCATGTTTCTGTTCCAGGTCAACTTGCTTTCAGTTCAATGTGATGTGAATATTAATAATCCTAGTCTCTCTCTATTTCAAGAGTCTACTGTTGCCAGACTGCCGTCACCAACACAACAGCAAATTCAGCATGAGAGAAACCTAGCAGGTAGTTTAATGTTATGCTGACTGCTAAAAACCCTAAAAGCTTTCATTAAATATAAAATTGGTTCCATCCTAAGTAAGGTTATAGTGATAAATTTGAGAAATGTATCTCATTGCTTTATGATTAATGTGCTTTCTGAATTTTTATTAATCACTGAAACTCTATGGAATGTTGAATTTAATATTACTCAAACAGAAATACGAATTTTCCAAAACAGATATTCCATCATCAATTAAAACATGTCTTAAAATAGCTTTTTAAAAATGATTTTCACATGTTCACAATAGAAAAGTATTATTCAAAGTAAGCAATGAAAAATCCCAATTGAGTACTAACTAAAATATTAATAAGCTTAAGCCTCTCAACGTCTCTCCTAGTGAACAAAATGCTGCCTTTTGCCTAATATATGCATTTTTAAAAGTTAAAGTAACTTCAAAGAAATAATCTCACTTCAGTCACTATAGTTCACTAATGTATTAAATCATTTTATCCTTCCCAAATTACATTATAAAGTATGACACAGGGGTTCAAATTTCATCAGTGAATATACTGTATTACTAACAATAAAATGAGAATATATAAACTGAGGTAAGACACATAACTTAGAAACAAGCAACTAACTCCTAATAAGAAAAGCTACTAATATTTGAAATGAACAAGAAGGAAGTTTATATTCTCTTTTGCCATAAACAATTTTTAAGAATAATATTTATTTATAACATATCCACTTTCAAAAAAGATTTGGGGCAGCTTAAAATAACTGTAGCTCCATAACATTTTCATAAATCACAGCCCATTTCAGTGTTACACTTAGGTCTTAGAAATAAAAATTTAAAAACCATTAAACACATTATTACAAGACTGACCAATAATGAAACTTCGTAGGCTTAATGTATTGCCTAGAAAATAAACCAGATTAAAGCTACATTAAAAAAACTACTCATACAAATCTAACAACCTAGAAATATAAATTAAGTAAATCCAATGATTAAAAAATAGAAGATAATAATTACAGCAAAATAGACTTGTTCTATACAAAGCAAAAGCGTATTTAAAATATCAAGAAAACAGATGAATATGGCAAGATAAGGGAGGAAGGTAGAAATAAACAACTTTAAAAACAGTAAAGAGGATACAAAACAATAAGATAACATTTATAAACCATAGCTTGGTAAAAATTTAAAGGACTGATAACATCCCAGGTTGATAAGGTACAACAAAGGAGATAAAGATACACCTTTATTATTATGTGGGTAGAGATATTAACTGGTAAAAAGCTTTTCAGAAAGGAATCTGCTAATATTCAATAAGATTTATAAAGCAATCCTTGGGCCAGCAATTATACTTACAGAAATTTACTGAATAGAAATACTTATACTATACATAAAAATAAGTGTACCATATAGGATATTCACTATAGTCATGTACAAGAACAAAAAATGTATAAATAATCTAATATTCACTGAGAGTAGTAGATAAAGTAGTATATGGTCATATTATAAAATACCACACAGTCACTAAAAATAATGAAGTTAACATGTTTATACTTATGGAAAGATCTTCAGGCCTTACTACAAAAAAAAGAGAGAAACTATGGAACAAAATATATAGCAAGAAAAATCTAAAAATTATATCTATATATTTGTACTTATGAATATAAAGAGATAGGAAATGGATGACAAGGAACAAATCAAACCTTGAACTGGTTTACTCTGATGAAGGAATAAGGGATGGAAATAGTTAAATGGATCTTTAAGGTTTCCTTTCTATATAGTTCCATTAAGCTTGAAACTCTAAAAATATTTTAAAGTTTTGATTGTATAATGAAAAAGTTTTAAGTATTGCATGAGATAATACATTATACAACGTTAGACAAAATAGGATATCTATAACTAATGAAACTTTCACTATGAAGGTTATCTTCATAATTAGGATCATAACATTTTAGTAACAAAATGGCTTTGAGATAATTTGCTTATAATTTCCCATTTTACACAAGGTAAAATTGAGGCTTAAAAAATGAGGTTTGGATTATAGTCAAGTGCAAAATCTTTAAAAGGAAAATATACAGCGTAGAAGGCAAAATGACTTACTAGATGCAACCAGGTGGAACAGCTCCCACTGAGGGGCCAAGAAGACTGGCGGGCCCTAACAGATCTTCAGAGGGAAAGCACCAAGAGTGATATAGGGAAGACACAGAAGCTGGGTGGAAGGAGGAGAAAGCTGGGAACCCTACCCAGAGCTACTGCACACCTGGACTTGTTCCTGGCCCTCAGTGGCTCCGGGGACTAAGTGAGTTGAACTGGCAAGATGCAACCTTTTCTCACCACAGGCCTCTGGAACCCAGGCAGGAAAAGACCCCTCGACCACCATAGACACTTGAGTTGGCAGGGAGAGGGGCTTAGAGAAATGGTAGGGGCAGCAAGCCAGCTGATGTGGAGCCCAGGGGGTTCGGTACCGGAGTATGTGCAGCAGAGCTGCCCAGGGACGGCCATTCCCGGCTCAACTTGCTCCCACTGGAGACTTTAGCTCTAAGGGAACTGTTTGTCCTGAACTCTACAGGGCAGTCTTGCCCATTAGACTAGCTGTTTTAACCTGAGCACCCCTTGGTCTGCTGGCATCCTCGGAAGCCCCAATCTGGCCACGCCTGCTTGCAGGGCAGCCTCAGGTGCCTAGGGGACCTGCATTGGCAGACTGTGCCTGACTGGCAGAGAGCTCCAGCAGAGCTGTCTCCACAGCTATGCACCAGCCCATGCACTCCCTCCCCACACTCCAGCTTCACCACGATCCACAGCAACTCCACACATCTTTGCGGTGCATGTATGCATGGCCAGCTTTTGCTTTCCTTGCCATACCAGCATGTGAAAGTGCAGTCTATCCAACCTCCCACCACCCACCACGATTGCAAAAAGAGCCTTCGCAGGCAGAGAACCAGCTGGCCCCACCCCCGCCAGTGGCTGACTTTTGTGCTAAGACTGCCACTGGAATGGAACTAAGTGCAGAGAAGAGAGGATTCTTCCCAGACCTGAGTGACCACTCCTGCTTGCAGGGGCACAGAGAAGGCACCCACCTGCACCCACAGGGGCCCTGCCCTTGAGCCAACACCACCTGCAGTGTGATCATGCACACAGTCATCAGCAGGGGCTCCACATGCCCTCCCCGCAGCTGTGCTGCCTCCCCCACCTTGGTTAATGCAAGCAGAAAGGTAGGCACTCTGGGACCATTTAGTACCCTGACACCGCTGCTGCTACCACTGCTGCTGGCACATGGAAACAGGGATGAATCCCACTGTAACCACACTATGAAACACTTTAGGTAACACCACCTATCCCAGTGTAGTGACCAGAGGTCACAGAGCACCTTGCCCCACCTACCCCTACTGCCCTACGTGTGGATTCCCAACCACAGTGGATTCCTAAACCCAAGGAGCCAGAGATCAAAGTTGGGGCCCAATACGAGTCCCCCAGAGTTAGGGCACACAGTCCAGGAAATGGGAGATGAGCGCTGGCCCACTAAAATCTTCCAGAAACAAAAGCAGTTAACTAAATCCACCTTAAACCTCAATCAAACATTCAATGTCATTAAATAGAATAAAAGGAAAAACAAAAAAACCATCGAAAGGTGAGCAACCTCAAAGACTGAAGATAGGTAGGACCAAAAAGATGAGAAAGAACCAGCCCAAGAAACCTGAAAGCTCAAAAGGCCAGAGTGCCTTCTTTCCTCCAAACAACTGCATCACCTTTCCAGCAAGCAACCACACTGAGATGGCTGAAATGACAGAAATAGAATTCATAATATGGATAAAGAAGATAATAGAATTCAAAATAAACATCATTGAGCTACAGGAATACATTGAAAGGCAATCCAAGAAAGCTAAAACTCATGATAAAACAATGCGGGGACTGACAGACAATCTAGTCGGTGTAGAGAAGAATGTAACTGATCTGACACAGCTGAAAAACTTACTACAAGATTTTTTTAAGGCAACCTGAATTATTAAGGGCAGAATAGATGAAGTGGAGGAAAGAATCTGAGAGCTTGAAGACTATCTTCCTTTTCTAGTTTTTAAAATTTTACTTTAAATTCTGGGATACTTGTGCTGAACGTGCAGGTTTATTACATAGGTATACATGTGCCATGGTGGTTTGCTACACCGATCAACCATCATCTATGTTTTAAGCCCTACCTGCATTAGGTATTTGTCCTAATGTTCTCACTCACTTTTCACCCCACACCCCAACAGGCTCTAGTGTATGATGTTCCCCTCTCTGTGTCCATGTGTTCTCATTGTTCAACTCCTACCTACGTGTGAGAACATGTGGTGCTTGGTTTTCTGTTCCTGTGTTAGTTTGCTGTGAATGATGGTTTCCAGCTTCATCCATGTCCCTGCAAAGGACATTAATTCATCCTTTTTTTGTATCCTGAGACTTTGCTGAAATTGCTTATTAGCTTAAGGAGCTTTTGGGCTGAGACGATGGGGTTTTCTAAATATACAATCATGTAATCTCCAAACAGAGACAATTTGACTTTCTCTCTTCCTTTTTGAATACCCTTTATTTCTTTCTCTTACTTCTTTGCCCTGGCCAGAACTTCTAGTACTATGTTGAATAGGAGTTGTGAGAGAGGGCATCCTTATCTTGTGCAGGTTTTCAAAGGGAATGCTTCCAGCTTTTGCCCATTCAGTATGATATTGATATTGATTCATATTCAGTATAACATTGGCTGTGGGTTTGTCATAAATAGCTCTTATTATTTTGAGATATGTTCCATTAATACCTAGTTTATGGAGTTTTCAGCATGAAGGTGTGTTGAATTTTATCGGAGGCCTTTTCTGCATCTATTGAGATAATCATGTGGTTTTTGTCATTGGTCCTGTTTATGTCATGGATTACATTTATTGATTTGCATATGTTGAACCAGGCTTGCATCCCAGGGATGAAGCCAACTTGACTGTGATGGATAAGCTTTTTGATGTGCTGCTGGATTCAGTTTGCCAACATTTTATTGAGGATTTTCTAATCAATGTTCATCAGCGATATTGGCCTGAAATTTTCTTTTTTTGTTGTGTCTCTGCCAGGTTTTGGTATCATGATGATCCTGCTCTCATAAAACGAGTTAGGTAGGGGTCCCTCTTTTTCTATTGCATGGAATAGTTTCAGAAGGAATGGTACCAACTCCTCTTTGTACCTCTGGTAGAATTTGGCTGTGAATCCATCTGACCGTGGGCTTTTTTTGGTTGGTAGGCTATTAATTACTGCCTCAATTTCAGAACTTGTTATTGGTCTATTCAGGGATTCAACTTCTTCCTGGTTTAGTCTTGGGAGGGTGTATGTGTCCAGGAATTTATCCATTTCTTCTAGATTTTCTAGTTTATTTGCGTAGAGGTGTTTATAGTATTCTCTGACGGTAGTTTGTATTTCTGTGGGATCGGTGGTGATATCTCCTTTATCATTTCTTATTGCATCTATTTGATTGTTCTCTCTTTTCTTCACTAGTCTTGCTAGTGGTCTATCTATTTTGTTGATCTTTTCATAAAACCAGCTCCTGGATTCATTGATTTTTTTAAGAGTTTTTCGTGTCTCTATCTCCTTCAGTTCTGCTCTGATAGCTGTTTCTCGTCTTCTGCTAGCTTTTGAATGTGTTTGCTCTTGCTTCTCTAGTTCTTTTAATTGTGATGTTAGGGGGTCAATTTTAGATCTTTCCTACTTTCTCCTGTGGGCATTTAGTGCTCTAACTTTCCCTCTAAACACTGCTTTAGCTGTGTTCCAGAGATTCTGGTACATTGTGTCTTTGTTCTCATTGGTTTCAAATAACTTATTTATTTCTGCCTTAATTTTGTTATTTACCCACTAGTCATTCAGAAGCAGGTTGTTCAGTTTCCATGTAGTTGTGCAGTTTTGAGTGATTTTCTTAATCCTTAGTTCTAATTTGATTGCACTGTGTTGTGAGAGACTATTTGTTATGATTTCCATTCTTTCCCATTTGCTGAGGAGTGTTTTCCTTCCAATTATGTGGTCAATCTTAGAATAAGTGCGATGTGGTGCTGAGAAAAATGTATATTCTGTTGATATGGAGTGGAGAGTTCTGTAGATGGGGTGGAGTTAGGTCTGCTTGGTCCAGAGCTGAGTTCAACTCCTGAATATCCTTGTTAATTTTCTGTCTCATTAATCTGTCTAATATTGACAGTGGGGTGTTAAACTCTCTCATTATTACTGTATGGGAGTCTAAGTCTCTATGTAGGTCTCTAAGAACTTGCTTTATGAATCTGGGTGCTCCTGTACTGGGTGCATACATATTTAGCATAGTTAGCTCTTCTCGTTGCATTGATCCCTTTACCATATGCAATGCCCTTGTCTTTTTTGATCTTTCTTCATTTAAAGTCTGTTTTATCAGAGACTACGATTGCAACCCCTGCTTTTTTTTTTTTTTTTTGCTTTCCATTCGCATGGTAAATATTCCTCCATCCCTTTATTTTGGGCCTATGTGTATCTTTGCACGTGAATGTGTCTCCTGAATACAGCACACCGATGAGTGTTGACTCTATCCTATTTGCCAGTATATGTCTTTTAATTGGAGCATTTACTCAATTTACATTTAAGGTTAATATTGTTATGTGTGAATTTGATCCTGTCATTATGATGCCCATTAGTTGATGCAGTTTCTTCAGTGTTGATGGTCTTTACAATTTGGTATGTTTTTGCAGTGGCTGGTACTGATTTTTCCTTTCCATATTTAGTGCTTCCTTCAGGAGCTCTTGTAAGGCAGGCCTGGTGGTGACAAAATTTCTCAGCATTTGCTTGTCTGTAAAGGATTTTATTTCTCCTTCACTTATGAAGCTTAGTTTGGCTAGATATGAAATTCTGGGTTGAAAATTCTTTTCTTTAAGAATGTTGAATATTGGCCCCTACTCTCTTCTGGTTTGTGGGGTTTCTGCAGAGAGATCCACTGTTAGTCTGATGGGCTTGTGAGTAACTCGACCTTTCTCTCTGGCTGCCCTTAACATTTTTTCCTTCATTTCAACCTTGGTGAATCTGATGATTATGTGTCTTGGGGTTGCTTTTCTCAAGGAGTATCTTTGTGGTATTCTCTGTACTTCCTGAATTTGAATGTTGACCTGTCTTGCCAGGCTGGGGAAGTTCTCCTGGATAATATCCTGAAGAGTGTTTTCTAACTTGGTTCCATTCTCCCCATCACTTTCAGGTACACCAGTCAAATGCAGATTTAGTCTTTTCACATAGCCCCATAATTCTTGGAGGCTTTGTTTGTTCCTTTTCATTCTTTTTTCTCTAATCTTGTCTTCATGCTTTATTTCATTAAGTTGATCTTCAATCTCTGATATACTTTCTTCCACTTAATCAATTCAGCTATTGATACTTGTGTATGCTTCACGAAGTTCTTGTGCTGTTTTTTTCAGCTCCATCAGGTCATTTATATACTTCTCTAAACTGGTTATTCTAGTTAGCAATTCCTCTAAACTTTTTTCAAGGTTCTCAGCTTCCTTGCATTGGGTTGGAACATGCTCCTTTAGCTTGGAGGAGTCTGTTATTACCCACCTTCTGAAGCCTACTTCTGTCAATTCGTCAAACTCATTCTCCGTCCAGTTTTGTCCCCTTGCTGGCAAGGAGTTGTGATCCTTTGGAGAAAAGGAGGCATTCTGGTTTTTGGAATTTTCAGCCTTTTTGTGTTGGTTTTTCCTCATCTTCATGGATTTATCTACCTCTGGTCTTTGAGCTTGGTGACCTTCGGATGGGGTTTTTGTATAGATGTCCTTTTTGTTGATGTTGATGCTATGCCTTTCTGTTTGTTAGTTTTCCTTCTAACAGTCAGGTCCCTTTGCTGCAGGTCTGCTGGACTTTGCAGGAGGTCCACTCCTGACCCTGTTTGCCTGGCTATCACCATCAGAGTCAGCAGAACAGCAAAGATTGCTGCCTGTTCTTTCCTCTGGAAGCTTCGTCCTAGAGGGGCACGCACCAGATGCCGGCTGGAGTGCTCCTGTATGAGATGTCTGTCGACCCTGCTGGGAGATGTCTCCCAGTCAGGAGGCACAGGGGTCAGGGACCCACTTGAGAAGGCAGTCTGTCCCTTAGCAGAGCTCAAGCTCTGTGTTGAAGATCTGATGCTCTCTTCAGAGCCAGCAGGCGGGAACGTTTTAAGTCTGCTGATGCTGCACCCACAGCCACCCCTTCCCCCAGCTGCTCTGTCCCAGGGAGATGGGAGTTTTATCTATAAGCCCCTGACTGGGGGTGTTGCCTTTCTTTCAGAGATGCCCTGCCCAGAGAGCTTCTGAAAGATTTATTCTGTATCTCAAATAAAGATCCTCAACAAAATCACAAAAATTACTATCCTGTTCTAAAAATATGTTAACTGTATATTTTTCAACATTTCCTAAGAAGCCTATATAATTGAACCATAATAATTCTATTTCTCTCAATTAATTGCCTTTACAAAGCTATTCTTCAACATTATGTCTTAAGCTATACCCAAAGATTGCTATTTAAAACAAAAAAAAAATTCTGGCTGGGGGTGGTGGCTCATATCTGTAATCCCAGCACTTTGGGAGGCTGAGGAGGGCAGATCACATGAGGCCAGGAGTTCGAGACACCCTGGTCAACATGGTGAATCCCTCTCTCTACTAAAAATACAAAAGTTAGCTAGGCATGGTGGTGCATGCCAGTAGTCCCAGCTACTTAGAAGGCTGAAGCAGGAGAATGGCTTGAACCCAGGAGGCGGAACTTGCAGTGAGCCAAGACTTCACCACTGCACTCCAGCCTGGGCAACAGAGAGAGACAATGTCTCAAAAAAAAAAAATTCTAAGTACAAAAAGGCCTCTGCGTTTTCTAATATCTAAAATTTCTAAAATATTGTCCGATGTGTGTTCTTTTCTGGAACACATGTAATACGAAGACTTCTGTTAAGAATTTCTTTCATAACTCAGGATCAAACACTAGTTTACTTCCTAATGCTAAAATGAAAAATAATTTTGTTCCTCAACCCCAGAGACATTGGACAATGTCCACAGACATTTTTTATTCTCACAATTGATGGGAAGGAATGCTGGAAGGCAGAGATGCTGCTACAACATCCTAAAACGCACAGAACATCCCACACAACAAAGAATTATGTAGCCCAAAACGTCAGTTGCTGAGGATGAGAAAGTCTAGCTATATAATGAGATACATAATCCATTGTCATTATCTCTTTCGGTGACCATTGGAATATTTAGAACTAAGTCAGCTAACCCAGCATTTGCTCTCCCTTCTTCACTTGTCACTTTTTTCCCCACTACAACCAAGAATGCTATAAGGCATTCCAGCTAAATGTTCTGGAAAAATACCAGAAATACCATTTTTAATACCTTTCCAGTAAGGAAAGAGTTATACTATAACTATCAATATTATGTTAAATCACATAACAAGTAGTATTTTATATTTGAAAAATATGATGCTTCTTACCTTAAATAGACAACGACATATATATTCATATACCATATGTTGTAATGAGCTGATAAGTGACTGGATTCTCTGTTCTGTATTTTCAGAATCCTGTAGATTATAATTGGAAATTCATTAGGAAATTTATAAACATTTAAAAAGTACTCCTATAAATTGTTCCTCCAGATTCAAAGCTGATTCTGAAACAAGTATCTTTAACCATCAAATTTAAGGGACTAAACAAGTGCATTAAACTTGTATACTAATATAATATAAAAAAAGACGCATCTTTCTTTAATGTATAGAGTTAAAGCTTTCAACAAATGAAAATTACAATCAATTCCCAATAATACAATATAAGTTGAATTTTATCATATCACTCTCCTATTGGCATTAAAATATCTACATCAATCTAGGTTAAGGCCATTTTAATTATTTATAATTATCAGTCCAGCCCCAAAACAATATGACAAGAATACCTTATAAAGAATTTTCTCATTCTCAATATGGGAACCTCAATGATCTTAAATCATGTGCTACAGGATGAATAAGGATGAACAATAACTTTGAAAATGATGCTGTAAAAACTCACATAAAATTTTAGTTTTTGATCTGGTATAATAATTCCATTTTGCAAGATTATAATAATTGAAAAACATGTTATTAGTGTCTATTTCCTTTGATTAAAGAAAAATTGGCATAGAAATGGAGGAAGGGAAGGTTGTCAACCTGTCCTTTTCCCTTAGTGTGATGTAAGTTTTACATCTCAGAGAGCATTTGGAGAATACATGTCTTACGAAGATCAATTCTGGTATAACAATTGACAAAATTTGCTTGTTTCCTTGTGATTTATAAATTAATACCAAGAAAAAAACCTAGTAAAACAATTTTAATGCTTAGAAAAATACATCCAGCAGAGAAATGTGTGAAACTGGTATAAAGAAAACATTATGAACTGGAACTCAGATGCATTAATCCTAGGCTTCTAGCCTTGTAGTAGTATGTTCTAACTAAGACAACTAATCATTACTTTAGATAGCAAATACTTGTATTCATTTCACTATATGTTAACAAAGATCATATGTGAAATTGAGACTTGGATTTCCTAAAAGTCACTCTATCATAAGACACAGTACTGTACCTACAAGATCCAGTAGATTTTCTAAACAACAGAAAGTTTTGTACTCTACATAGATTTGTGACTGCTTCAGCCAATACAATACAGCAGAAATGACACAGACCTAAGGCTGCGTTTTAAAAGGCTATTCAGTTTCAGCCTTATTCACCGAAACACATACTTAGTGCCTTGAGCTAAAAAATAAGAAGTCCATCCATCTACTCAGTGCTTTGAAAAAGCCAAGCCTCCTGCAGAGGTGCTGCAGTTGGCAGTCCTGTCGTCAAGTCCTCCCACCCACAGCACCAGACGGGCGAGGCACCTGCCTTAGTCCCTCAATTCTCAAGTCCTCCCAGCTGAGGTCCTAGACGTTGTGAAACAAACAAAGTCATCCCTGCTGAGTCCTGACTAAATTTCCAATAGAATCAATAAGCATAACAAAATAGTTTTAATCGGCCAAGTTTCAGATTAATATGATACTCAACAAAAATAATTAGAACAATGTGCATATATGGGAGGTGGTTAAATAAAGTATTGTATAGCCTCACCATCTCTTAAAAACATTAAGTTTATATTCACTGGTAGGAAAGCTGTCCATAATACACTAATACACTTTTTAAAGCACAGTATTGTATCTTTTAGTTAAAACAATTTGTTATCCTTTAATACATACTTTCCTCCATTAGAATACATGCTTGATAAGGCAGTGGACAGTTGTATCTCCATTATCTGGAAAGTTACCGCCTTAAACAACAAGGATATACAATAAAATGTTAAATGTTGTTTTCCCCAGGTAATGGTATTATGGGGATAATTCTTATTTTTACACCTTTCAGAATCACTGGGTTTTTTAAATGATTATATATTACTTATTAATTTATACTCAGAACATAAATTGTTTTCATTAAAAAGATTGTCACATTGGGACACCTTGTTAACAATATAAAAAGAAATTAAGTAACTAATTTCTTTATGTAGCTTAAAAGTGTTACATGTGGTGTTTTGGTACATAATTCTATGAAAGTTTGCTTAATCATTTTTATTATAAATTAAGTACTATCCCTAGTAAAGTGATCCCTGTAATTCAATCTCAGGTACAGGGTATCCAACAGCTTACCTGTTTGTTTTGTAGAGCTCGCTGGAAAAGTCGGAGAAAAGCAGCCAAACTAAAACGGTACATGTTATTAATTTTGGACAAATCAGAAATAATGAAGTACATCTTGCTGGCACTCTCAGCCAGGGGGAGATAGGCATCCCGTTCCTATGGATCAAGAGATCGGTAGGGGATAGGGTGGAAACACCTTAGAATTAGTGCTTTACTGCCACCTAAAGACTACAATGCACATATCTACCCAAGTAATAAAAAAACCTTACTTTTTCTATACACATAAAACAAATGAAGATGATGAATCATGGTTTCTAACTAAAAAAGATAGCAAAATCTAGTTTTTCTTCCTCATTTTTATAAAACTGCAAAGAATATATGTCTTAGTCTATTAAGGCTACCTATAACAAAATACACTAAACTGGTTCTGCTTTTATATAACAGAAATTTATTTCACCCAGTTCTGGAAGCTGGGAAGTCCAAGATCAAGGTGCCAACAGATTTGGTGTCTCATGAGAGCTTGTTTCCTGGTTCACAGAAAGAACTGCTTCTTGCTGTGTTCTCACATGCTGGAAGGGGCTAACAAACTCCCTTGGCCTTCTTTTATAAGGTTACTAATCCCACTCATGAGAGCTCCACCCTCATGACCTAGACACCTTCTGAAACCTCCACCTCTTAATACTATTACACTGGGGATTACATTTCCACATATGAATTTTGGGGGTGATGAGGACACACAAATATTCAGACTATAGCAATATATTTCAAACATCTTTCTACCTCTCAGTTGATAGAGCTAGAAGTGGTTCACTGATTGGTCTTAATGAGGACCAACAGCACTAGTATTAGGGGAAAGTGGGTAAGACGAAATGGTAAATATTTGTGATCAGAGAATAGATGATCCAATTTTACATTTCAAAAGAGAATCAGTTAAGGAAACGCAAGACAGCACAGCACTATTAGGCTATCTCTGATGTGAAGAAAAGTTCAAACTATGAGTATAGGATTGGTGACAATAAGAACACTGATGGAACTAGAGGTAGAGAAGACAACTCTAACAGGTGTCCACATTAGGATAATAAAGTACCCAGCACTGTTCATTATAAGCATGAAAAGAGCCAATAACTGTAGCTTAGAGCTTATAACCCTTTTAATTAGTATATTTAACTTGCCTTAAGAAAAGTTCTAAGAATGGCAAAGATATTATCTAATACTCATTTTCAATATACTCATTTCCAATTTCGGTATAAAATTGCAGCTCTACCTTAGATAACATCATGCCAGAAATCAGTAGAAGGCAGCAGGGTATATTGACAAACACTCCTTATCCTCAATGTACCAACATCTGAATTCCCTCTCTACAATAACTAGAATCAAATCCAAAGTTCTGATGTTTTTCAATAGCTTTTTTTTTTACATCATCTTTCCCCTGAGGACCTGATTCTACATTTTCTATCATATTAACTTAAATGTTCAAGAAAACATAATATGAAATTACAAAGAAGGAAATAATTACTTGATCAAGGGAAATTTGGAGTTTGTAAGATTCATTAAGTGACTCTTGAATAAGTGCACTGCTTGCTTTTGTCTGATTCAAGGACTCAATCAAATCCTTATTTTCCAAAATATTGCCTTGAGATGTGGCAAGTGTCTGTAGGGAAAGTTAACAATATGAACATTATTATACATATAAAAATAACCAATTAAAGCAAGCCCATACTAACTGTCATTCATTTGACGTTTATGGCAACTTATGTTATTTTATAAGAATTTCAACATTTTATAGCCCTCTTAAAGTTTTATTCTGTTTTTATTATAGCCTTCTTATATCAAAAGAATTAATAATTTTATGAAACTATATCATTATCAAACATAGCAAGGTATTAATTTTGTCGATTTAATAAAAAATAAAAACTACTTAAAGTTACAGATTGTTATGATTTCTTGCTTTTAATGCTTCTTGAAATTGTGAGCATATAATTAAATAATAAAACAATACAAATTAGTTAAAAATTGCTTGTCTTAAACAATGCTCATTAAGATCTTCTATTCCAAAAGATAGCTCCCCTTTTTGTTAGAATTTTGACTGTAAGATATACACTAATATGTCTTTGGAAAAAAAAAAAATCTGAAGACACTATTAATTTTCTAAACACTGTTATTTGTATTCATTAAAAAAAAGTAATACGAAAAAAGTAACCTAAATAGCTAGACTTTTACCTCTAGAAGAGATTCTTCGAGCTTGGCTAGCTGTATCTTCTTATCTTCTTCCTGTTGTAATAGTTTTGTTTTCTGTTCTTCTAAATCAGGTTTCTCATGCTGAATGGTTAAAGCTAAAAGCTTGGGAAAACAAAAAGACAAGGAATTAGCAATAAGCCTTACAACAAAACCAAAACTTCCTGCAAACAGGCCTTGTGTTTGACAGACTATTACAAATATGATACTATGTTATCTCATTTCATTCTTTCTAATTAAACGTAAGACACCTTCAACAATTACATCTGATGAAAAAGAGACAAAACAAATAGTTAAGCTGATCAGTAAAATATTAACTACTATAGAAAAGCTATAAGAAAGTGCATTACTTAACATATCAATATGTAATATTTAGTTTTAAATTAAATATACTAAATTATGAGATTACTATTTTTTTAATAGTAAGTATTCATATTAACAAATAAAAAGGGCACGGTAGCTCACGCCTGTAATCCCAGCACTTTGGGAGGCCGAGGTGGGCAGATCATGAGGTAAGGAGTTCGAGACCAGCCTGGCTAACATAGTGAAACCCCATCTCTACTAAAAATACAAAAAATTATCTGGGCGTGGTGGTGGGCGCCTGTAATCCCAGCTACTCGGGAGGCAGAGGCAGGAGAATAGCTTAAACCCGGGAGGCGGAAGTTACAGTGAGCCAAGATCGTGCCATTGCACTCCAGCCTGTGCAACAATGCCAGACTCCGTCTCAAAAAAAAAATAAAATAAACAAATAAAAAGATAAAATACTATGTCATCAAAACCACAATGAGATACCACTTCACTCCCACTAGAATGACTACAATTAAAAAGATACATAATAACCAGAGTTGGCAAGGATATGGAAAAAAGAGGAACGCTCCTACATTACTGGTGGGAAAGTAAATAGTGCAGCCACTTTGGAAAGATTTGTTTGTTTCTCAAATTGCCAAATATAAAGTTACCATAAGACCCAGCAATTCCACTAAAAAAAACATTGAATTATACATTTTAAATCAGCAAGTTGTATGGTATGTACATTGTATTTGTTAAAGCTGTTATCTGTGAAGCTGTTGAAAAATGCTATGTCAAATTGTTAACCCTGAATACTAAAATAGAGAAAGACATTGGTATAAAATATGTAATTCAAAATCTGCTGTATAAGCATCTTCATTTAGTTCTTGCTAAAGTAAGACCTACACAGCTCCTTTTTGCAACTACTGTGGAGATCTTTTACATAGCAGGAGCAATTCTGTCAATTAATTCTGCCAAGTTTTGAGTGACTATCACATTGTTTTATTTAAAAGAAGTATCATCAAGTCAATCAAAAGATATTGTTCATTAAAATACACTTGATGAGTCATATGGTATACAAAGAAATATTTTGAAAGGAGAATTTTAAAAATGACAATCAAGTAAAAATTGCAGCAAATATGTATGCTATCATATAAATCAAAAGATGAAAAAATCTACTACTGTTAGATGAGTAAAACATAGGATGATTCCAGAAGTCAACTGGCATTATATCTTTAAAGGGGAAAAAATGAGTTAGGAAACATGTAAGTATGAACATGAAAAATCATTTTGAAATTTATGTAATAATTCTAAACTGTAATAAGCCATATGAAGATAAATTGACTTCAAGGATGCCATGTGTTCTAATGGTTAAAAAAAAAATGCTGGCTCAGGAGTCAAAGACTCTTAGCTAGCTGAACAAGTCAATTAGCTACACTTCTCACAATTAAATTTCAGTTTTCAAACCAAAAATATAATGCAGATGATCTTAATCTCTATGATCCATCAATCTCTCAAATTCTACCATATATAACAGAAATAAAGTTTAGAATTATATTAAAAGGAGCAGCAATTTGACATTAGCATTAAATGTACAGGTCCCATACATATGATAAATGAAATAAGCTGGAATGCTTCACTCCAACATACAAGTGTATTTTCAAAATCATAAATTTAAATATTAATTAGTCTAACAAAATAGCTTCTCACTCAAAATGTCTAATAGGTATACAAAGCTCCTAAAGATTCCAAGGTTAATTTTTATTATCTGTGTATACCTGCCCTCGTAATCCACTTCTTGTTGTAGTAAAGTTAACCTCAGTAACAATGGAAGCTGCATCCGGTGGAATAAAAGGATTTGGGTTTCTTGTTGACAAAAAGAGGCGGAATTCTTCATTGTAGTCAATAATTTTGTCACCTATTTGTACCACATAACGTGGTCCTATTTTTTAAAAAATAACACAATTAGTTGGTCTGAATCTTCTGTATTTCGCTACACAATATTTGAAAATATAGTTTTTAAGTACGTCTAAATACAGATTTTTCAACAGAATCTAAGACAGCAAAAGCTGGGCTACCTGAGATACTATTAGCAGGATGTTCTATTAATCGGCACTTATGCAAGCAATGATAAATCATATTCACTAAGAAGATCCTGGGATACTGAAGCACCCAAGGAATATCTATTCACATTCAGCATGGTTTTAATGTTAATACGTTTCATATTCCAAATTGCTCTGAAATGGCTGATTATAGATGACAAAAATAGAAATCTTCAATTATATTTGTTCTTTACTTCTAAATTCATCATTTTAAAAGTGTTTATTGCACTAGTATTTAAGACACAGTATTTGAAAACAGAATGATGGTTAAAAAAACAAAGATTATCAACATGAGTAACTAAAAAATATAGATTATCAACAAAACAAAAGAGCAATCTACAAACTTGGAAACAGTTATTTATAAACCATATATCAGATAAGGGGTTAATATCCAAAATGTATAAAGAAAAAACTCATACAACTCAATAGCAGAAAGACGAATAACCTGATTAAAAAGTAGGCAAAGGATCTGAATAGACATTTCTCCAAAGAAGATATAAATATGGCCAACAGCTATATGAAAAGATGCTCAACATCACTTATCATGAGGAAAAGCAAATCAAAACCACTATGAGATATCACCTCGCACCTGTTAGGATGGGTATTACCAAAAAGACAAGAGATAACAAATGTTGGTGAAGGTATAGAGAAAAGGGAATTGTTGGTGGGAATGAAGACCAGTGCAGCCATTACGAAAAACAGTAGGAAGGTTCCTAAAGAAATTAAAAATAGAACTACCATATGACCCAGCAATCTTTTTTCTGGTTACATGCCCAAAGGAAATAAGTCACCACCTCATAAAGATATTTGCACTCCCATCTTCTTCACAGCATTATTCACAATAGCCAAGACATGGAAACAACCTAAATGTCCATCAACAGATCAGATAAAGAAAATGTGGATCAGGCACGGTTGTTTATGCCTGTAATCGCATCATTTTGGGAGGTGAGACGGAAGGGCCACTTGAGACCAGAAGTTCAAGATCCATCTGGGAAACATACTGAGACCTCGTCTTTGCCAAAAAAAATTTTTTTAATTAGCTAGGCATGATGGTATGTGCCTGTAGTCCAACATACTCAGGAGGCTGAGGCCAGAGGATCATTTGAGCCCAGGAGTTTGAGGTTACAGTGAGCTATGATCACACCACTGTACTCAAGCCTGGGCAAAAGAGTCAGACCCTATTCTAAAAAAAAGAAAGGAAAAGAAAAGAAAACATGATGTGTATACACAAACACCCACACACACACAATGGAATAATGTTCAGTCATAAAAAAGAAGTAGATCCTGCCATTTGCCCTAACATGTACAAACCTGGAAAACATTTTACTAAGTAAAGCAGGCCAGACACAGAAAGAAAATTACTGCTTGATCTCAAATATACAGAGACAGAAAATAAAACAGTATTTACCAGGGGCAGGTAGCAGGGGAACAAAGGAGGGGATGGGAGATGTAGTCAAAGAACACAAAATAGCAGATACGTAGGATGATCAAGTCTAGAAATCCAACGTACAACATGAGGACTATAGGTAACAAAACTCTATTGCATTTGGGATGTTGTGCTAAAGGAGTAGAGTTTAGATGCTCTTGACACACAAAAAGGGGGCTAGCTGTGTAAATTGATAGATATGTTAATTTGCTTTACTACAGTAAAACATTTTATGATCTATATATATCCCATAATATAATGCTGTAAACCTTAAATATGTACAATAAAATATATTTTTTTAAAAAGCCAACAAAAAAGTTGAAAGTTAAAGAATGGAAAAGTACATATCATGTAAATACTAGCCCAAAAAGTTAGTGTAACCACTCTAATATCACACTCTAAAACTTGAAACATCTCTAGAGGTAAAGAACATTTCATAATGATAAATAAGACAACTGAATAGAAAGATATCACATTTCCAAAAAATGTAAGCATCTAATAACATAGCTTTCAAAATGTTTAAAACAAGAACTGACAGAACTAAAAGACAAATTCAAAATCACAGAAACTTTAGGATATTTATCTCAACATATGATAAAGCAAAGAGAAAAAAAGAAGTTAGGGCATAGATTTGAACATCACAATTAACAAACTTGACACTATTAATTAACCTGTACAGAAAACTAAACCAAGCAAGAGCAAAAGTCATACAATTTTCAACTTCCATAGAACATTTATAAAAATTAACCAAATGCCAGATCAGAAAGAAGACTCAACAGAATTCAAAAAATTAAAACACTGTACAATAAGTTCTATGACTAAATGGAGATAAGCTACATATCAGTAACAAATATGTAACTAGAAAATCTCCAAGCACCTGAAAATTAAACAACAAAATGCTGAGTAATTTATGAGTCAAAAAAGAAACTGAAATTTGGGTAGGAAGCTGAAGAAGGGCTTAAAGGAAAATTGATAGACATAAATGCATATATTAGAAAAAAGAAAAGACTATCAATATTTTGATTTTCCATTTCAAAAATCTAGAAAAGACCAAATAAAATCTGGAGAAATAGGAATGAAATAACAAAGAGCAACATCAATTTTAAAATACAGTACAGAAAGTCAACATTAAAAGTTGGTTGGCTACACACGGACTTGGGAAATATGGGAACATTAGATAGTGGGGATTCCAAAAGTCAGGGGGGGATCACAGGCTAAAAAACTTCCTCTTGGGTACTATGTCCACTATCTGGGTGATGTGATCAATAGAAGTCCAAACACAGCACCATGCAATATACCCTTGTTAAACAAACCTGCATATGTCCCCTGTGAATCTAAAATTAAAATTTTAAAAATTTCAAGTTGGTATTTTAGTAATATTGATAAATCCCTATCAAGACTAATCAATAAAAAGGATAATAAAAATTATCAATATCAGGAAAAATGAAACATCATTACAAAGCCAACAGACATTGAAAAGATGAGATTATTTAAAATATATACTATGTTATAATTTAGATAAAACAATCGCCTAAAAAAATACGACTTAACCAAAGCTGACAGACACACAAAAAACACAATACAAACAAAACAAAATAATCCCAGTGTTTAAAGAGCCATAGCTCACGTTTACCAGCTCTTTACAATGAAAGATAGAACATCATGGGAAATTGTGCATTGTGTCAGTAAAAAGGACTTAATAGAGGCTTATTAGAGGATTTTGACTTGTGTTAGGCGATTTATAAATAATTCAAGAAAAATGTACTTTTCCTGGGAATTGGGTGTGATCAGAAAGAGCAAACAATGGTTTGGTATCTTAATTTTTATGTAGGAGGTAAGAGAAATGGAGTGGGACTAAACCACCATTGGTAAAGAAGCAGGAGTCACTCATATTAACTAGGAGAAGAGAATGGTTATTTTTGTGTTATGGAAAGTGTTCCTGTTTTTTGTGCTCAAACATGACTGAGGTCAGAGTGACTTCTCTGATGTTGGCGTTTTATGAAATGATTTATGTTCAACAGGAGTACACAAAGTCCAAGCTATTAGAATCTGGCCAGATCTCAGTCTAGAGTGGTCAGGTGCTGCTTTTTCTCTTTCTCATTTACTCAAAGTACAAAAAGAAGCAGAACTTCTCTATGATGTTATAAGTTAGGAATGTGGTTATCCTTGTGGAGAAGGGGTGTAGTAAATAACTGGGCTTCTGGAGTGCTAGTAAAGCTCTTATGTCTTGAGCTGGGTGTTTATACAGGTGTATTCAATTTGTAAAAATTCATTAGCTATAAATTTAGGTATTCTTTTCTTTATGCATATTTATTTTTAAATAAAAAGTTAAAAAAATGGTTTTCTTTGGTGAGTCGAACTAGTCATGGGAGGGGAGGAACAGAATGCTGCTGCACTTCTGTATCATTTGACTTTATAACCCATGCATGTACTACTTTGATAAAACATTTTTGAAAATATTTTAAAATAAGTATTTCATTGTCTAAAAAAGACTCTTCAGTGTTGTCTCATCTCTTACTCATAGAAAATATCAAATGTAGAACTATAGAGTCCAACACAGTCTTAACTGTATGAATTCTTAATTTACATTGGAATTAACCTGTGATGCAGTTAATTTTGACTACTTTTTTCCTCTGAACACAAAATCTGTGTTGTACTTTAGATAACTAAAGACAGAATGATTGGGCACAGGTACAAGAGTCGGTCTCTGGGTCCTTTCCAGGGAAAGTGCCAATTTATATGGCTATTGTTTTCTGAACCAACATAAGGCTTGGATATTTTGGGGTTTTTTTGTGTATTTTTTTTTTCAGTCAACGTGTATAATAGAATGAACATTTGGGGTGCTTGGATACATGGATACATTTAGATGCATTCACTGTGATATCTTTGGTTACTTCTATAACAATCAGATAAAGATTCAGGCAAGATCAACCTATAAGGTATACGCAAATCCTATCAATATTTACAGCTGAAAGAAATGTATTATGACAGAAAGTGAAAAGGAATCTATATTTTTACACCAGGCAGGGGTGCACCACAATTTTACCTGTCTGAATTTTGGAAACTAATACTGCTGAAGGTTTACTATGATCATTCAAATTTAAACCAGGCAGTGGCCACCATAGATTCCATAGTACCTGACATAACAATGACTGTAAAAACTGCTGTCATAACTGATACTTAGTATGCACACTGGGATATTGCTAATTATTACAAATTATTTCTTTTTTATATTCTTTTGGAAAGAAGACCAAAATCAGTTCAGCTATTGTACGCAGGACAGCTTTATAGGTCCAAACACTTCAGAAATATATTATCAACTGAGATGAATTCAAGTACCATGAGAACTTCTATATAGGTCCAAATTCCATTCCATTATGTAGATAAAATTTTGATAATGGTCTCCAGTGGGAAAACTTTTCACAGTGTATTGCATACCACTCAGGCACAACTAACTCAAGATGAATGGGACTTAATTACAGGCAAATCTAAAACTCTGGCACCCAAAGAAGGAAATAAACATTTTACAAGGAGATATCCCACAGCCCATTATAGACCAACTACTTGCTTTACAGCCACTAAATACAAAGAAAGAAAGATAACCAACATCTGAATACCCTCTTGGCCTATAAAAAGCAGAATGTTCCATACCTGGAAATTTTACCATAGCCCCTATATCTTGTCAACAAACGTAGCTAGGTTTAAATCACAGCCCTTGCAAGAGGCAGCTTTGGAAGTAATTGAGGCAATTGTGAATCAATCCTTGTCTTCGGTCCCTATATCCTTCAGGTACACCAAATTACAGATATCTACAAATAATCTCACAGATGAGCAAATCCAATGCAATGCTATACCCATCAACTAACCACAGGTACAATTTCTGGCAATCTATAGCATTGGATATTCTGTACAATGAGCTCACTTCAAGTAGTGTTCCTGGCTAGAAAATATGCCACTCTGAGACCAACTAAAATATACCTGTCCAGAGACTCATGAGTTGGAACTAGTGAACTAGCTTAAGGTCTCTCAACCTTAGCAGTATTAACAATTTGTGCTGAGAAATTATTTGTTGTAGGTAGTTGTCCTGTCCATTTTAAGATGTCTCTAGCATAGTGGCCCTCCACTCTAGCTGTGACAACAAAAAATGTCTCCTGACATTGCCAAATATTCTCTGGGAGACAAAACTGCTCCTAATAGAAGAACACTGATCTACCAGTCTTCAGGACACTGGGTCACCCAGAAGCAACTGGACTACGAAAGACACATCCATATGGAGATGTACGTTTTGAAAACAGAGACAACAATTAATCACAAATTTAACCTTTATGTTGCATATACGTATGCCTGTCTCTGTAGGAACCATGCCTAAAAGGAGGCATCTGGACTAAAAGAACCAACCACAAATGTTTAGCTGTCATCTCTAGTATAATTCCTGGTTCCATACTCAAACTCAACATGGAAATAAAACAACCATAAAGGACTAGAATGCTTAATAGAAGATACTTTTAATGTCTGTTGTTCGTAAAACATAAAACTATTAGCCAACTACACTAGCCTCTCCCTCAACAACTTCTATACAGTTAGCTGGTCCAATTGTCTTCAACTATTTACCAACTGCAAACTGCCACAACTACCTTCTGCCTTGGCTGTGCTCCTAAGCACAAAGGAAACAAAGTAAAAAAAAAAAAAAAAAAAAGAGAGAGAGAGAGAGAGAGAAAAGGAGAGAATTTGAAGAAGTATACTTTGCTCTTCTATGATCAATAAATAAGAAGATTTTTGAAGAGCATAAATTTGTAGGAGAGAAGTACATTCTATTCCTATATTTATGTCTGCTTTAAACACAGTAAGTAGAAAAGTAATTTGTATATCTTAGATTAAGGACACTGGGATGTAAACAAACTTGGCACAAACTTTGTTTTATGTGATTCTAGGACTACCATCCTCTGTCCCCAGGGTTAATGTATGATGAAAATATGGCAACTCATGAGGAACTTTTCAGTCTTGAAAAGGACAATATCTGGAATACACACAAAGGGGATAACAGACTAGTGTGACATGAACACATCCAACCCTGGGGAGAAGATGGAAAAAGATAGGTGCAATGATTAACTCTCTTTTCCTAATTCTGACATAAACAAATTGACCTAAACAGCCTTGCATAACTACCTAGAACAGTTGAAAATGTGAATCAATCATGATATAAAATTTATCACTATTTTCAGGGGATCTAGTCAACACTCTACACTCAGACAATGCCACATATACCATTAAAACCTAACACTAACCAGAACTCATGGAGATTTATAGTTAATGAGTCCTTCAGGACCACAGTATAGAATGAAGAATGTCAAATTGAGATGGCCCTAAAGGTTCATTTCCTGCTCCTTAAGATACCATAGCAAGAAACTAGCTCAGCAGATCTGAGTTACCCCCAACAGAAGGACCAGAAACTGAGCTCTGGAAGACAACTCCATTCTAGCAAGGTCACTTTCTTGATTACAAGCTTCTGTTGTTATATAGCGGCTTAGATATTCCCTGCCCTTCATGCCCATAAAATATATTAAGAGGATAATGCTACAAAGGCCCCACTACTTGAGTTCTCATAACATATCAACCAGTACTAGCCAAACATATCTATGTGAGGGACAATAGATTATCAAAGAATAGTGCATGCTTTGCTATTTCTCTGCCTTGCCCCAATAACAACAATTTTCTATTTAAAGTTCGCTGTGCTAGCAACATATGTGGCATACATACACATACGTATATGTACATGTCTACATATGTATGTGTATACACTTTGCATGATATGCTCTTTAAGTTTCAAGGCATAGCTTTCTAATCATCCAAGACTGGGCTCGGTTGCTATGCAGAAAAGAATTAACATAGCAATCCTGAGACTCTTTAGAAAGGGCTGCTTGTAAAGTTGGCCCATAACCAGCACCTGGGAACTTAGATTTTGGGAGAGTTCTCACCATCCTCAGAACTCAAAAAAGTGGCTCACTGTGCCTAAACTGTTTGTACAAACAATATGGTTTATGCTACACCTGCTTTCCTTCAGGGAGTCTAGAATTTTGTAATGTGCTAGGAAGAGCGTGCTTACGTAATCAACCGCCAGTAAACTATGGGTACTAGGTCTCTACTGAGCTTCCCTGATAAACAACGTTTTACACATATTGTCACAACTTATTGCTAAAGGAAGTAAGCCCATCATGTGTGACTCCACTGGAAGAGGACTCTTGAAAGCTTGCACCTGGTTTAATTACTTACTTTGGAAATTTTAAAAATATTTACACTCTGGAAAGTGTCAATTATTTACCTTGAGCAACCAGATCTCGTCTCAATAATGGATAAAGAACAGGTTCTACACCATCCATCTCTTGTATAATAAGGGTTTTCCCAAAACGTACTGCTAATTCAAGAGCTGTGATAAAGTTACTATCCTAATTGAACAAAAAAGAATACATATTAATTATTTAATTACTTTAATATTTACAAATATCCTTAAAGATTATGAATGAAAATACTAACAAGAATAATATGAATATTTAAAAATTTAATACTCATGTTAATAATTCAAATTATTCATTATCGTTTTTCTACTCATAAGTATTTGGTAATGATTTTAGTTGAATAAATTATCAAAAAAATTTCACAATTTAAATACACAAATAAGAAAAATAAGAATTTTAACAATTTTTTAAATTGTGGTTAAAAAAGAAATCCACATAACCTGAGATCTAACCTCGTTACCAGTATTTAGGTGTATAGTACAGAATTGTTAACTGTGAGCACAGTGTCGCAAAACAGATCTCTAGAACTTTTTCATGTTGCATGACTGTAACCACTGAATAGTAACTATTTCCCCCAAAATACAAAAGCCTTTCTTCAATTTTCTACAGTAATTTCAAACTGTTAGAGAAACACAATTTCAAATTCTATAGGTAATAAATTACTCACCCAGGTATTAATAAGAACCCTACTCTGCTTATGTTCAGAATCACACATTGAATGGGGGTAAAAAGGAAAGATGATGAATTCTAGTAAAATTTTCTTGGTGGATAGGTCTGATAATTCTGAAAAGAACCTTTAGGCAAAATTCAATAATCACGAATTTTAAGGCTTTCTAGATAGGGAAGGAGTAGTTTTAAACATCACCCCAGGCGTGTGTCTGTCTGTGTATGTGTGGTATGTGTGTGTATATATATATGTGTGTGTGTGTACATATATATAAAAGTAACTATATAGTTACTTATATGTCTATAACTATGACTATATAGATATAGTACTTACATGTATATAACTGTAACTATAGACATATATAGTATATTTATATACTATATATGTATATAAGATATATAGTACAGTGATATAGTTATATGTATATAACTACAGATATATAGTACTTATAATGTATATAACTATATAGAGATATATAGTATACTTGTATGTATATAGTCATATATATAATATTGCAAACCATAAATGATTTGCATATATAGTTATATATAATATTGCAAATCATAAATGATTTGCATATATGCAAACTATAAATGATTATTAAAGTATTTTATATATTATCTAATTTATAATTATTCTTACCACAAAAAAAGGTAGATATCCCCATTTTACACGTAAAGTAACTTTTAGAGGTAATTTTTGAAACACCTGAAAATTATCTATGAAAATTAATCATATATTAGGTCTTCCTTTAAAAAAAAAATAACCTAACCAAAAATAATTTCCTCTGCAAGATAAACATGAAACTGAGAAGTCACTATCAAAAAGACTATGATTACATTTCACTGAAAAATTATCAAATCTTGGGATACATTAAAGATGTCTGTCACTGAGTTAAAGAAATTGGAAATTATGAGAGGCATTCAGAGAAAGTGTAAATATGCTAAAAGGCTAGAAGGCTTTTCTGATTCTCCAAGCTAACTTAAAAGCTCCTACTTCTACAGCAGCTTAAACTTGTGTCATTAGTCATAACTTAGTGCAAAGCTTCTTTAATTGTTTCTCTAACCTACTAGACTGTCATCTTCATAAGGGAAGGAACTCACTATTAAATTCCCAGGGCTTAGATCAATACCCAGAATCAAATAAATATTCTTATCTATTTTTTACAAATTAGAAAACTGAAGCTAAGAGTTCTATCTCTCACCCCAGGTCTCACACAATAGGACCCAGTGTTGAATCTATGTTTTCTGATTACAGACTCCAAGATCTTTTCACTATAAGAGGTCATTCCTAATTGGTATGTAAATTATAAGTAATACATACCTGCTGATTGATAACTTCTAAACGTGAGTCTTTCAAATGTGTTTTTAACCACTCTGTAGCTTGGGAAGAAGGATCTATAAGAAATGGGCACACTCGACACTAGTACAAAAAAAAAAGGAAAAGTAATGTTTTTTAATGATTATAAGCTTTCATTTAAATGGAAATAGTTTTCTAGAAATTATAAACCAATTACTAAATGATTTTTTTCTCCCAAGCTTTGGAGAACACAAATATACAACCATGAAAAAGAAATAAAAATACAGTTTTTAGCTGCATCACAAGCCATATTAACAAATTTTCAGTGACCAGGAGTTAATATTAGGTAATTACATTTAGCCAGAGTATAGAGAGTACAGTCCTACTTAACACAATAACACAAAATAACACAGAATATTTGTACTAACATTATGCTAAGCAAGAGCTTCAGTCTCAAGCTGATGTCATTTGCAGCATTCTTTCTGGCTTTTAAAACATGGTCAAATTATTCCCTATCTATCTATCTATCTATCTATCTATCTATCTATCTATCTATCTATCTTCTATCTATCTATCTATCTATCTATCTATCTATCTATCTATCTATCTTCTTTGTTTGAATAAAAACTATAAAGGCCATAAAAGAAGTATGAGCAAATCATTAAAATACTGCTAATTATCAATATAATTGTTTACATTTTAAGACATTAATTCTTCTAAAGCAGTATATATCCAATATTACTAAAGGAGTATCCTGGAAGAGAAAATTACATGGGCTGTAGGTTAAGATCTAATGAAATGAACTAAAAACTAAATTCATTACAGAACATCCTGCACTAATTAAATTCTTAAAAAAAAGGAAGTCAGGCCCGGTGTGGTGGCTTTGGGAGGCTGAGGTGGATGGATCACGAGGTCAAGAGATCAAGACCATCCTAACCAACATGGTGAAACCCCATCTCTACTAAAAATACAAAAATTAGCCAGGCGTGGTGGTGGGTGCTTGTAGTCCCAGCTACTTGGGAGGCTGAGGCAGGAGAATTGCTTGAACCCTGGAGGCGGAGGCTGCAGTGAGCCAAGATCGCGCCAGTGCACTCCAGCCTGGGTGACAAGAGTGAGACTCCATCTCAAAAAAAAAGGGAGTTAGAAACCAGTGAAAATGCCCTCCACACACAATGGCACTTAGTAGACAGAAGAAAGTCAATTATATATGTATAAAATGTATAAAATATGTATGATAAATTTAAGTCATTTAACAATCATTGCTACCTACTAAAATTTAAACCGATCTAATTTTTCTTAAATTTTCACATTTATTTGAAAAATGTAATGCAATTGTGTGCTATAAGAATAAGAGAACACATATGAAAGTCAGAGTAAGATGAAAACTTACAACGGGGTACAGCAATCCCCCTTATCAACAATTTATTTTCATGGTTTCAGTTACCCATGGTCAACCACAGTCCAAAAATAAGTAAGTACAGTACAATAAGATATTCTGACAGGCAGAAAGAAAAACTACATTCACTTAACTTTTATTACAGTATACTGTTATAGTTGTTCTATTTTATTATTGTTGTTAATCTCTTACTGTGTGTAACTTATACATTGAACTTTATTATAGTATGTATGTTTAGAAAAAAACATTGTATGTATATATATGCATGTATGTATAACATAGTATGTATGTGTGTATAAATATGTATGTGTTATATAAAAATGTATAACCCCATACATAAATATGGGGTTCAGCACTACCTGAACTTTCAGGCATCCACTGAGGGTCTTGGAACACATGCCCAGGAGAAAAGGGGGGAACACTGTGTATCTAATAAGAACATACATGTTATCTCAGTGGCACACCAAGATGGAGGAAGATAGTGGGGATTATCTGCCCTGTGGACGAATAGTTTTATATCACCAATGTTGTTTACAATTGCTAGCACATGGTGATAATAAAGAGATGAACGACTTTAAAACAGCTTTATTATTATTTTAAAATGGTCCACAGACAAGGTACCTTGTTTTCACTTGCACCCGCAGTAGACTACTCCCATCATACCTCCTGCCACGTTACACTGTATGAACATCACCGAGCATCTATTTCTAGAGGTTTCACTTACTGCTTCATCATGTAAATGTACTACTCGAAGCACAATGACGTGGTTAGTAAATAGCCTGTGAAGTGTTACCATGGTGCTGCACCTAGGTTTTTGATCTAATTGTATGCTAGCATTCAATAGCAAACATTTCACAATTCTGCATTTTGCTTAACTACAAAAGCAATTATTTTAAATTTTTAAAAAGTTCTTACCCATGATTTCAAACCAATGATCTGATGCAGTTAAATGAAAAGAAGAAAGGTAATGTTTCAAAATGTTTTTAGCAAAGAAAACATGCTTCAGTTTTTCTAAGGGTACTTACAAGTTTGTTGTCATCTTATTTTACATCTCCAGACAGATCTAGATAAGATTTCTATGGTACATTTTATCTCTGTATTCCATGATTAAATATAGTTAAATTCTACAACTATACTCAATCCAAAAATGTTGAGCTTTCATTTATTTGCTCAGTTGTTCGTTATTTCATCTACTATATGTTGGATAACAACTATAGTAAGATAGTACAAGGAGTACAGAAATTAATAAAATACATTCCCTTAACCTCAATAACTTTACATGCAATAAAGATGCAAAAAATAAAAAGTTCATCATCAAGAGGTACACAAGTTGCTACTGAAGGATGATAGGTGAAGTTACGGCTAGAAAACAGTTGAAGTCAAACTAAGACAAGAGAGATCAGCTAGGCAAAGAAGTGAAGAAAGAAAAAAAATTTCAGGCAAAAACAACAGCATGATATAGAGGAGAATAAAAAGGTTTGGAGTATTTGGAAAACTTACAGTACTCTGGTGTAGCTAAAGAAAAATAATATGGGCAAAGACGATGCATATAATATGGCAGGAGTAATCTGGAGTCTGTCTGATCATGATCAGCTTTTTATGCCATGTCTAAGGATAATGAAATTTTTATCCTGCAGGCAATGGGAAATCACTAAAATATATTAATTGAGGCAATATTATGATCAGATTAATGTTTTAGAAAAATCACTCCAACAACAGTAAAGGAAGTGGTACTGGAGACAAGGAACCAGCTGGTATAATGATATATTTATCCATATACAAAATGATGAAGGCATAAATGAAGCCACTAGCAGTGGATGTGATTAAAACAGAATGAATTCATGAGACATTTGAGAAATAGATTTGACAAGATTAGTTGAATAATTAACTGAACAAAAAAGTAAAGAGACATAGTAAGAATTACGTGCAGGGTTGTAGCTTGCATTACTGAGAAACGACTGTGGTATCTCTGGTGGTAGAAAATAAGAGAAGCAGGTTATAGGGAGTGAGAGAGGAAGAAAAACGTGTTTTATAGTAGAGAGCTACCTTGCCTACCCTGCATGTCCCACTAAATGTATTTCTGATGGGTTATCAATATGATTAGATGATCTAAGCTAACCAATCAGAATCCTTTTGGGAGACTGGCATATTATCTATGGTGCAGAGGGAGTGAATGACAGACACATCTTTAGTCTGGAAACATAAACTCTAATAATGGTAAACATGGAGTCACCAGTGGTCAAGGTTAACAAAGGGTAAAGAGAACCTATCTGAGAATGAATCCCTCTTATAAAATGGAGGCAGAGATCTCCTGGTAAAAATTGTTTTAATTCAGAAGCTTACCCCAACCTTTTAGACATCTCAGCTATTTAAAAGCATAAATTGCTAGTTTTTTCCCTTAAATGTGCTATAATCGGCCACTGGAAGATTTTTGACTTAAAAAATGGTGAATTTAGTTAAAGGCTGATAAATTTTGAGCTGCCTAGGAAGCATGGGTAAAAATATCTAACAGGTAGTTAGAACTATAGGTCAAGAGTTCAAAAAACAGGTTAAAAACTAAAGATACACAATCTCTATTTAAATTCATCTCTCCTTGGGGGAAAAAAGATTGGTCAAAGGATATTTTTGAAAGAGATAATTTTTAAAACACCTAGTATACTCTATAATGTTATGTCTATTTTTAATACTTATAAATGGGATAAATGCAAAAACATTTTATAAATAAAACTAAAGCCTAACTCTTGATTCACTAAGGAGAGTTACATTAACAAGAATATAAAATAAATAAGGTTAAACACACACACACACACACACACAATCCTATGAGAAGTGTATAGACAGGAGCTAGATGGCCTGGGTTTGAATCCTGGCTCTACCACTTGATAGCCACGTGACCTTAGACAAGTGAATTAACTCTTCTGTGCCTCAATTTCCTTATCTATAAAAGGGATAACACATGTATCTAACAGATTGGGTTGATTTGAGAATTACATGAGTTCTGTGTTTAAGTGCTTTACCTATTTATTCTTAAATAGTAACATATGCACAACATGGTAAGTAATACGCAAGTATTTATTATTATTATTACTTATGTGAGGATTGAAAAACTTTTTCCTATGTGGAGAAGTTAACTTTAAAGTTGTAACTTTACCATTATAATTTTATATTCTTAGACTAGCATCACATTAGTTTGCATTTTCTCAGCATATACCAAAAGGCAGCAAGAAAAAAAAATCTAAGAAATTTTGAGTGGTTAAAACCAGTTTGACACTGAACTGTCTATAACAATAAAACACAAATATTCAATAGATGTCATCACAAGAAAAACCCATATAAAATCTGATATTTTCATTAGTCATCTTCTCCGCCTCCTTCCTTGATGCTTTTCACTCACACCTTCTCCGTAGTTTCTAACAGCCTTATACTTTCCGTTATCCACTGAGTTGGCCAATATTATATCATATAGTTTATCACCCAAACCAGGACACTGTTGAAAATGAAAGGAAAACTACTAATAATTGTATCAAGACAACAAGTGCAAACCACAGACCAAGCAATCCAGGACATATGATCACTATGGCCAAATTTTTCCCTGTCCCTCAAATACATAGGTCACATGAGCTTTCTGCTAACATAGTAAAACTAATTCCTGTTGTAAGACCAAGGGTATATAAGGATTTGACTAATTACTCTCTTCAGCAATACATGCACTTCAATAGTTAGCTTAACCTAAATATGAGAATTTTAAGCATCTTTGTAAGACCAATAAAAGAATAGTTTTAGACACAAAAGCCTTTCTTAGCATCAACAAAATTGTTGAGTTACCACAGGCCTCGAATCAGGGAAAGCCTCCTCCACTGAGAGGGAGAACCTCAGAAAAGCTTTAGCACTGGGGTGTGTGTGTGTGTGTGTGTGTGTGTGTGTTTTGAGAAGTTTCACTCTGTCACCCAGGCTGGAGTATGCAGTGGTGTGATCTCGGCTCACTACAACTTCCGCCTCCCAGTTTCAAGCAATTCTCCTGTCTCAGCCTCCTGAGTAGCTGGAGTTATAGGTGTATGCCACAATGCCCAGCTAATTTTTATATTTCTAGTAGAGACAGGGTGTCACCATGTTGGTCAGGCTGGTCTCAAACTTCTGACCTCAAGTGATCCACCTGCCTTGCCTCCCAAAGTGCTGGGATTACAAGCATGAGCCACTACACCAGGCCAGCTTTAGCATAGTTAATAAGGAGATGTATTATATCTCTGAATCACAAATGCATCTTATTTATCATGTCTAGCCATCTTTTCCCAGAAGCCCAACTAATATGTATTTAGAGATTTAATTTTACATATATGGTGATGTTAATGAGTTGATGTTACATATTATGTGCTATCCAATCACACCCTTAAACTACAACTAATTTTAAATCTAGTACACCTTAAAACTGAGATGGATTGTTGACCATAACGGCAAATTCATTTCAACAAAATAACTAATTACCCTAAGGAATGTTTCCAATGATTTTTGTTTTGTCATATAAATGCAAGTAATTATCTAAAAGGAACTTAGCAATGTTAAATACAAAGTAAATTCAAGCTTATTAATTTCAAAGGCAATTTCCCATATCCATCATGAAAGACAATTTAGAATACAAAACTAAGCATTTTCAATTAACATTGGTAAAAAAATTATTCTGATAAACATATTTTGTCTACAGACTTAACCACCCTCCCCTTTTTCTTATGGAATAAAAAAGAATTCTTAAACTTTTTTTTTTAATTTGCAATCAATTGCTTTCTTGGATTATTGAAACAGGAAAAAGATGTGGCTATGAAACTTTAGGGAGGGAATAACAAATATAATAAAAAGCATACAGTTTGCTATAAAATAATACATTTATTTACATAAGCATTTAGAGTTTCATATTTGTGATTCCATTGTGAAAATAATAAAAAAATTTTTAAAAGTAAATTTAAAAACAGGCAAAATCAAATTAATAGAAAGCAAAACTATTCAATTAGTGGTCAGCAACTTCTCTACTGGTAAGTTACCAATACAGTGAGCTGAAGCATAGTCAGCTGATTAATAGGTCTAATAAAACAGAACAAATTGTCAAGTAATGAACAGCACCTAAAATATGAATCTTATAATACAGTTTACGCTACACAAAGAGGAGCATGTTTAATGTTCATGCCTTCTTTGAGACTATGGAGTTAAAAAATAAGAATAAGGAAATAGTGTGTAGGCAGACAGAAGGATTACAGACAGGAAAAGGAATACTAATATTTATTATGAAATATAAACTATTGACAGAAAGAATAGAAAAATCACATTATCAAGAAGTAAAAATCATCTTCCAATTTCCATATCAGAAAAGTAAACCAAGTTAATGGGAAAAATCAAACTTTATTCAAGTGATTATTTATTTGTGCACATGGCTTTGAATTTCGTTTTCACATTCACTGATAATAAGGTTTTGCTATTTTCCATTTTAAATAGCTTTGGAAAATGTGCACTATGTGACAAAACAATTTTCCAAAATATGTGTATGATTATCTCTAATTGATAAGCCAAAACTTATCTTCACTTTTTGCTAATTTTGTTTGGCAAAAAAAAATGAAATAACATAAAACTTATGAAGTCATATATTTTAGTCTGTACTCATGAAGAAACTATATAACCAATGAATTGGGCATCCCTAAAATATTTCTATTAGTATAGGAAATACAATTTAGAATATTTTGCCATCAAAAGAATGCCACTTTACTTTATACTTTTATATTTAGGTAAAAAATAAATTATACTGAAAGTCATACACTCACTAACTGAATCATTGATGGGTTTTCATTAGCAAAGTATTTTTATTTTAGTAAGAAAAGGGTAACTGTGAAAGACTAAGAATAAGAAGAACACAATTTCTACAGCAAGCTTGACAATAAAACATTTCTAATAAAAAAATTAAAATAAGTTAACTACCTGTAATATTACAAGAGCATTTTCTACGGAAAGGTCATCTGATGGTAGGCCTTCACTTTTCCAAATTAACTGCTCACTTTCAGTACAAAGAAATCTCCTCAGATCAAATTCTGAAAAGTTGAAGATATTGATAATACTTCACTACAATGATCTTGTACTTGATGAAGGGAAGGAAATAAAGCTATTTATTCCAAAACAAAAGTCCTATGACAGTCCTTACTTGAAACCCATTCTTCCACATTTAACACCCAAACCCATGGAGAAAAAAAGTCTAAAACAAAAACAAAAAGTGCAAAGGAATGGAACTCCATGAAGTCCTATTTCTTTGAGTGAATGTTTCACAAACTAAAATAATTTTGTAAAATACCACTAACATAACAAAGAATTTTAAAGTTCTTGCATCTCAGCCTATGAAATAAAGTTATCATAAAAATAAAAGTAACATAATGTTTAATTGCATCTATGCAATATCAAAAATAATTCAGTCATCCCAGTTTTTTACAGTGATTTAAGAATAGAAAAATCATACTAATAAAGCAAATTCAAGAACATTTGTGGAATTCGGCAAATCTAAAGTAGCTAGGGTATCCTTGGAACCCATATAAAATTTCCCCCATTTAAAAAAGGTAAAATAACAGAGAACAAAGGGTCTATTTTTAGTATATTGAAATTTTAAATTCAGGAATAACTAAATACAAACTCTCAAGATCAGCTGACTTGGTCCATTCTTCCAAACACGTTTTTCTCAGAGATTCAGGAGCAGCAGAAAGATATGTAATAAATGCAGCAGCAAGTTGAGCTCTTTTAGGAAGAGTAGCTAATTCCTCTGTTATCTCTACAACCTGGAAAAAAGAGAGAGAAGAAAGAGGGAGATACATGAGTATGTTCTAACACTAAAGAAAATGACAGTTTTATGGTTTTGACTGTGAGGGGGAAAATCACAAGTAATAACTCCTCGTTTTGAATGTAACAGTCAAAATATAAAAATATCAAAAAGATCCCAGACTCTGCTGTGATGTTTTTTAAAAGTATAAAATCCTAATATATTTGTAGAAACAAACGTATTTAGTCATTGAAAGTTCTTAATGATTTTAAAGAAAGCAGAACTTTCATCCCAATCACAGTTAAATGTGAGTTTGCACCACTTTGTAAACTAAGATTAAGACACAGAGAATGAACAAAGGGACAAAACAAAGGTACAGCATGAAGACCCATTAGCAAAAAGGTTATTGTAAATAAAGCACAAGATTCAGCAGAAAGAGTAGTTATATCAAAGGAAAGAAGAGAGAGAGTTAATTAAAGGCAGATTGTGAAAGTTTTTCCACGACATGCAAAAGAATTTCTATTTTAAACTGTGACGTGAGCCATTGAAAGCGTTTAAGCAAGCAACGAGTAATGTAATCAGATGGGGTTTTATAAAGATAATTCAGCTGACAAATGAAGGGCGAACTAATTAAAGGGTCAGATAGGAGGAAGACATTAAAAAAGTCAGATGAGAAATGAAAAGAAATTGGCATTAAAGACAGAAGACAAATATAAAGAATATTTGCAAATGGATATGACAAGTAAACAGGGAAGAATCTAAGATGATCCATATGTTTTTAGTACTGATGCCCAAAGAAAGATGCCTCCAGTGAAATAGAAAATAAAGGAGACTTGGAATAAGAAAAAGAAAATAATTTAGACATGTTGGGTTTGAGTTCCTCAGAGACAATTAAATGCAAATGTCTAATGTAAGTTGGAAATACACATTTAAAACTCAGTAGTCTGGAAATGTAGCTCTGGTCATTATGAAGGTGTAGGTGATATTACGATGGGATGAGATAACCCCCAATGTAGTTGCAGAAAAAGCTGCTGTGGAAGAGAGTAACAAGGACAATCAACATTACTGGATGAGCAGATGAGGAGGATCAGGAAAGGAAAGGAAACTTAACTGATTTCAGAAATAAACCAGGAAAAAACAAGAGACAACACTAAAAAGTCAAAATAATAAAATATTTCAAGAAAAAATAAATAGCCAACAGTGTCAAATCCTAAAATTACTGTCCTGGTGAAGGTAAATTCAAAGAAAATTCTAAGGAGTACTAAGTTTTCCATCCACTCATCTTCATCCTGCCCATCTCTCATAACATACGGAACTGAAAGGAAAATAGGCTGCTGTGCCTAAAAATCTATTCATATAAAGACATTTTGTTTAAAAATTCACATAATGGCCATTTATATCTAGATTATTTATCCTGAGCCAGGTGCAAATTAATGGATCTTTCTCTCCTTTTTCTTAACATACATTACATTATAGATTTCCTGCATTTTAAAGGTAGACTCCTCATGGCCCCTCTCTCAAACAAACCTGTGCATTCCATCTCTTATGTTCTCTATCAAGCTGATTAATTAAGACTTCTGCAGCTTTGATTGTTTCTTGTGCTTTGCTTACTTCAGCCTGAAGTTTGGCAGCTTCGGAAGTCCTGCTCTGAAATCTATGTAAATATTAAAATTTAATTAAAAGCAACAAGGATTTGGGAGAGATTTAATGAAATTATCCATAGGTAATACAGTAAACTTTTATGCCGTAATTTAATTAATGATAATACTATTAATGTTTGCATACAAAGTATCATTAATAGAAGAGACAAATAAACCAACACACACACACACACACACACACACATATATAAAGTGTAGCATTCTCTACCTCAAGAAACTTGACAGGGCCTCCATGCTTTACTGCATTATATAAAAATTTGCCAATACGGCATTCAAGGCACTGTCCTAAACATCCCATCTGTCTTTCTAGTTTTATTTCATTATATTACTGAACAGCAAAACCATTAATATATGTCAATATCAGAAGAATTTTACATTATCAGTAAATATCCTATCCTTTATCTCCAGTGTTCTTCAGAATGTTCCATTTGCCTAGAGTATCTTCCAACCACACCCTTCCTCACCCCACAGCCCAACCCCCTCTAACATTTACCACTAAAAATACAAATTTCAAAATTCATTTTAGTACATTATATATAATCTCTCCCTATATTCATTGATCTTTATAATTTTCTTTTTAAATTATTTTTCTTGAAAAATATGTGTGTGATTTTGTTAAATGTAATAGTAATATTTGACATGATTATTTAGTCATTCAACAAATATGTGTAAGTGCTTATAATATGCTCAGGGTGGTGCCAAGCATCAAAAAAAAATAAAACCAGCATTTAATTATCCAGAACAGTTCAAGTTAAGTATTATAAATCTTATGCTATACATATGTAAACTTAAACCCAAAGAAATTATTGCTCAGGTTCTCATCAATAATCAGCAGAGGATATAAAATTCATACACAGATGTGGCTGGCATTAAGTTGCATGTACTTTACAGCATATTTCACTGTCTTTCTAAGTGCCTTCTTCCTTCTTTCCCTAGACATAAGACTCTAGAACCAATCTGTCCAATATGGACAAATAGCCACTGGCCACTTTGTGGCTATTTAAATTTAAATTATTAAAGATAAATAAAATTTTAAATTTAATTCCTCAGTCATATTACAAACATCGCATGTGCTCAGTAACCACATATGACTATTGGCTACCATATTGGATAACACAGAGCACAGAACATTTCCATAATCTCATGAAGTTCCATTAAACAGCACTGTTCTAAAACCTGGACATGGAAAGCTGCATCTTTATTGACCACAACATTTCATATTACACCTTGAACATGGTTTTGCAATGAATATTTGTTGCATTAAATCAAGTCTCATATCTCTGTATAAGTTGTATTAGAAATGGAAACCATCTCTTTAATTTTGTAAAATTAGAATTTAAAAATTGATAGATCATGCTTATTTTTCAAGTCCTTTATTCTTTGTTGATATATAAGAAAATAAGACTGTTACTCATGGCCTAGAGTCAATTAAACCTTAATTAAGGATCATAATAAGTAACAGCATGGTAACCAACATTAATTCATTCTCAACAATGACTCTATAATGAAAAATGTCATTCTGTTTTATTTAAAATTAAAAGTTAATTCCAAAAGTTCTTATAATAATCCTTCCAAAATAATGGTAGTATGGTGCAATGGTTAAGAGCAGAAACTTTACGGAATTAGACAAATCTAGTATCTAACATGGCTTAGTATTTTACTGGCTGCTCAACTTCAGACAAAAAAGACTATATAATTTTAACCTTCCTAATCTGCTAAATAGAAATAGATTTACTTCTCATCATTGTTTTAAGGATTAAAGACATAAATACACAAATTACCCAGTATAACACCTAACACAGCAAGTGACTAATAAATGAAGTCAAAACATTGCTATAACAAGCTAATTATTCAATAAATATTTGAGAATTACCTGAATATTAAGTGCTGATTGTGAGCATATGACAGTGAAAATAATACATTATACTTATTTTTCTTATACTTCTCTAATAATACCTGGAAAAAAATGTGAATTATTTCCTATATTTCTAACATAATAATTGATCAGGAATATTGAAAACACTGGGTTTATTGGTTTGGGGTTTTCTTTTCGGTTTGCTTTTTTTCTGTAAGTATTTCTCTATAAGTATATATTAGTGAGACAGAAAGAGAAACGGAAGAAGAGAGGGGAAGAGAGAAACAGAGAGAGAGAGAGAGAGAGAGAAAATTGTTTCCTGAACACAGAGAAAAAATTCATAGTTTTAATCTGATTAATTTTGTGGTAAAATAATTAGTTTTGCTTCCATTAAAAAAGGAAGTATGACACACCACTTCAACATACACTGTATTAAATTAGATATTATTCAGCTTTTCAATCTTCACAACTTTTGAAAGAAAATGCTCTAACATTTATAATTCCCATACCAATATTTTCTACCCTGTACTAAATAGGATGCATGAAAGGCTTTAAGACTAATAATATTCAAAAATGATCCTTGAGTATAATATTTGCATGAAGAAATTTTTTTAACACAAAGGAGAAAAAAGTTAAAAGGATAGAATTTTTAAACATAATAATGTACCCTTAAAAAGATTATAGACTACTGGGTCCCACAGCATCATCTGACATAAGAGTCTAAATCTTAAAAGTCAAAACAAGAAAGAAATCAAGATGTCAAATAATCACTCTCAGCATTACCCAAAATACACTTCAAAATATAACTTACTTTTCTTTGAGTTCTGATACCTTTTGACCAACAGAATTAAGAAGCTCTTCTAGTTTCCTTTTTCTGTCTTCGGTTTTCTTCAGATTCCTAAAATATAACTCAATATTATACAAGTCATTCTATTTTAGATATCAACTATAAAGCAGCAGCAGCACCTTAAAATGTAATCATATGACAATTAAAACTGTCAGTAACTCAATATTACAACACCTTTACTTAGAATTTAATTTGAAAAGCAACGCTAAAATTAAAAGTGTTTCCTCTGACCCAACTATACCACTTCTAGGAATTTACATTTAAAAACACTCATACGTGTACATTTCTGGATAAAAATGGTAAACATATTTATTTATCTTCTATCTCTTCTAGAACACTACTAAAATGAAGCCAAGAAAATAAGAAAGATACATATGCACAGAGATCAAAAGAGGAAAGTATGAAATAGGAGAAATTTCAAAAATAATTTTCTTTTTTTAAGAGACAGAGTCTCACTCTCTTTCTCAGGCTACAGTGCAGTGGTGCGATCAGAGCCCACTGCAGCCTCAAACTCCTAGGCTCAAGCAATCTTCCCACCTCAGCCTCCTGCACCCTCAAAGTTCAATAAAATTTTTTTTTTTTTCAGGGAAATAATTTTTTTTTTTATTATACTTTAGGGTTTTAGGGTACATGTGCACAATGTGCAGGTTTGTTACATATATATCCATGTGCCGTGTTGATTTCCTGCACCCATTAACTCATCATTTAGCATTAGGTGTATCTCCTAATGCTGTCCCTCCCCCCTCCCCCCACCCCACAACAGTCCCCGGAGTGTGATGTTCCCCTTCCTGTGTCCATGAGTTCTCATTGTTCAATTCCCACCTATGAGTGAGAACATGCGGTGTTTGGTTTTTTGTCCTTGCGATAGTTTACTGAGAATGATGGTTTCCAGTTTCATCCATGTCCCTACAAAGGACACGAACTCATCATTTTTTATGGCTGCATAGTATTCCATGGTGTATATGTGCCACATTTTCTTAATCCAGTCTATCGTTGTTGGACATTTGGATTGGTTCCAACTCTTTGCTATTGTGAATAGTGCTGCAATAAACATACGTGTGCATGTGTCTTTATAGCAGCATGATTTATAGTCCTTTGGGTATATACCCAGTAATGGGATGGCTGGGTCAAATGGTATTTCTAGTTCTAGATCTCTGAGGAATCGCCACACTGACTTCCACAATGGTTGAACTAGTTTACAGTCCCACCAACGGTGTAAAAGTGTTCCTATTTCTCCACATCCTCTCCAGCACCTGCTGTTTCCTGATCTTTTAATGATGGCCATTCTAACTGGTGTGAGATGGTATCTCACTGTGGTTTTGATTTGCATTTCTCTGATGGCCAGTGATGATGAGCATTTCTTCATGTGTTTTTTGGCTGCATAAATGTCTTCTTTTGAGAAGTGTCTGTTCATGTCCTACGCCCACTTTTTGATGGGGTTGTTTGTTTTTTTCTTGTAAATTTGTTTGAGTTCATTGTAGATTCTGGATATTAGCCCTTTGTCAGATGAGTAGGTTGCAAAAATTTTCTCCCATTCTGTAGGTTGCCTGTTCACTCTGATGATAGTTTCTTTTGCTGTGCAGAAGCTCTTTAGTTTAATGAGATCCCATTTGTCGATTTTGGCTTTTGTTGCCATTGCTTTTGGTGTTTTAGACATGAAGTCCTTGCCCACGCCTATGTCCTGAATGGTATTGCCTAGGTTTTCTTGTAGGATTTTAATGGTTTTAGGTCTAACATATAAGTCTTTAATCCATCTTGAATTAATTTTTGTATAAGGTGTAAGGAAGGGATCCAGTTGCAGCTTTCTACATATGGCTAGCCAGTTTTCCCAGCACCATTTATTAAATAGGGAATCCTTTCCCCATTTCTTGTTTTTGTCAGGTTTGTCAAAGATCAGATAGTTGTAGCTATGCGGCATCATTTCTGAGGGCTCTGTTCTGTTCCATTGATCTATGTCTCTGTTGTGGTACCAGTACCATGCTGTTTTGGTTACTGTAGCCTTGTAGTATAGTTTAAAGTCAGGTAGCATGATGCCTCCAGCTTTGTTCTTTTGGCTTAGGATTGACTTGGCGATGCGGGCTCTTTTTTGGTTCCATATGAACTTTAAAGTAGTTTTTTCCAATTCTGTGAAGAAAGTCATTGGTAGCTTGATGGGGATGGCATTGAATCTATAAATTACCTTGGGCAGTATGGCCATTTTCATGATATTGATTCTTCCAACCCATGAGCATGGAATGTTCTTCCATTTGTTTGTATCCTCTTTTATTTCATTGAGCAGTGGTTTGTAGTTCTCCTTGAAGAGGTCCTTCACATCCCTTGTAAGTTGGATTCCTAGGTATTTTATTCTCTTTGAAGCAATTGTGAATGGGAGTTCACTCATGATTTGGCTCTCTGTTTGTCTGTTATTGGTGTACAAGAATGCTTGTGATTTTTGTACATTGATTTTGTATCCTGAGACTTTGCTGAAGTTGCTAATCAGCTTAAGGAGATTTTGGGCTGAGACAATGGGGTTTTCTAGATATACAATCATGTCATCTGCAAACAGGGACAATTTGACTTCCTCTTTTCCTAATTGAATACCCTTTATTTCCTTCTCCTGCCTGATTGCTCTGGCCAGAACTTCCAGCACTATGTTGAAAAGGAGCGGTGAGAGAGGGCATCCCTGTCTTGTGCCAGTTTTCAGAGGGAATGCTTCCAGTTTTTGCCCATTCAGTATGATATTGGCTGTGGGTTTGTCATAGATAGCTCTTATTATTTTGAGATATGTCCCATCAATACCTAATTTATTGAGAGTTTTTAGCATGAAGGGTTGTTGAATTTTGTCAAAGGCCTTTTCTGCATCTATTGAGATAATCATGTGGTTTTTGTCTTTGGTTCTGTTTATATGCTGGATTACATTTATTGATTTGCATATGTTGAACCAGCCTTGCATCCCAGGGATGAAGCCCACTTGATCATGGTGGATAAGCTTTTTGATGTGCTGCTGGATTCGGTTTGCCAGTATTTTATTGAGGATTTTTGCATCAATGTTCATCAAGGATATTGGTCTGAAATTCTCTTTTTTGGTTATGTCTCTGCCAGGTTTTGGTATCAGGATGATGCTGGCTTCATAAAATGTGTTAGGGAGGATTCCCTCTTTTTCTATTGATTGGAATAGTTTCAGAAGGAATGGTACCAGTTCCTCCTTGTACCTCTGGTAGAATTCGGCTGTGAATCCATCAGGTCCTGGACTGTTTTTGGTTGGTAAGCTATTGATTATTGCCACAATTTCAGAACCTGTTATTGGTCTATTCAGAGATTCAACTTCTTCCTGGTTTAGTCTTGGGAGGGTGTATTTGTCGAGGAATTTATCCATTTCTTCTAGATTTTCTAGTTTATTTGCATAGAGGTGTTTGTAGTATTCTCTGATGGTAGATTGTATTTCTGTGGGATCGGTGGTGATATCCCCTTTTTCGTTTTTTATTGCATCTATTTGATTCTTCTCTCTTTTCTTCTTTATTAGTCTTGCTAGCGGTCCATCAATTTTGTTGATCTTTTCAAAAAATCAGCTCCTGGATTCATTAATTTTTTGAAGGGTTTTTTGTGTCTCTATTTCCTTCAGTTCTGCTCTGATTTTAGTTATTTCTAGCCTTCTGCTAGCTTTTGAATGTGTTTGCTCTTGCTTTTCTAGTTCTTTTAATTGTGATGTTAGGGTGTCAATTTTGGATCTTTCCTGCTTTCTCTTGTGGGCATTTAGTGCTATAAATTTCCCTCTACACACTGCTTTGAATGTGTCCCAGAAATTCTGGTATGTTGTGTCTTTGTTCTCATTGGTTTCAAAGAACATCTTTATTTCTGCCTTCATTTCATTATGTACCCAATAGTCATTCAGGAGCAGGTTGTTCAGTTTCCATGTAGTTGAGCGGTTTTGAGTGAGTTTCTTAATCCTGAGTTCTAGTTTGATTGCACTGTGGTCTGAGAGACAATTTGTTATAATTTCTGTTCTTTTACATTTGCTGAGGAGAGCTTTACTTCCAACTATGTGGTCAATTTTGGAATAGGTGTGGTGTGGTGCTGAAAAAAATGTATATTCTGTTGACTTGGGGTGGAGAGTTCTGTAGATGTCTATTAGGTCCACTTTATGTAGAGCTGAGTTCAATTCCTGGATATCCTTGTTAACTTTCTGTCTCATTGATCTGTCTAATACTGACAGTGGGGTGTTAAAATCTCCCATTATTATTGTGTGGGAGTTTAAGTCCCTTTGTAGGTCACTGAGGACTTGCTTTATGAATCTGGGTGCTCCTGTGTTGGGTGCATATATATTTAGGATAGTTAGCTCTTCTTGTTGAATTGATCCCTTTACCATTATGTAATGGCCTTCTTTGTCTCTTTTGATCTTTGTTGGTTTAAAGTCTATTTTATCAGAGACTAGGATTGCAACCCCTGCCTTTTTTTGTTTTCCAGTTCCTTGATAGATCTTCCTCCATCCCTTTATTTTGAGTCTATGTGTGTCTCTGCACGTGACATGGGTTTCCTGAATACAGCACACTGATGGGTCCTGACTCCTTATCCAGTTTGCCAGTCTGTATCTTTTGATTGGAGCATTTAGCCCATTTACATTTAACGTTAATATTGTTATGTGTGAATCTGATCCTGTCATTATGATGTTAGTTGGTTATTTTGCTCGTTAGTTGCTATAGTTTCTTCCTAGCCTCGATGGTCTTTACAATTTGGCATGTTTTTGCAGTGGCTGGAACCGGTTGTTCCTTTCCATGTTTAGTGCTTCCTTCAGGAGCTCTTTTAGGGCAGGCCTGGTGGTGACAAAATCACTCAGCGTTTGCTTGTCTGTAAAGTATTTTATTTCTCCTTCACTTATGAAGCTTAGTTTGGCGGGATAGGAAATTCTGGGTTGAAAATTCTTTTCTTTAAGAATGTTGAATATCGGCCCCCACTCTCTTCTGGCTTGTAGAGTTTCTGCTGAGAGATCAGCTGTTAGTCTGATGGGCTTCCCTTTGTGGGTAACCCGACCTTTCTCTCTGGCTGCCCTTAACATTTTTTCCTTCATTTCAACTTTGGTGAATCTGACAATTATGTGTGTTGGAGTTGCTCTTCTCGAGGAGTATCTTTGTGGCGTTCTCTGTATTTCCTGAATCTGAATGCTGGCCTGCCTTGCTAGATTGGGGAAGTTCTCCTGGATAATATCTTGCAGAGTGTTTTCCAACTTGGTTCCATTCTCCCCATCATTTTCAGGTACACCAATCAGACGTAGGTTTGGTCTTTTCACATAGTCCCAAATTTCTTGGAGGCTTTGTTCATTTCTTTTTATTCTTTTTTCTCTAAACTTCCCTTCTCGCTTCATTTCATTCATTTCATCTTCCATCAGCAATACCCTTTCTTCCAGTTGATCGCATCTGCTACTGAGGCTTCTGCAATCTTCGCGTAGTTCTCGAAACTTGGCTTTCAGCTCCATCAGCTCCTTTAAGCCCTTCTCTCCATTGGTTATTCTAGTTATCCATCCTTCTAATTTTTTTTCAAAGTTTTTAACTTCTTTGCTATTGTTTTGAATTTCCTCTCGTAGCTCAGAGTAGTTTGATCGTCTGAAGCCTTCTTCTCTCAACTCATCAAAGTCATCCTCCATCCAGCTTTGTTCCGTTGCTGGTGAGGAACTGCGTTCCTTTGGAGGAGGAGAGGTGCTCTGTTTTTTAGAGTTTCCAGTTTTTCTGCTCTGTTTTTTCCCCATCTTTGTGGTTTTATCTACTTTTTGTCTTTGATGATGGTGATGTATAGATGGGTTTTTGGTGTGGATGTCCTTTCTGTTTGTTAGTTTTCCTTCTACCAGACAGGACCCTCAGCTGCAGGTCTGTTGGAGTTTACTAGAGGTCCACTCCAGACCCTGTTTGGCTGGGTGTCAGCAGCGGTGGCTGCAGAACAGCGGATTTTCGTGAGACCACAAATTCAGCTGTCTGATAGTTCCTCTGAAAGTTTTGTCTCAGAGGAGTACCCGGTTCAATGAGGTGTCAGTCTGACCCTACTGGGGGGGTGCCTCCCAGTTAGGCTGCTCAGGGGTGAGGGACCCACTTTAGGAGGCAGTCTGTCCGTCCTCAGATCTCCAGCTGCGTGCTGGGAGAACCACTACTCTCTTCAAAGCTGTCAGTCAGACAGGGACATTTAAGTCTGTGGAGGTTCTTGCTGAGTTTTTGTTTGTCTGTGCCCTGCCCCCAGAGGTGGAGCCTACAGAGGCAGGCAGGCCTCCTTGAGCTGTGGTGGGCTCCACCCAGTTCGAGCTTCCTGGCTGCTTTGTTTACCTAAGGAAGCCTGGGCAATGGCGGGCGCCCCTCCCCCAGCCTCGCTGCCACCTTGCAGCTTGATCTCAGACTGCTGTGCTAGCAATCAGCGAGACTCCGTGGGCATAGGTCCCTCCGAGCCAGGTGCGGGACACAATCTCCTAGTGTGCCGTTTTCCAGGCCCATTGGAAAAGCGCAGTATTAGGATGGGACTGACCCGATATTCCAGGTGCCATCTGTCTCCCCTTTCTTTGACTAGGAAAGGGAACTCCCTGACCCCTTGCGCTTCCCGAGTGAGGCAATGCCTCGCCCTGCTTGGGCTCGTGCACAGTGCGCTTCACCGACTGTCCTGCACCCGCTGTTAGGCACTCCCTAGTGAGATGAAACCGGTACCTCAAGCAGAAATGCAGAAATCACCCGTCTTCTGTGTCGCTGGGGCTGGGAGCTGGAGACCGGAGCTGTTCCTATTCGGCCATCTTGGCTCCACCCCGGGCGGTCCAATAAAATTTTAAAAAGTAATAACTAACATACCAGAACGCAAAAAGCCAAAAGCTAAAATGCCTATACGAAGAGGAGCCAAAAAAAAGCAGAATCCTAAAATGTTCAGAAAATGTAAACAGATACTTCTGAAGGTAACAATAAAGCTAAATACAGAAGATTATTTAATAATTGATATTACAAAGAGTTTGACCTCAGAATCCATGCTCTATTGGGAGCTAACTACCTCTAATATAACCCAGAATGCTGCAAGTCTAGCTTATGCCCTTACTCATCTCCATCAACCTCTATGCCCACATCCTAGGTGAAAGATATAAAGATTCTTTTACAGTAAAATCACTGACACCCTATACTCAAAATACCCGCAAATATTAAGGGGTTCCCATAAAATGGCCAGTCCATATTTGATCACCTTACAGTGATGCTCAACAGCCAAGGAGCGCAGGCCACACACTCAGGGCTTCCAGCCAGACTTCTAAAACTCATGATTAATAACTAACAGCCAAAGATCAGACAGGTCAAGAAAGCTTCCTAACTCCCTAAAAATATGGGGAAACATGCAAACACTGGGAATCAAAGTAGCATTAGGCTTTTTAAAAGCAACACTGAACTCTAGAAGAGAGTACAGCAGGGGTTCTCAAACTTTAGTGTACACCAAAATTACCTGTCAAAACAGAAATTGCGAGGCCTTACTGTCCCCTCCCCCACAATATATCTGAATCAGAATCAGTTAGTTTGGGTGGAGTTCAAAAATCTGCACTTTTAACAAGTTCCAAAGTGATGCTGATGCTGCTGGTCTAGGAACCAAATTTTGAGAATTGCTGCAATAGAATAAGGCCTTCAAAATAGTGAGCTAAAACTATTTCTAGTCTAATATTTAAACACAACCCAATTATTGATCACATACAATAATATATTATAGATACTTTTAGACATGCAAATCCCAAAATATGTTCCAGCCCATATACTCTTTCTACCATGGAAGATGTGTTCTAGAAACCTGAAGAACTAAAGGAAGGAAGAGAAAGACAGGAATTCATAATAAAAGAATACAATAGGTAATCTCTAGAACAATGCTGAAGAGAAGCCCCAAGACAACAGCCTTAAGCAGAAGGCCTAAAGCTAAGAAAAAATAAATAGAACACACAGATCAATGAAGATGTTTCAGGGCCCTGACAGAAAAACTACGGATAAATTTGTGATACGTAAACAGAAAAATATAATCAACTAAAAAAAGGAGGCAATTCTTATATGAAGAACCAAAAAGTGTACAAGAAAGGAAATAAGATGAATAAATTTTAATACACAGTAGGAAATTAATAGATAACGTCAAAAATTGAACAATCAAGAATATAGATCAATTAGGATTAAGATGATAGATAGCAGGCAGGACTAGCTTGCAGCTCCCACTCAGACTGACAGAGCAGCATGTGGAAACTTACATGGTGAACTTTTGCTGCAAGAACTACTGCAGGAACATACTAGGAAAGCCAAAAGGATCCACAGACCCTTTGAAGGAACTGGGTCACCACTGCAGGCTCCCTGAGATACCGAAAAATTTAAGTCTGCTTGCTTTCTCAACGGAAGGCTCCTGGTCTGGGGCAATTTCTCAGCCCTGGTCACTGGCTGCCTGGAAATACATTTGGTGCTGTTGGGGCATGGTGGGAGTGAGACCAGCCATTAGGACTGCAGACTACATAGGAGGCCGGTGAGGCCTGTGCCTGCTGGCTTTCCCCCACTACCCTGGGTGACCCCTATGGCTCAGCAGAGGTAGCCATAATCCCCCTGGGAATATAATTGCATTGGACTGGAAACCACACCCCCATCCCCCACAGCAGCCACAACAAGCCCCACCAAAGGAGAGGTGAGCTCAGACACATCTATCCCTGCCCCCACCAGGTGGTCTTTCTCTACCCACCCTGGTAGCCAAAAACAAAGGTCATAATATCTTGAAAGCTCTAAGGCCCTGCCTACCGCCTGAGAAACCTGAATAGGTAACCAGGTGTCCCTCAGGCAAGTTTGCATCCTCCCTATAGGACCACAGCTGATGCACTCTTTAAAGCGCCAGCTCCTGGCTGGAGGCCAACCAAGACGAAACCAGCACACTAAACAAAAACACAACCAAGGACCATCACAGAGTTCACTTCATTCCCCTGCTACCTCCAGTGAAGCAGGTGCTGGTATCCACAGCTAAGATACCTGAAGACAGATCACATCACAGGACTCTGTGCAGACACTCCCCAACACCAGCCCAGAGCCGAGTAGCTATGCTGGGTAGATAGACCCAGAAGTGCAAAAACAACCACTACAGTTCAGATCTCAGAAACATCCACTCCTAGGGGAAGGGAAAGACCACCACAGCAAGGGAGCACCCCGTTAGACAAAAGAATCTGACCAGCTGCCCTTGAATCCCAGATCTTCCCTCTGACATAGTCTACCCAAATGAGAAGGAACCAGAAAAACAATTGTGGTAATATGACAAAACAAGGTTCTTTAACACCCCCAAAAGATTATACCAGCTCATCAGCAATGGATCCAAACCTCCCATCTCAATACTAACACTGAATGTAAATGGCATAAATGCTCCACTTAAAAGATACACAATGGCAGAATGGATAAGAATTCACCAACCAAGTTTCTGCTGTCTAAAAGAGACTCACCTGACACAATAAGGACTCACATAAACTTAAGGTAAAGGGGTGGAAAAACATATTCCATGCAAATGGACACCAAAAGTAAGCAAGAGTAGCTATTCTTATATCAGACATAACAAACTTTAAAGCAACAGCAATTAAAAAAGACAAAGAGGGACATTATATAACGATAAAAGGACTAGTCCAACAGGAAAATACCACAATCCTAAGCATATATGCACCTAACAACGGAAGTCCCAAATTTATAAAACAATTACTACTAGACCTAAGAAATGAGATAAACATCAACACAATAATAGTGAGAAACTTTAATACTCCACTGACAGCACTAGACAAGTCATCAAGACAGAAAGTCAACAAAGAAATAATGGACTTAAACTATACCCTACAACAAATGGACTTAACAGATATTTACAGAGCATTCTAGCCAATGACAGCAGAATATACATTCTATTCATCAGCACATGGAACATTCTCCAAGATAGACCATATGACAGGCCACAAAACAAGTCTCAGTACATTTAAGAAAATCGAAATTATATCAAGTACTCTCTCAGACCACTGTGGAATAAAACTGGAAATCAACTCCAAAAGGGACCTTCAAAATGATGCAAATACATGGAAATTAAATAACCTGCTCCTGAATGATTGTTGGGTCAACAATGAAATCAAAATGGAAATTGAAAAATTGTTTGAACTGAATTATAATTGTAATACAACCTATCAAAACCTCTAGCATACAGCAAAGGTGGTGCTAAGAGGAAAGCTCATAGCATTAAATGCCTATATCAAAAAGTATGAAAGAGTATAAATAGACAATCTAAGGTCACACCTCATGGAACTGAAGAAACAAGAACAATCCAAACCCAAACCCAACAGAAAAAAAAATAACGAAGATTAGAACAGAACTAAATGAAATTGAAGCCAAAAAAAATACAAAATATAAATGAAACAAAAAGTTTGTTCTTTGAAAAAATAAAATTGATAGACCATTTGCAAGATTAACCAAGAAAAGAAACGAAAAGATACAAATCAGCTCAATTAGAAAGAAATGGGATATGTTACAACTGACACCACAGAAATACAAAAAATTATTCAAGGCTACTGTGAACACCTTTATGCACATAAACTAGAAAACCCTGAGAAGACAGATAAATTTCTGGAAATATACAACCCACCTAGATTAAACCAGGAAGATATAGAACCTCTGAACAGACCAATAACAAGCAGCAGGATTGAAATGGTAATTTTAAAATTGATGGATTCACAGCTGAATTCTATAAGACATTCAAAGAAGAATTGGTACCAATCCTATTGACACTATTCAAAAACACAGAGAAGGTGGGAATCCTTCCTAAATCAATCTATGAAGCCAGTATCACCCTAATACCAAAACCAGGAAAGGACATAACAAAAAAAGAAAACTATAGACCAATATCCCTGATGAACACAGATGCAAAAATCCTCAACAAAACACTAGTGAACCAAATCCAATAGCATATCAAAAAGATAATCCACCATGATCAACTGGGTTTCACACCAGGGATGCAGGTTTAACATACGTTAAGTCAATAAATGTGATACACCACATAAACAGAATTAAAAACAAATATCACATAATCATCTCAACAGACACAGAAAAAGTATTTAACAAAATCCAGTGTCCCTTTATGATTAAAATCTTCAGCAAAATTGGCACAGAAGGGACATACCTTAAGGTAATAAAAGCCATCTATGACAAACCCACAGCCAACATTATACTGAATGGGGAAAAGTGGAAAGCATTCCCCATGACAACTGGAACAAGAGACAAGGATGCCCACTTTCACCACTTCTATTCAACATTGCACTATAAGTTCTAGCCAGAACAATCATACAAGAGAAAGAAATAAAGGGCATCCAAATTGGTAAAGTGGAAGCTAAACTGCCACTGTTTGCTGATGATACTGTTATATACCTAGAAAACCCTAAAGATTCATCCAAAAAGCTCCTAGAACTGGTAAATGAATACAGCAAAGTTTCAGAACATAAAATTCATATACACAAATCAGTAGCTCTGCTATACACCAACTGCAACCACACTGAGAATCAAATCAAGAACTCAGCTCCTTTTACAGTAGCTGCAAAAAAAAAAAAAAAAAAAACTTAGGAATACACCTAACCAAGGATATGGTTACAAACAAATCATACAAACAAATGGAAACATATCCCATGCTCACAGATGGGTAGAATCGATATTGTGAAAATGACCATACTGCCAAAAGCAATCTACAAACTCAATGTGATTCCCATCACAATACCACCATCATTCTTCACAGAAGTAGAAAAAACAATCCTAAAATTCATATGGAACCAAAAAAGAACCTGCATAGCCAAAGCAAGAGTAAGCAAACAAATAAATCTGGAGGCATCGCATTACCCAAGCTCAAACTATACTACAAGGCCACAGTCACCAAAACAGCATTGCACTGGTATAAAAATAGGCACATAAACCAACAGAACAGAAGAGAAAATCCAGAAATAAACCCAAATACTTACAGCCAACTGATCTTTCACAAAGCAAACAAAAACATAGAGTAGGGAAAGGATGCCATATTCAACCAATGGTGCTGGGGTAATTGGAAAGCCCCATGTAGAAGAATGAAACTGGATCCTCATCTCTCACCCTATACAAAAATCAACTCAAGATGGATCATAGACTTAAATCTAAGACCTGAAACCATAACCATTCTAGAAGACAACATCAGAAATACCCTTATAGACATTGGCTTAGGTAAAGACTTCATGACCAAGAAGCCAAAAGCAAATGCAACAAATACAAAGATAAACAGACAGGACTTAATTAAACTAAAATCCTTCTGCACAGCAAAAGAAATAATCAGCAGAGTTAACAGACAACACACAGAGTAGGTGAAAATGTTCACAATCTATACATCCAACAAAGGACTAATATCCAGAATCTACAACAAGCTCTAACAAATCAGCAAGAAAAAAAACAAACAACTCCATCAAAAAGTGGGCTAAGAACATGAATAGACAATTCTCAAAAGAAGATATACAAATGGCCAACAAGCATATGGAAAAATGCTCAACATCATTAATTATCAGAGAAATGCAAATCAAAACCACAATCCAGTACCACCTCACTCTTGCAAAAATGGCCATAATAAAAAAATCAAAAAATAATAGATGTTGGTGGGGATGCAGTGAAAAGGGAACACTTTTACACTGTTGGTAGGAACGTAAACCAGTACAACCACTATGGAAAACAGTGTGGAGACTCCTTAAAGAACTAAAAGTAGATCTACTCTTTGATCCAGCAATTCTACTACTAGGGATCTACCCAGAGGAAAAGAAGACATTATATGGAAAAGATACTTGCACACGCATGTTTGTAGCAGCACAAATTGCAATGGCAAAAATATGGAACCAACCCAATGCCCACCATTCAATGAGTGGATAAAGAGAATGTGATATATATATACACCACAGAATACTACTCAGCCACAAAAAGAAACAAAATAATGGCATTTGCAACAATCTGGATGGAATTGGAGACTGATATTCTAAGTAAAGTATCTCGGGAATGGAAATCCAAACATCGTACATTCTCACTCATGAAGGAGCTAAGCTATAAGGACGCAAAGGCATAGGAATGAGGCATTGGACTTTGGAGACTGGGGGAAAGGGCAGGGGGTGGCAAGAGATAAAAGACTACACATTGGGTATAGTGTAACACTGCTCAGATGATGGCTGCACCAAAATCTCAGAAATCACCACTAAAGATCTCATTCATGTAACCAAACACCACTTGTTCCCCAAAAACCTATTGAAATTTTTTTTTTTAAAAAAAAAAGAACATAAACCTTTTGGTCTGCATTTAGAACAAAAGAGATAAAATATATTTCTGACTTAGTAACGATAGCAAATTAGAACCATAAGCTCTAATAGTAAGTGGTTAAATCTTCCTCCTACCTGCCCACACACTGTTTTGGAAAATATATGCTAAGCATTTCCTAGAACTTAGAAGGTAAAAACAAATATAAAAGCCTTTAATTTCCAGCCGGGCATGGTAGCTCATGCCTGTAATCCCAGCACTTTGGGAGGCGGAGGTGGGCGGATCACTAGGTCAGGAGATCGAGACCATCTTGGCCAACATGGTAAAACCCCTTCTCTACTAAAATACAAAAAACTAGCCAGGTGTGGTGGCACATGCCTGTAATCCCAGCTACTTGGGAGGCTGAAGCAGGGGAATCACTTGAACCCGGGAGGCGGAGGTTGAAGTGAGCTGAGATCACGCCACTGCACTCCAGCCTGGCGACAGAGCAAGACTCTGTCTCTAAATAAATAAATAAATAAAAATAAAAGCCTTAAATTTCCAAAGCTTTCCTTTTGTACTTTAACATTATTCCTTGGCCAGGCATGGTGGTCCACACCTGTAATCCCAGCACTTTGGGAGGCCGAGGCAGGTGAGTCACCTGAGGTAGGGAGTTCAAGACCAGCCTGACCAACATGGAGAAATTCCATCTCTACTAAAAATACAAAATTAACTGGGCGTGGTGGCACATGCCTGTAATCCCAGCTACTCAGGAGGCTGAGACCAGAGAATCGCTTGAACCTGGGAGGTGGAGGTTTTGTGAGCCAAGATCACACCACTGCAATCCAGCCTGGGCAACAAGAGCGAAACTCTGTCTCAACAACAACAACAAATATATATATATATATATATTCCTTTATGAAACTTTGGCTCCTTCTAAAGGAACTTTTACCTAGCCTTCCAACAATAATGGTAAAGAAAAAGTGAGTCGGTTCTTCTCTCTCCTTCTAATTGCTTTCTTTTTTTGATCTGTTTTTAAATTTGTCTTTAATTGACTCATTTTATATATTTTATTATTGTCAACTGCCATTTTACAAACAGAGAAAAAATAAAAATAATAATATGTTAAAACCTCATCAAACTGATGAAAATAAAGGTTAGAATTGTTTATATTTTATATTTCACTTACGATTCTAATCCTGCCTGTTCAGTTTCCAAAGGATGAATTCGTTCCAAGACATGGGAATACTGGATATTGGCTTTCACCCAGGCAGCCAAAGGTGCAGCTGCAGTACTGGCACGCTTAGCATTCTGAAAAATCCATGAGAAGTGATTCAACATCCTTACTTAATTTCAAATGAGAGCAAAGTTAATTCTAACACACTTTATTTGGGCACTTATTAACTTGACCCAAATAAAGACGTTTTTGGCTTATAGCTAAAATAAAAATACAGTGAACTTCTATTTTAAGAGAAATATACATGAACTCTATTTTCACTTAAAAATAAATTTTTTGGGCCGGGCGCGGTGGCTCAAGCCTGTAATCCCAGCACTTTGGGAGGCCGAGGCGGGCGGATCACGAGGTCAGGAGATCGAGACCATCCTGGCTAACACGGTGAAACCCCGTCTCTACTAAAAATACAAAAAAAATTAGCCGGGCGTGTTGGCGGGCGCCTGTAGTCCCAGCTACTCAGGAGGCTGAGGCAGGAGAATGGCGTGAACCCGGGAGGCAGAGCTTGCAGTGAGCCGAGATTGCGCCACTGCACTCCAGCCTGGGGGACAGAGCAAGACTCCGTCTCAAAAAAAAAAAAATAAAATAAAAATAAATTTTTTGAACCACACGGAATCTTTAAAATAAAGATGTTTTATCGACATAATTTTCTATTAGTCACATTTCTAATGAATACATGTGTCATCCACAACAATGTTCGAGCATCAATTCTTTTTCTTCTATACATGTGATTTATCTTTATTAGATAAAAGCAGCTTTAAAACTATTGTAGTTGGTGTTAAAGAAGATGTACATAACATTTTGATTAAGGGATCTAAAACAATACCAGAATCATGAAATCTAAATTGTTCACTGAAATTAGACACCACTGTCCTAAAACAGATACCTGTTGTTATCTGACAAGTACACAAGAAAAAATAAAAGCACACCAGGACAATTGAAAGTTTAAAAAAAAAAAAAAAAGCTGAGAACATTAACAGCAGATACAAAACTATTAAAACCACTCAGGATAATAAATCTCCCCTGCTACCTAGATTCTAATTTACCTGATTCTGATGGTTAATGCTTCCCAAATGTAATTCCTATAAGCTTATTTTTTTATTTTCATTTTTAGGTGATCTAAACAATTGGCAATGACAAAGCACCACATTTTAAAAAGCAGAATATTATATGGTATGGAAAAGCAAATTTATGGTATAACTTAAAAATTACCTTTGGATCAAAAGATCCTTTATTTTTAAAAAGAAGTTCTTCAACACTCTCTCTTATTTCCTTTGAAATATTTCGGGCATCAAAGGTTGCTATGTCTTCTCTCACACCTCTTTTCGCAAGGAAACTAAAATTAAAGCATATTTCCTTAAATGAGGCTAAATAAAATTTGCTGTTTCTGAAAAAAAAATCAGTTTAACAAAATGGTGTATGCAATACTTTTAATCCATTAGTTAACAAAAATATGGTATTAAAACCTTTAAGCTTCTAATGTATTATCCTTATTTTTGTTTGTTTGTTTGTTTTGAGACAGAGTCGCGCTCTGTCACCCAGGCAGGAGTGCTCTGGTACAATCTCAGCTCACTGCAATCTCCACCTACTGGGCTCAAGCGATCCTCCCAGCTCAGCCTCCCAAGTAGCTGGGACCACAGGTGTGTGCCACCACACCAGGCTAATTTTTTGTATTTTTGGTAGAGATGGGGTTTAACCATGTGGCCCAGGCTGGTCTCAAACTCCTGACCTAAAGTGCCTTGGCCTTCCAAAGCGCTGGGATTACAGGTGTGCCCAGCTGTATTATCGACTTTTTGTAGACAACAAAAACTCTAGAGAGATGTAGGACAGTCTTTCTAATGTTCTGTGAATAAACTAGGACAAGAAATGATATGAAAGAATCACAATCTTGTTCTACTCAAATCCTTATCTGTGAACTATTAGGTACTCATATGTTCTAGGATATGCAAGAAAATTGTCTGACTCCTTTTAAGATAACTTAAAGTGTTCTGTCTACCTATGTCCTCCCCCATCTCCAGATATAAAAGGAACTCTTTACTATCAACCTAAATACTAACAAGGAACTTAATATCGGCACAAACCATAACACAACTATTATAACATGAAACCTGAATCTGCATGGTTTCACATTTTGTTAATACCTTGTTCTCTTCTAGTTTGCAGCTCCCTTTTATTATTTAAGGGTCTCCCTCTTTCTGTTTCTGTCTCTGTCTCTTTCCCTCTCTCGGTAGTTACAAAACACTTAAGGATAGTGACTATATTTTCTTCAACAGTAAATCACAGTGAAATCACAGTCTTCTCTACTATGTATGGACCAAATATATTATTATATTTATTGAGAAATTTCTTAAAGATTCTAAGGTATTCCTTTTCTCCTCTTTTGACACTTTTAACAATCACTTATAGAGAAAGGAATATATAGATCTTGATATATGGTTACATAGAATACCTTGAAATTTCAAGCCAAAATGTACACCCATGTATTCAGATGAATTGCACTTTGAAAAACAATATAAGAAATATTTAAAACTATGAAAGAATGTGTCATTCATTGCCGAAATAATACTTTTTACAAATTGAAAAATTTACCTTTTCATGCTCACCCAAGATGTATCAAAGATACCCATCAACCTTAAAACTCCTTCAAGAATGTCTCTAATTATATCAGGTGGCATGCGTAGTGAGCGAATTTCTGAAAGTGATTCGGGCTTAATGTTTCCAACTGCTAGTTTAGCTTCATTGACTAAAGGCTAAAAGAGAAAAAGGCCATTTTTATCTTCAAATTATATATTTTTTTAAATCATTAACTCTTGAAAAATTATCTTTTATTGTCATTTATGCAAAATAACTACAGTTACTAATGTCCTCTCTCTTAAAATATCAAAATGCTTTAAATCATACAAGGTGTAAAAAATGTTCAAGTTGAGACAGTAAGACTTCTTGCCACCACAACTGCAATAATCTAATTTGGAAAATCTAACTTGTTTTGAGACAATTTGTCATTTTCAAGAGGCTCTTTATATCTTAGGACTAGCTGACTAATTTAATCAACTGGAGAAAAAAGAGCTTAACAGTATATCTTAATTTACCTAACACATTTTTTCCCTCTACAATCAAAACCATATGGCTCATGGAAAACAATGATTATTTTTAATTATCATCCATTAATTTATACTTTTCCTGGAAGGCTTTCCTTCTTGTTCTCTTTTACAAGTAATATTTTGGTTGAAAACCACATTTTATAATACTATGAGAAAACAGCTTGAGTTACAAATAATGTTTAAATTCCTACATATAACTGGTAAGCAAAAATGTAAATGGATCTTAGAATGTTTTTTAACTTACTTGTACTTCTTTTAATTCATCATCAATTTTATTTTTTCTTTCTTCAATTTTAACAACTTCTTCTGCTATTCTGTGCTTCAGTCTTTCAAGTTCTGTTTTTTGCTCACTAGCATCCTATAAGAATATTTAAGTGGCATTCCAATCAATTTTAATGCTTGATATTTAAAAGCATGAAATCCAAAATATAACATTTCAAAATAACATTTTCTATTAAATGTTTCCTAATACTAGTTTTGAACCTATGACAAGAGAGTTTCCAAAATGCCTGGGAAACCAATGATATATTTTACTCCATATTTTCTATCAGAAAGGTTTCAGTGCTTTAATTTTTTTCTACTTAGCAAAGCAATAAATGCTTTTTATATAAAATTTAAACAAGACAGAAATACATAATTTTCTCCTTTTTAATTTTAATTTTAATTTTTTTTGAGATGGAGTCTTGCTCTTGTCACCCAGGCTGGAGTGCAATAGCACGATTTCAGCTCATCCAATCTCCACCTCCTGGGTTCAAGTGATTCTCCTACCTCAGCCTCCCAAGTAGCTGGGATTACAGGTGTCCACCACCATGCCCATCTAATTTTTATACTTTTAGTAGAGACGGGTTTTCGTCATGTTGGCCAGGCTGGTCTTGAACTCCCAACCTTGTGATGCACCCGCCTCAGCCTCCCAAAATGCTGGGATTACCGGCGTGAGCCACTGCACCCAGCAGAAATATATAATTTTCAAGGTATGATTTTAATTTGTATTTCCTTGATTATTGATGAGGTTGAACATCTTTGTATATATTTGTCATTCCGAGTTTTTTTTTCCTTTTTTTCTTTTTGAGACGGGGTCTCACTATGTTAATTAGGCTCCCAGACTGAAGGGATCCCCCCCACTTCAGCTGCCCAAGTAGCTGACATTAAAGGCATGTATTGCCATACCTAGATCCTGAAATGCGTAATTATTTATATAATCATAATAAAACATATTGAACACTTAAACAGCCCAGGCACAGCTCATGGATTCCTTCTTTTATTAACCTCCTGTTCCATTTGGAAGGTATCTCTATTCTGAGTTTGTATAGCATTTAATTTGCACTTTCTTTATGCCATAAACCTAGAATTGCAAGTCTTAGAAGTTACACAATTTGGTATTTAAGCTATCTCTTCAGACAGTACTTTCTACAAAATACCAAACAGAAATATCTGCTATTTATAATTAAGCCAAATTATTAACTTATGAGATGCATAGTTATTCTCCTGGGTCTCTGCTGGATAATAAAATTAGCTACAGTCTTAGAAATATTGCTTCTCAGAACAGCACAGAGAAAAAAGTAGCACATACTCAACGTGTATTACCAATGTCACTAGCCAGAGAGTACACAAAGCACACATAGTGCCGAATATTTTCCTTTATAAACACATGGTAATCAACAGTGTTATCCTTTATGTAGTGTTTACTTTTTGATATTTCAAATAACTCTTTTAAGGTCAAAATAACTGATAGATTTTTTAACAATAAAAATGGCTGTCTTCATTAAGTAAATATTTATATTAATTTTGTTCCAAAATACCTTGAGAAAAAAATATGTTAAAGTTTTACAGTATAAAAATCATATTTACATTTTCTGATGTATTACTTACCAGGTCAGGTACTCACTAATTTGATTTCTATCATTGTTTGGCTGTTTCTTTAATTTCTTACAAAGGAATCATACAGTATACATTCTTTCGTGTCTGGCTGTTTTCACTTACGTGTAATGCTTCTAAGATTTATCACGTTTTCATTTCTCTTAGCTAAAAATCTGAAAGTGGGACTGCTGGCTGATGTACTAAGATATGTTTAACTTTATGAGACTGTGTCAAACTTTTGAAAAGTAACTGTAGCATTATTCATTTCCTCCAGCAATTACAAGAGTTCCAGATGCTCCACACGGCCTTGCCATACTAGACTGAGATGTTTTCAGTCTTTTTATTTTACCCGTTCTAGTGGATATGTAGCAGCATATCACTGGGACTTTAGCTTACACTTACTTGATGATAATGAAATTAAGCATCTTTTCATGTGTTTACTGTCCCTTTATATGTCTTCTTTCATAAATGGTCTGCTCAAATCTTTTGTTCATTGTTAAACTGGATTTTTGTTTTGCTATTATTGAGTTGTAGTATTTTTAAAATTCTGAATAGAAGTTCTTTATCAAATATATGTTTTGTAAATATTTTCTCTCAGTCTGTGACTTGCCTTTTCATTTCAGAATTTATTTCAAAGAGCAGAAGCTTTCATTTTGATGAAATCCAATTTATCAATTTTCTTTTTCTATTTTGATATCACATCGAACAAGTCTTTGCCTCACCAAGGTCATAAAGATGTTCTCCTGTGCTTTCTTCTAAGTTTTATAATTTAATGTTCTACACTTAGATCCATCATCCACACTGTGTAAATTTTTGTGTAAGTTAAAAGGTAAAGTTTCTGGGCTTTTTCTTTCTCTACCTGGATATCTAAATATCCAGCACTATTTTTTAAAAAGACTATCTTTCCCCATTTAATTGGCATTTTTGTGTAAAATCAACTGACCACATTCCAGTGATCTCTATGCCTAATATCACACTAATATCAGATTGCCTTATGATTACTGAAAAGTGACTCTTGAAATCCTAAGTCCAATAACTTTAAGATTTTTCATGCCACTTACTTTTTAATTGAGATATATAGATTAGTCTGATAAATATTAAAGTTAATTTTCATAAAAGAGGCATTAGACTAGTGCCTAGTTGACAAGGTAACAGTCACCAAGATGGAGATGGGGAAACATATTTGAGGCATAATCAGGGAAATAAAATTGACAGAATTTAATGACTCATTACATTAAGGGATAAGGTAACAAAAGTCTCAGTATAATATAATTTATAAGTTCTGTCTTAAATAATTAGTGTATATTATAGTACCATAACCTGAGGAAAGAAATACAGGAAAGAAAACTCGTAAGTTCAGTTTTGAACGTTTCAAATTGTAATGCCCAAGAGACTTCCAAGAAGATATGTTTAACAGATAAAATTGAATTTTTTTTTTTTTTTTGAGAGAGTCTTGCTTTGTCACTCAGGCTGGAGAGCAGTGGCATGATTTCAGCTCATTGTGCAACCTCTGCCTCTCAAACTCAAGCAATCCTCCTACCTCAGCCTCCTGAGTAGCTGGGACTACAGGCACGTGCCACCACACTCAGCTAATTTTTACTTTTTTTGTAGAGATAAGGTCTCACTATATTGCCCAGCCTGGTCTTAAATTCATGGGCTCAAGTGATCTTCCCGCTCAGCTTCCCAAAGAGCTAGGATTACAGGCATGAGGGACCATGCCCTGCCAGTAATTGAGTAAGTCTGAAGCTAATAAGAGGGGTTAGGATAAAGAATAAAAAAGATGAATTTGAAAACAGTTATATGTAGTTGGTAGTAAGAGCAATATAATGAACAAGATCATCCTGAAAGAGCATGCAGACATAAAATACTGGGGCAAGGAAGGAACTCGGAGAAATCTCCTTCGAAAGCATTCAACAAAACAAAGGCAACAGCTCAAAAAATATATAATCAAAATACAAAACATCATGAAAGTACTGGAAGAATAAAAACATTTCATAAATCTTGAGAAAATTAAAAGCAAGGAAAACTCTCAAAGCCTGAAGGAGAGAATTCTAAGAAAAATAAAAGGAAATACCAACCTAAATGGCAGAGTAAAAGAAATAAAATCAGTTACAGACAGATCCATGCCAATTTAAAATATAAAAAGAGTTTACATAAGTTGCACATGGTCAACTGAATGCACTGAGTTATCAGCCTAAACAATATAGGAAAATACCATGCCCTTCCACAAAAGCTTAAGGACATACTATCAGTCTGACTCACTATGAATAAGCACTATTTTTAAAATCCAACTAAGTGAAAATGTTATTTTTCACTGACTATCAGGCATAAATGCTCTCCCTATTGTTTTCATTTTTGTGGTCACTCTAAACATTACCTGCATTGACACTGTGATCATTTGAAGGGCAGCGTCTGCTTCATCTTGCTTCGTTTTAAGTAACACACTTTGTTCTCCAGCTTTTCTGTTCAGTTCATCCACAAGAGCTTTAGCTTCATTTAGTTTAGATACACCAGCCTACATCAATAAAATATTGATTGGCAATATTTTAAAAAAGGAATTTTACATACACACAGTAAATAAAGCCCTATAGAAAAGAATCAAGCAAACATGTTAAGTGTATATATACAAAACAGTAGCAAGTAGACTTAGGTTTTTTCTTATTGCTAATTATAACAATTTATTTCACATGATACTCATTAAGATGTAGTTAAAGATTCCACAGAGGTTTTAAGGAAAAACAAATTTTAAAGCATCACAGAGAATGGTTCCACATATGCAAATCAGCTAACATAATATATCACATCAACAGAACAAAGGACAAAAACCAGATAATCAACAAAATAGACACAGAAAACACATCGGATAAAATTCAATATACCTTCAAGGCAAGAACTCTCAAAAAATTAGGCATTGGAGGAACATACCTCAACATAATAAAGGCCAAAAATGACAAACCCTCTGCCCACATCACACTGAATGGGGAATAGCTGGAAGCCTTTTCGAAGAACTGAACAAGCCAAGGATGTCCACTTTCACCAATCCTATTCAACACAGTACCAGAAGTCCAAGCCACATCAATCAGGCAAGAGAAAGAAATAAAAGACATCCAAAATGGAAAAAAGGAAGTCAAATTGTCACTCTTTATAGCTGGGCATGATTTTATATCTAGAAAAACCTAAAGACTCCACCAAAAAACTCTTAGAAGTAATAAGCAAATTCGGTAAAGCTGCAGGATACAAAATCAACACAGAAAATTCAGCAATGTTTCTATACATCAATAATGAACTCACCGAAAAAGAAATTAAGAAGGCAGTCCTATTTACAGCAGCCACAAAAAATAAATAACACCTAGGAATAAAGTGAACCAAGGAGAGGAAAGACCTCTACAAGGCAAACTACAGCACACCAATGAAAGAAATTGAAAAAGATAGAAAAAAAAAAAGGGAAAGATATCTCATACTCATGGATCAAAAGTATTAGCATTGTTGTGGCTGGGTGCAGTGGCTCACACCTGTAATCCCAGCACTTTGGGAGGCTGAGGTGGGTGGATCACTTGAGGTCAGGAGTTCCAGACCAGCCTGGCCAACATAATGAAACCCCGTCTCTACTGAAAATAAAAAATTAGCCAGGCATGGTGGCACCTGCCTGTATCCCAGCTACTCGGGAGGCTGAGGCACAAGAATCACTTGAACCCAGGAGTCGGAGGCTACAGTGAGCCAAGATCGCACTATTACACTCCAGCCTGGGCATCAGCGCAAGACTCCTACTCAAAAAAAAAAAAAAAAAAAAGAAGTATTAGTATCAAAGCAATCTACAGATTCAATGTAATATCTATGAAAATACTAATTACATTCTTCACAGAAATTTTTTTAAAAATCCAAAAATTTGTTTGGAACCACAAAAGAGCCTGAATAGCCAAAGCAATCCTGAGCAAAAAGAACAAAGCTAGAGGCATCACACTACCTGACTCCAAAATATACTACAAAGCTACAGTAACCAAAACGGCATGGTATTGGTATAAAACAGACACACAGACCAAGGGAACAGAATAAAGAACCCAGAAAAAAATTCATGTATTTACAGTCCACTGATTTTCAGCAAAGGATATATTGGGAAAAGGACACCCTCTTCACTAAATGGTGGTGGGAAAATTGGATATCCACATGCAAAAGAATGCAACTAGACCTCCCTCTGTCATCATATACAAAAAATCAACTCAAAATGGATTAAAGACTTAAACAAAAGACCTGGAACTATAAAACTTCTAGAATAAAACACTGAGGAAATGCTCCAGGACATTGGTTTAGGCAAATATTTTATGGTTAAGACCTCAAAAGCATAGGCAACAAAAATGAAAATAGAAAAATGAGACTATATTAAAGTAAAAAGCTTCTTCACAGCAAAGGAAACAGTTAACAGAGTGAAGAAACAACCTGTTAAATGGGAGAAAATATTTGCAAACTGTTCATCTGACAAGAGGCTTAATATGTAGATTATACAAGAAATTCAAACAACTGAGCAACAACAAAAACAAAGAATTCCATTAAAAAGTAGGCAAAGGATCTGAATAGATTTTTTTAAAAAAAGACACACAAATGGCCAACAGTATATGAAAAAATGTTCAACATCACTAATCACCCTTTGATCATTACACATTCTTGTATGAATCAAAATATCACACGTACCCCATAAATATCAATAAAATTATCATTATCTATAACATTTTAAAATAAATCCATAAGACTTGAACAGATAAATACATATTTGATAGTTTAAACATTGAACTTAATAAAAAACACTTTTTACCATTACATTAGATGGGAGAGAAAATAGCAAGCAAGGGATAACTCACTAAACCTTTTCTAATTTCAGTCTCACTGATTGGGAAAAAGGACTCAAGAGTCACTCTTTTTTATAGTAGACATGACTTGGTTTTGTCTGTCTAATATTCACTGTTCTTGTAAGAGACTTTCTCACATATGGTTCTGGTGGGCTGTCATTCACTTGCCTTACCTGCATTTTGAGTAGGCATTTCACCCTGGCCTGGCCATTGTGGTACCCCATCCTACTGTCCAAACAATAGAATAATGAACCCTGGGATGTACAGGAAAAGTATTCTTTACCTTCTATCATGTTTTTGTCACCTAACAAATCAGAAGATTTGGGGAAAGAGTAATGGCAAAAAAGGAATGTAACTAATATCTATTGAGCACCCAACATAAAGTACAGGTATTAAGCTAGGTTTGTTCCATATGAATTTTATCTAATACACTCACATACAACTACCACTGACCCAATTAAGCTGCAAAACAGTAAGTTAAAGTAATTTATCCAAAGTACCATAGAGAACTAAATCAGGAAATTAACCCTCCCCAAAGCCCGTATAGTTAGTACCTTAATATAAATGAAAGTGAATCATTGGAAATGATAAAGATAATTATGTCAATTAAGATGGAGCCTACTTTATTACCCTAACAAAGGGAAACTAAAACTTTAGAGAGGAAATGTTCTCTAACAACTTCAGAGGCTGACATTCTAATGTCACATTTAAGTTAAAGCTCTATAATTAAAGAAATACGGAAAGAAAATTGTTCAGAATGTACTAAGTGAGGTGACATGGATGAAAACATTACTTTATAAAATATAATTTTAATTTTAAAGGTTATTATAAAATATAATCTTGGATATTATGTTTCAGTTAATAACAGGGTTTTCTTTTTTCTTTATGATTATTTTATTTTATTTTGCCATTAGTTATTGGGGTACAGGTGGTATTTGGTTACATAAGTTCTTTAGTGGTGAATTGTGAGATACTGGTGCACCCATCACCAGAGCAGTATACACTGCACCATATTTGTTGCCTTTTATCCCTCCGCACCCCACTCTTCCCCCCAAGTCCCCAAAGTCCACTGTATCATCTTAAGCCGAATAACAGAGTTTTCTTAATTTCTAAAAATGTTTTCATGGGAAAGAGACTCTTAAATAGAGTACCATAAGCTATCAAAAATCCATAAATGCCAACCAGTGAAGAAAAGAAATAACCACTGAATTAAAAAAAAATACAAATCATTACTAAAACCTACAGGGCAATATAGGTTGGAAAGTGAGACTGTTTTCCAAGGCTTTTAATACAGTACATTTATTAATACCAGATATATGCCACCTGCAACATAGCATTGTGATTTACAAAACTCTTGTTTCCTATATATAGATAAAATAATTCAAGATTATCAATACTATACCTGCAAATGACTTTGTCTTTTTAATAATTCCTTTCTCTTGCTGCTACTAATGGCAGAATACACATGTAAAAAGGTCATATATCGGCTTGGTGTAGCACCATATGCTTTACAAGATTCATGGATTAATAAAAATGATTTTAGAAAATCAGGATCAACTAGAAAAAAATAGAAAATAAAAATAACTTATTATATGTATGATTCATTAAAAATAAGAGAAAATATCCTAATGATAGTTATTTTATACAAAATACTGCCATGCTATATAATTATAAATATGAGATAGCATCTTTGCTTAAAGATGCACAGGCATTCCTAGACAACTATTCACAGCTCCCATCTTCCTTAGGAATTTTGAATTCTCTAGTTTTAGTAGCATCAATATACTGTTATATACTTCCCCTGAACATCTTTATTGTTACAAGAAAAATAAATCTACATGTTGTCATAACATATAAATTAATTGGGACTATATAACACATGTACAGTAATCTAAAAGTGAGCTAAATACAATCTGCTGAACAGAAAAGCAATACACAAAATACCTATCCACTCCCATTTGATACAGGGAGAAACAAGACTTCAAAAGCCAAAAAGTTAAGAATAAGTTCACACTAGATGCAATATATCCATGATCAAACACATTATATTCCTCTCACCGACACAATTTGCATCTGTATTCTCGGCCCCAGTGAATGAAATCAATTTGGAATGAATATTCCAAGACAGATCCCAAAAAAACATCCTTGACTCTTTCTTCTTCTTGTGTGCCACAGCCATTACATAATCATCAAGTCTCATTTAGATTACCTCCTAATATCCACCAAGTCCATTCCTTCTTCCATTCTTATTACCTCTTCTTTGGTTTAGGCCTTCATCTTGTCTCTCTTAGATTACTACAACAAACTTCTAAAGTGATGTAATTGCTTTTGGTTTCTCCTATTACCAATCTATTTTCCAATAACTGAAGAAAGGGATATATAAAGATATTTGTTTCTAAAACAAAACTCTGGTAAAATCTGCTTTTAAATCTCTCAATAATGCCCTATCACCTGCAAGTTAGAATCCAAACTCCTTAGCATAATGCAGAAAGCTCTTCATTACCTGACCATGCCAACCTTTTCCTCCCTCTTCATCTAGTACTTATTTATACATCTTATGTTTCACCCCTTAAGGCTATTTATAGTTTCATAAAATGCCTGTTTCACTTTTCCAAACCTTTCCCATGTTACTCACTCTAACCAGAATGACTTTCTCAAGCTGCCTGTCTGGGCAATGTCTATTTCCTATAACATCTGCTAGTCTGAAGTTTTACTTTCCAATGTATTTCATATAAACTTCTACCATCACTTATCTTGCTATATCAGAGATTTATGTTTATATATAACACAATTCTCACTATCACTGGACTATGAGCTACTAAGTGATCTCTAATATCCAGCCCAGTACAGTACAAAACAAGTTCAATAAATATTTGATTATTAGATGGTTAAATAAATAAGTTAATAAGCTATGGTATAAAAATAAAGACCACAATCAAAATTAATTTGAAGAGAAAATAATGAGAATACTATAGCTAAGAAAAGATTAAGCCCATATTCAAAGAATGTCATAAAACTTTTTCATATATAAATTATAGAGTTCTGTGCCATATCTAAGTGGTAAGCTAATATGAAAAGTTTAGGGTGCTTGCCAAAGACTCTAAACAATTTAAGTAGGTCCTTCAAATCACTCAGGTCAGAAAAATAATTTTTAAACTTCTTGAACTCTCACAGTAGATATTCTGTTGGGTTCTATGTTAAATGACATAACCATTAATTTAAAAATAAAAAGGGCTTCAAAATATTGTTTGCATCAGAAGAAATCTAATTTTGTTACATTTAGCATTATTCAAATTTATAATCATGAATCTTTAATGGATCTGTAGCATTAAAAAGTGGCAATTATTTCATAAATAAAAACCAGATCAAACTGATTTCATCCAAATACTACCTGAATTTTTTTTCTTTTCTTCTTTTTGTTTTTTATCATTGTATTTTTCTTCACCACCTGTTTCACTGAATAACATTTCAGGTATCTAAAACATAAAAAGAAAATCACTATGAAAAAGTCTAAGTCCCGTATCATAAGTTAAAAACCTTTAACACACAAAAAAGTCAGTATTGATTGTACTTTTCTTCTAGGATTCATTCCAGACTAAGAGACAAAAATAATACAGAAATCTTTAGAAGAAATGATTTCCTAGACAACGTTTTGACACATATCAACCATTAACTGATTGCAATGGCACACTGGGAAAAGTTCACTTGAAATGGTGAGACTATAGGAAATGAAGGAAATTACAATTTGGATTGAATTAGAAAATAATCACAATGCCATTTAAAAACATACAATAATAAAAATATTTTATTTGGCATAAAACTAGTAAAATGCCTTCATGGCATAGTGGGGTAGCAAGGATTCTTAGCTTTTTCAAATAAAAACTAAAAGTAAATAAAAATAATTTTATAATCAATAATTTCATAACTGATCATTCTAAAAAGTATATTCTCACTATGGCTGGCATTTTGCCACTATTGTAAATAAGCAAATACAGTTTCATAAGCAGATATCATTATTAAAGATAACCTTACAAGAATGCTACTTTAGAATATACAAAAGAAAGTTTAGTTTCCTGAAAAAAAATTAAAGTAACAATTTTGAAATTTTAAATTAAGCCAAATAGCTTCAATTTCTTTCACCTGATAGAGCTGAAATTACCAGCAAGAGGAAAACACAAGTGATCCTGAAATTAGGTCAAAAAATCATTTTTTAAATTTCTCAGACTGAAAAAAAAAGTAAGCCAAAAGATGTCTTCATTAATGCAGTTTGAATGTACCATAATTCTTGTGACAGAGAGTATGCCTTCACTGATTTCTGACAAAACACTTAAACCTATGTGAGAATATTTTAAACTTATATTTTTAAATCAACGTTAATTTGTTTCTTTGGGAACTCGTTTTCTTTAAAATGGTCTATCCTCAAACAATATCCTAAATTAGCAAAGTCTGCCGGCCTGATTTGCCCCTGTTCCTTCCCTTGAAGTAAAAATGGTACTTTTTAAAGAGTTGAATGGACATAGTAAGCCTATTAATTTGCTTTATTTTCATCTATTACATATTCTCATATATTTCATATATTAACATATTCATAACATAATATATAACATATATTAACATTTTCATACATTAACATATCTAAAACTGATGGATCCTATCAACCCCTTCACACTAACTTTCAATTGCTTCTAGTTGCTTATTAAATAAAATTCAAAGTCATGGCACTTAAACACTTCCCCTCCTTATCTGTCCCCAATCTAGCTTTTAATGATATTTGCCACTACAATGTTCCACATACCCCGTGCAGCGGCCATGAACTCTCTATTTCCCAAGCACACCATGCAATATCATGTCCTTGAACCACTGGGCCTGCAAGTGAGGTAGTGCCCTCTTGTACTTCATCACTACTTCAAAATCATCCTCACTAAGCTCCCTAAATATCAGGCTAGAGTAACCACTAACCCTCCATGGTGCAGACATCTACCAGTCCAGTCATTTCTTCATTCCACAAATAATTTTAGCTCTTGGCTCACTGTCACTCCTTCCAACACAATCCTTGTCTTACCTTCTTAATTATTCTCAATTTCAATGTCCATTATAGATAATCCCTCTAATACCCTCACCTCTCAATCCCTTGGACGCCTCTTCTCCTCTTAGCCACCACCCTTTTGTCAGCCACTCACCTACACAGTCAAATCATGAGATTTTGTAATTATCACTAAGTGAAATCCTTCCATAATCTCACTTTCAAACATCCCATTCTTCTATCACTACACTCCTGTCTTCCCAGTTTACTCTCTTCCAACATCAAAATCCTGAAACTCCACGGAAACCTACTATCTACCAATTTGACCACCTCTTCACTGTCATTCACCATCTTCCTATCCTAATTTACCACCTTACCAACTTAAATTCCATGGTAAATCAAAATAATTATATTCTAATAAATATTCTCAACTCTCTGGCCTTCAATTGTTTTGTCATACTCAAGCACCAAAGTCCCAATTCTGGTCAAATCTAAGTCACCACCTACTCAAGGTCTGCACCCATCAGAGCACCTATGGCTTGAGAAAAAAACACACAACTATGTTGTTTGGCCTCTATTGAACTCCATGATCACTAACCTCAAGTGAATCCTATCATACTCCATTCTCCTAATCCTTTCCCTCTTTCACTCTCCCAAACTACTGTTTTCCATGTCTTCTTGTGTCTCTTTAAGCCTCCAAAGCCTCCTCCCTCATTCTTTCCCTCAGGGGATAATCTTCCTATTTCGCTAAGAAAACAGAAACAATTAGAAAAGAGCATCCCAAACTTCCCAGTACCATACCTGCCCACCTACCTGGATCTATCCCCTTCTATTCTGCTTTCTTTCCTGTTATCACAAATGATTCCTCCATTCTCATAGGAAACGCCGATCCTTAATTCTTCCATTTGTACACTAGATCCATGTGCTGTGCACGTACTCAGTGATATTATTCTAGCAATTTTTCCCTGTTTTGCATCACATATTTTTTGCTTCCCTATTAAATCATTCTCAACAGCATATGAATATACTATAGTGTGTCCCATCTTTTAAAAAATAAAAATAAAAAAAAACAGGCCCAAGCACGGTAGCTCACGCCTATAATCCTAGCACTTTGGGAGGCCGAGGCAGGAGTTTGAGACCAGCCTAGCCGACATGGTGAAACCTGTCTCTACTAAAAATACAAAAATTAGCCAGGTATGGTGGCAGGCACCTGTAATCTCAGCTACTCGAGAGGCTGAGGCAGAAGAATCGCATGAAGCCAGGAGGCAGAAGTTGCAGTGAGCCGAGATTGCACAACCACACTCCAGCCTGGGCAACAGAGCAAGACACTGTCTTGGAAAAAAAAATAAAATAAAATATTTTTACCTCTCCTTCCTCCAGTTACTGACCCATTTCTCTCATCCTTTAAACAAAATTCCTTAAAAGAGTGTACCCACATTCATTGTCTCCAATCTTCTCATTCTTTCTGAAACATACTCCAGTATGGCTTTTTCCATTACTAACTGCCAACTGCTCTATCAAAGTCACCAACGATTTCCACGTTGCTAAATCCAGTGATCAATTCCTAGTCCTTATCTACTTTCATTGTTCATCATACTTTCTTCCTTTGACATGCTATCTTCTTTTGGTTTTTAAAATGTAATGTTTGTCTGGTTTTCCTCTTATTTCCCTAGCAGCTTCTTCTCAGTGTCCGTTGGTTCTTCCTCTTCATCTCCCCAGTTTCTTAATGTTGAAGTGCCCTAGGGTTCAGTCTTGGATCGCTGCTCTCTTTTGTTTACTCTTACTCTCTTGGTGATATCATTCATTCTTACAGCTTTAAATACCACCTGCACTCTGATAATTCCTCAAAGTTTTTTCTGTATGCCTGACCCCTGGAGCTCCAGGCTTATATTTCCAAATGCCTTCGCAAACTTATAAGTTCAATGTCTGGTATCTCATATTTAACACATCTAAAACTGAAGGCCTCATAGTCTCATCTTAATATGTTCTTCTCACAGTCTCCTCTGTCTCAAATGATGGTCATTTCATCCTTCTAGTTGCTCAAGCCAAAACACTCAGGAGTATCACTGACCCCTCACTTTCTGTTACACTTTATTATAATCTGTCAGCAAATCCTGTTGTTTCTACTGCAAAACATGTGCAGAATACAATCACTTCTCACCACCTTACCACTACATCCTTAGCCCAACCTATCCTTTTCTCTCTGGATTACTGCAATCATTTGTAACTGCTCCAACCATTGCCCTCTATAGTCTACTTTCAGCACAGAAACTACAGTAATCCCATTAAAAAATGAGTCAGAATATTTCTGTGTGAAAGCATCCAAAAGTAAGTTAGTTCTCAGGAAAAGCTGAAATCCTATACAGTGTAGTAGCTTACGAAGACCCATGCTAACTTAGGTTTCCTCTTAGTTCTCTGACATCATCTTCGCCCCCTCTCCCCTCAATCACTCTGCTCCAGGTGAAGTGGCCTCTTACTGATCCTCAAAATCATCAGACGCTGTCTACCCAGGACCTTCACCTAGAACGCTTTCCCCGCAGATATACCTGAGAAGAATGTAAACACCATGAGGGCAGGGATTTCTCTCTGGTTTTTTTTCCTCTGCTATGTCCTCAACATATATAGAACAGTGGTACTTACTAAGCACCCAATAATTATTTCTTAATGAATGCCTCTTATTCATGTTGCCTCCTCAAGCTAAATATCTTTCAGTAACTAAAATATTACCTCATCTGTAAACCATGTCTTTTATCTCAAATTACACTCCTTACTCTGAACCATGACAGGCATTAAACTATACTTCTCTTATAGAAAAATAAAGAAATTAGTGATTGAGAATATGAATATCATTTAAAGAAACAATGTTGAAAATTATTACTTATTCAAATGAGGTAAAATAAGAGGCTTCCAGTTAAGATAGTGTTATGAGTTCACACTTTAACTCATCCCCCTCCAAACACACAGCATAGTGATGATATTTTTTAAGGATTTAAAAATTCTTTAATTGTTAAATACTTGCTATGACTTTTTAAAAATCTAGGACAGTCTGTAATAGGCTAGTTAACTAAACCCATAAAATTTTAAAGTATAGTTGTCTCTGGGGTCCTTAATTAAGAACATGATCCTCAATCTAAAATTCTATATTCAACTAAATTATGATGCAAGAGTATGAGGAAAACAGACATTTCCAAACATAAGAGATGTTTGGTGCCATAATTAAGGTGATGTTATAACCAACACCAAAGAGAAGTTGTGAAAATCAATAACTTCAAAAATAAAATGTGCTTTTAAATTTTTTAATATTTGTTAAACTTACTTTCTTCATACTGCTATCGGACCAACCCTCCATCCACAACACCTGGCATTTCTTATGCAAAGCTGGATTACTCTCACAGTTTATCATGAAGTTTGAATTTGCAGAATCCATTATCAAGACAATATGCAAGTTTTGCTGAATTCCTAAGAAATAGATAAGAATAATAATAGAACCAGGCAATCTATATGTGGTCTGGGTTAAAGAAATCAAAATTTTCTCAAATGAAATAGTAGGAGCTGTTTCTTAAAATGAGCACAATATAAAACAATATTATGTTATGATTTTTATTTTAGTTAAAAGAACATTTAGAAATTTGTGTATGTGCATGTTAAGAAAAAAGACTCTGAAAAATGTCCACAAAAAATGTAAGTGTCATAATGTCTGGGTGATGTGATTATTGCCTCACTTTTTACTTATTTCAATTTTGGATTTCTACAGTGCATATAAAACTGTTTCTTTATGAATAAAAGGCTAGTTTTTTAAAACTATTAAGTCTGGCACAATCTAAATGGTTCAATATTTCTTTAAGACAGGAAGTACCAAAGTAGCACTAATTTCACCACATGAAACAGAGGCAAGGTAAATATTTGAAAGAACATTACCATACTTTCATCATTCCTGTTTGCTAAAATTTTGCTGATGTATTGATATGTTTTGGCTCTGTGTCCCTACTCAAATCTCATTTTGTAGCTCCCACAATCTCCACGTGTTGTGGGAGGAACCTGGTTGGAGATGATTGAATCATGGAGCGGGGCGGGTCTTTCCCATGCTATTCTCATGATAGTGAATGGCTCTCATGAGATCTCATGGTTTTAAAAACAGGAGTTTCTCTGCACAAGCCCTCTCTTTGCTTGCTGCCATCCATGTAAGATATGACTTGCTCCTCCTTGCCTTCCACCATGATTGTGACGCCTCCCCAGCCATGTGAAACTGAGTCCAATAAACCTCTTTCTTTTGTACATTGCTCAGTGTCAGGTAAGTCTTTATTAGTAGTGTAAAAACAGACTAATACAGGTGTTTTTATTATAGGCTAGCCTATCCACTAGTTATGTGTTACTTTCTAAAAGCTCCAGAAAAAAGACTTAAGATACCTTTGCAATCTAATGAGAAAATAAGGCAAATTAAACGGTATATATTTCATACAAACCAGTTTGATTTGATTAATGAATTCTATGTCACTTACTATATGTGAAGTAATTGAAGACTGGTCCAAAAAAACCATCTTGTGAAGCTTGATCTTTAAGTGGTAACAGCAAGGGCTCTAATTCTTCAAGAGTATAGAGTCCAGGAACTTCACCTACAGAAAAATATTAGACTAATTGAAAACATTTTAATAAATAATGCTTTTTCAATTTTTGTATTTAAAAATCTGCTCTTATTCAATCTTTCTTTCCAAAAATACACAAACTTTATTACCTCTAAGTGACTCACAAATCTTTATCTATAGCCATCATTTGATAAAATTCAAACACCTAAGCAAACCACTCAAAATAGTCATACACTAGCCATCTGTCTACCTTTACAGGTTCTTTTTCCATCTTCCTCCATAAGACCTTGTACTCTAGCCTCAATAAACTTGTTTTCCATAAATATAACAAAATATTCTCTTCTCTTGGAATGTATACCTACAGTCATCCTCTGCCCCCTATCATGATACCCAATAAATTCTTATCCTTCAAGATGCTACTTCCCTAACTGCTATGCCCATGAGCCTTTCTTGACTGCCCATATGCTAATTAAACACTCTTTCTCTTTCACATACTATTCAAATATATCAATTTTTAGCACTTATCATATCATTTAATAATGAATTACTTCCTTCTTATCTCCAATTAGACTCTAAATTCCTAAGGACAAATATTGGATAATGTTCAACATTTAACCCTAGAATACTCTTACCTAAGTATCTAGAACAAAAATATGTTTTACATAAATGAATGAATGAACAGATGAACTTGTACTAGAAATCAGAACTGGTCCGTGGCCTGCTACTATGCAGGCCAAATCATGATGATGAATAGAATGATGAAAGGCAAATCAAAGTTGATTAAGACTACAACTTTAGTCTTAAAGACAGACTCAAAGATAGAGGGCCTGGAGCACATCTTGTTCACTTCTACAAATTATAATAGTATTTAAAACTTGGCCCTGCATATAAGAGGCATTTAATAAATATTTGTTAAGCCAATATGTTTACAATTCACAAGAAACTATAACATTAGTGAAAAGTCCTTTGCTACACATCCAAAATAATGCATTCATATAGGGCCCATCAAAGTCTGATCCCTACTTTTCTTTAGGTTCAACTAAGAGGCATTAGACCACCCCCACCCCACAAGTTTGTACATAATTGAACACATGCACACATAAATCTGCATTTGTTTTTCTTTAAATTTTAGACATACCAAGATATTTTTGATTCCTTAAATTTAGCAAAAAAATGCCAGCTCTACCTATATATTACACACATTAGGGAATAAGAATTTGAAATAGAAAAAAGAAACTAAGCCTACTGAATACTTCCTCTGAAAATAAAATGCCAAAATTTGACTTGTCATTTTTACAATTATATCTTGATAATAAAGACCAATTTGTCTTAAAATAATGATTATTGAGTTAGTGCTTATCTGAATGTTTGCTTTCAAAAAAAAAAAAAAATCTGTGTTTCTGGTCTCTTGTCAGCCAAAATGAACAATGTCTCCATCTAGTGACAACCGAAGCAATACGCAGGAATGTATTCCTTAAATATCAAAAGATGGAACGCTTTAAGTCCACTCAAGTACTACCACTTTCACTAAGCCATTATCCCTCAACTCTTTAACAGAAATGGATCTACCACTTGTCTAATTAGAGCATCCTGGTCTGTATTTCTCATCTGGGCACTAATGTTTAAATATTACATATTATAAATTAAATGTTTTCTTTAACCAAAGCTGTTAAATTCTGAAGAAAATTTCTCCTCAGAGCACTAGCATGATACAAAGCAAGTATTTATTACAAACTGAGTTGAAAATGAGTTCATATAACTTTGTCCTTTGATTCCCACAGTGATATCATCCATACAATTGAAACTAGTTTTTAAGGTTTATTTTGTACTTAAATAACAAAACACTCTTGACCCAAGTTTAAAACTAAGCTACTTCTTCCCAATCACTAACAGTGATTACTCATAGAAAGATTCTAACAAACTTCATAAATTCTTCAAAAAAAAAGGAAGAAATATAGGAATTCGCAAGCATCCTCCCCAGGAAAACACCAAAAAGGTCAGGTAACACCACAGACAACAGGAGAGTACCACAATTTGCTGGGCACAGAGCCACAGCAGAAGAGTAGCAACAGTTCTTAGTTTGGGTTGCAGAGACTCAATTAGGGAGTCACAATAGCCAAATGATACTCCCACCATACCCCAGAGATTTTAATTTAATGGATTTAGGGTAGTAGCAAAGAATTCGTTTTTAGTCGTTGTTGTTGTTGTTGTTGTTTTTAATTATCCTAGTGATTCTAACGTGCAATTAGGGGTGAGAAATGCCGAGGAATATAAATGGACAATGCTTCATGTTATATCTCAGAGGAAAAACAAGACTCGAACCTATCTCAGAGGCAAAATGCGAGTAATGATTTTCAAACCATAGAAATCTTGAAAACATAAAACAATAAATATCTCTATAATCCATAGAATTCCAGATACATAGAGAGCCCACTTAGCCATAAATTTCTAGAGAGTATTTGTATTAAGATAGTCCTCTTTCAAGTGGTATTTTTCTATTATACAGATGCATACTTAAAGTACGTATAAGTTCCTTTTTTCCTTAAAAATAATTTTAATTTCTTCTTTTAAAAAACAAGATTACTGGCCAGACGCGGTGGCTCACATCTGTAATCCCAGCACTTTGGGAGGCCAAGGTGGGAGGATCACCTGAAGTCAGGAGTTCGAGACCATCCTGGCCAACATGGTGAAACCCTGTTTCTACTAAAATTACAAAAATTAGCCAGGCATGGTGGCGCATGCCTGTAATTCCAGCTACTCAGGAGGCTGAGGCAGGAGAATCACTTGAACCTGGGAGGGGGAGGTTGCAGTGAGCCAAGATCGTGTCACTGCACTCCAGCCTGGCAACAGAGCAAGACTCTGCCTCAAAATATATAAACAAACAAACAAACAAACAAACAAGATTACTACTTGATTCATAATATCCAACTGAAGAAGGAGAATATGCATTTTTCCAGGTTAATGAATGCAACTATATTCCAGACACATGAAGTGTGGGCAATAATCTGTAGAATTATGTGGAATTTCATATATCTGGAGTATATGTATATTCATATATCCATACTAAGGCCATACTATTATATAGTTATACAACCACGCCACTACTGATAGGAAGGTTCTATCAAATGTTTGTGATTATAAATTATACTACCTATTTTCTTACATACTACTTCTTTTATTTCTGTGGGTTAAATTCCTACAGATAATAGAATGGTACATCAAAGAGTATGGCACAGCTTTTAATAAGTCCTAGATGATAATTTTCCCAAAGGTTATAACAGAAACCAGCAAAAGTATATGTAAAAGTCATTTTTTCTGAATATTCACCAATACTCCATATTAACAATTTTTATATGTCTTAAATTATTGGTTTTATAAAAATGGAGTCTCTCAATTCTCCTGCCATGAACATGTTTAACACCATGTCTCCTAAGTAAGAACTATGCCAAAAGTTCTCCAAAACAAAGTAAATTCTGCACAAGATAATTTTACTTGGATAATTTTTTTTTTTGAGACAGAGTCTCGCTGTCGCCCAGGCTGGAGTGCAGTGGCGCGATCTCGGCTCACTGCAGGCTCTGCCCCCTGGGGGGTTCATGCCATTCTCCTGCCTCAGCCTCCCGCCTCAGCCTCCCGAGTAGCTGGGACTACAGGCGCCCACCACCTTGCCCGGCTAATTTTTTGTATTTTTAGTAGAGACGGGGTTTCACTGTGTTAGCCAGGATGGTCTCGATCTCCTGACCTCGTGATCCGCCCGCCTCGGCCTCCCAAAGTGCTGGGATTACAGGCGTGAGCCACCGCGCCTGGCCTACTTGGATAATTTTTATGTCATTATTTTTATTTTCTTTGAAAAGAAACTCTTCACTTACCTGAAGACAAAAGGCTATTGATCATCTCCAAAAATGTAGGATGTACAAACTGGTAATCCTCAAGAAGTAAAACTATCTGTTGTGCTTCAATTCCTGCAAGTTGCAGCACCTGCAAAATAAGAAAATATTTTTTAGTGCCCTTTAAGTATTTTTGGTACAGTTAAAAATTAACATTTTGTATTTGTATGTAAAGTATGCCAGTATCGTATGTTTATTTATTCATTTATTTCCATTTTAATAATTAAAAATCAAACTTTAGCCATATAATTTGGAAAGTAAATCCAACCCCTAAGTAAATACTAATTATTTTACAGCTAGGCCATTAAAATTAAAACAAGTAGATCATTTTTATCTCTACCCATATATTTCCTATGTAAATTCCATCCTTCTGTTTATATTCATGTCTGTCTAACATCCCATAACCTGGAGTATCTGGGTCCTAGAAATTCTAATGGTATTCTCTTTCCTGTCTATAGATAAAAATATAATTTTATAATAATCATGGAAAAAATAATCTAAATTAAAATAAAGACTATATTGTATAACAGAGAACTAAAGGTCTTTAAAGATGTTTAGAATAATAACCAATGTAATTTAAAACCAAATAGAGCAAAAGACAGTGGGCAACTCACATGTTTGAGATCATTTTTGAACTGCTTCAGTTCATATCCTCTGGAAATCTTTGGAGAAAACAGGACCGCTCCATGCATGTGACTGACTAAAGAAGTGATGGTCCGACGACCTACACCACTGCGTCCTGCTAACAGAAGTGAACCTCCAGGGAAACTCAGCACTCTATCTATCCTAGACATATACTCCAAGACTTCACGGAAAAGTAAAATGTCTAAATTCTGGTTATCTCGTCCATAATGAATAAGACCCTTTTAAAAAAATCAGAATATTTTATAGTTAATATAAGCCCTAATTACATAATACAAATGTTACTTACCTAGGTTAAAATATTATATTTTTGATACATTCAAGAAAAAAGGTAAAGTGACTACATATCATCTCACACTCAATATTTTATATGTCCGGTAATCCTGGATAAATAAATTGGCACTCTCTAAGGAAAAACTCATGTCAAACAAGTTCAAGGGTCCGTGAAAATCAGTTACTTTTGGTCACTGCTACACTAGTAAAAAGCAGCATGAGATAGCAGGTTAATTATAAAACTTTAAAATTACTCAAATTTTATTAGTTGTTATGAATCAGTGTGCATAGACCATGAAAAAAATCCCCAAACTCTAGAAACCTAGTGCCTAAAAACTCTTTTGTGAATGTTCTTTCGCATTGCTTGGGAATGAATCAAAAGCTAACACAGGTACCATGCTCTGCCAGGGACTACCTGATAGAGTGCAGGAAAGGAGAAAGGAAAATTAGACTTTACATACTTAACAATTATCAATGCTTCAAGACTTTGCAACATCCATTCCGGCGAATCCGTTTACCAGACCATGAAAAAACGTTTCCTAATATAAAATCCACACTAACATTCAATATAAATATTAATTTTTAAAGCAATCATTTGCAATACTGTTTCTTCTTCTTGATTATAACTAAACTTTTAAAGAGAAACTCTCTAGGATAGCACTACTCAAAGTTTCAGTGGACCAGCAGCATCAGCATCATCTGGGAGCCTGTTAGACATCTGGACTACCTGGGTCACCTAATGAATCTGACACTTAAGAGGATGAGACCCAGGAATATGCATATTTTCTAATCTCTACATGACTCTACCGCTCTCTAAAGTTTGACAACCACTGCTCCAGAGTAATTTCCTGATTAATATTAAATCTCATTAATATTTCCAACATACCTTTGCCCAAAATGTATCTTAGCAATTTTACACATATCTATGTAAGTACAGGTGCATCTCGTTACATCTGCCACAATGGACTAAATTCCAAAAGATAAGAACCAGCTTTGCCTATTCTACAATCTATCATATTCATGCCCTCTAAATCTTTACAACAAATATTTTTAAAAGACTATAATGACCAAATCCCAGTTCCAATTAGTAATTCATATTATACCTTTTTAATAACATCCTTGAGATCAGTAGAGTTTAGTTTTCCAAGTGGTTTTCCATGTGGAGGTAATGGTTGTCCTGGGGCTGCCCTTGCTCCTGAATTATGCCGAGCTCCCCATGTAACATAGAAACTATCTGTGGAAATAAATGATATTTTTGTTTTATATGCATTACTTGTAATGAGAGTTCAACAAATACATTGCTTACTAAACAATTTTTAAGTTAATAATCCAAATAAGATCATCTCCAGAAGGGCAAAGGCAAAATACTTTAAAGTGTACATTGTAAGGTCAATAACATCAGGTGAAATTCAATGACTGAGACAGGCAAGGTGGCCCATGCCTATAACATCAGCACTTTTGGAGGCCAAGGCAGGAGGATTACTTCAGCCCAGGAGGTCAAGGCCAGCTTAGGCAACATAACAAGACTCCATCTCTATAAAAAATTTAAAAATTAGCCAGGTGTGGTGGCACACACCTGTGGTCCTAGCTACGTGGGAAGCTAAGGCAAGAGGATCACTTGAGCCCAGGAGTTTAAGGCTGCTGTGAGCCATGATTGCACCACTGCACTCCAGCCTGGGCAAGGGAGTGAGATCTATCTCAAAAAAATAAATAAATAGAAAAGAAATACAAAGACCTTCAATTGCAATATCAAACTCTACCTGAAAAGTGACTGATGGCACCACTAGTCTATACTCTGCCCCCTTACTTCTTTCTCCTGAAATGAACTGGATTCCTTCTACCTTTCTCCTACTACTCCCCACTGTCTATTCTCAGTTTGTCCCATTTTCCTTCTTCTTCTTCAGAATCTACATAAAATTTGTAAGTTAAAAATAGTTCACTGTTGGACATTTGGGTTGGTTCCAAGTCTTTGCTATTGTGAATAGTGCCACAATAAACAGACATGTGCATGTGTCTTTATAGAAGCATGATTTATAGTCCTTTGGGTATATACCCAGTAATGGGATGGCTGGGTCAAATGGTATTTCTAGTTCTAGATCCCAGGGGAGGGGGGAGGGACAGCATTAGGAGATATACCTAATGCTAAATGACGAGTTAATGGGTGCAGCACACCAACATGGCACATGGATACATATGTAACAAACCTGCACATTGTGCACATGTACCCTAAAACTTAAAGTATAATAATAATAATAATAATAAACAGCTAATATAATTGGAAAAAAATAGTTCACATAAAATTAGCAGATAAAACAATCTCAAAACTCTCCTTGAGAAAGGACATGGATGTATTAATACCAAAAAGAGCCCTAATGTTTAAAAAAAAAAAAAACTGACCAAATTTTAATTAGAAAACAAAAATCCCCCAAACTTCCCTTAAATCTACCTATAGCAATGTTCCTGTTACCATACAAGGAAAGTCTATTCACCATTCTATTGAACTTTTTCCTTCCCAACTCTTCTGGGAGACTGTTCCACCAAGCATCCTTGTCACATGCTCAGTTCTACACTCCCCTAAAATAACAACCTTACCTTCCCTAGACCCAAGCTACCTCATGTTCTCCCTACTTTCACCATCACATTTTTTACATTATTTTCTATCTGTACAGGCTACTATACTAAAACTCTTATTTGAGAACAATAATACAGTCAAAATCTCCAAATCTAAATCTTCTTTGCAATCATTATCCCAACATGACCTTTGTGCATCTCTTCTTTTGCACTTGCATTTATATAACCCTATTTATCACGCCACAGCTACCAGTCCTTTTCAGTTTTCTGCTTTATCCCTTATATACTGATACTCCCTGGGGTCCAATTTCAGCCTTCTAGTCTTTTAATTCCAAAATTCTCCCCGAATCATTTAATCTTTTTTTGTCAGTTAAATTATCAACAATTTATATACCAAAACCTCACCTACTACTTATCTTTAGGCAAAACTCCTATGTTCTGGGCTAGTCCTGTATTTCCAATTGCTTAACAGACATATAATTCATGCATTCATTGGCTCAATACTTACCTATTGAGCACCTGTGTTTAAACAAGGTACTTTCTGCCTGAGATAAGTATTGAGTAAGACAAACATGATTCCTACCCTCATAAATGATCAACTCTATGTAGATTTCCAAAAGACATGAAGAAAGATTGCAAATATTCAAAGCACATGTACAAAACTGAACTATTATCCTCACATCTCATCATTTCTCACTTGGACTATTGCAGTAGGCTCTTACCTTGTATTCCTGCTATAAGTTTCTGCCTCCTCAAGTACATCCTCACTACTAACTAGCATAACACATACAAAAACAAAACCGGATTGTGCCACACCACTGCAGTATCACATATAGCTTTCCACTTCCTAAAACAAAACAAAACACCAAACTCCTAGTGATGGCCCTCTACAATCTGGCTTCACTGATTGCTTGAATCTTCTCTCTCTCTCTACACTATATACTCTCGTTTTCTCAAGCCTCTGTTTCTTTGCACATTGTTTTTCTCTTGTCTGGAATATCCTTTGCTTACTATATTCATCCTTTAAAACACAGTTTGAGCACTTACAATTGTTTTAACAAATTTAAAACTTAGGTATAAGTTAGGTATAAATCTAACTTAACATGTATAATACTTGAATGCTAAAAACTACACAACACTAGTGAAAGAAAGCAAAGATCTAAATAAATAGAGGGATTAGATAAATGAAGAAAATGGGAAGACTCAACAGAGAAAAGATGTCAATTCTCCCCAAACCAATATACTGATTTAAGCGATTCCTATCAGAATCTCAGCAACATTGTTTATGGATTCAGAAAAGATTATTCTAAAATCTATATGAAAAGACCAAGAAACAGAAATAGCTAAAACAATTTTGAGAAAGAGGTCTAAAGTAGGAAGAATCAGTCTAAACCAATTTCACAACTTATATAGTAGCTAATCAAGACAGTGTGGTACTGGCGGAAGGACAGATACATACATGAATGGAGAACCCAGAAATAGACCCATGTTACCAATTTTTGACAAAGCTGCAAAAGCAATTCAGGCAGAAAGATAGCCTTTTCAACAAACGATGCTGGAGTAAATAAACATCCATAGGCAGAAAAATAAACCTTGACCTAAGTCTCATTCACTATACAGAAATTGACTCACAATGGACCGCTGACTCAAATGTAAAACGTAAAACTATAAACTTTTAAGGAAAACTTAGGAGAAAATCTTCAAGATCTACAACTAGACAGACTCCTTAAGCTTGACATCAACAGATCCTTACAATGAAAAATGATAGGTTAGGCTTCACAAAATTATATAAAAACTTTTTATCTGTGAAAGACCCTGTTAAGGGGATGAAGAGACAAGCCTACTGAGAGGGAGAATATATTTGCAAACCATATATCCAGCAAAGGATTGGTATCTCTAATACACACATATTCTCAAAACTCAACAGTAACAAACCAATTGCTGGCTGCAGTGGCTCACGCCTATAATCCCAGCACTTTGGGAGGTCGAGGCAGGTGGATGATTTCAGGTCAGGAGTTCAAAACCAGCCTACCCAACATGATGAAACCGCGTCTCTACTAAAAATACAAAAATTAGCTGGGCGAGGTGGTGCACACCTGTAATCCCAGCTACTCGGGAGGCTGAGGCAGAAGAATCGCTTGAGCCCAGGAGGTAGAAGTTGCAGTGAGCAGAGATTGCACCACTGCACTCCAGCCTGGGAAACAGAGTGAGGCTCTGTCTCCAAAAAAAAAAAAAATCTGATTAGAAAATGGATAAAAGAAATGAAGACAGTCCACCAAAGAGGATATACAGACAGCAAATATTACACAAAAAGATATTCAAGTTCACTAGCCCTTAGCAAAATGCAAATTAAAGCCACAATGACATATCTATATACACGTACATGAATGGCTAAAATACAAAATAGTAACAACACCAAATGCTGCCAATGATGAGGAACAATACCCCTATAAAAAACAGCCTGTTAGTTGCTTAAAAAAGTAAGCATGCAAGTACCACATAACCCTGCAATTGCACTCCTGAGCATTTATTACAGAAAACAAAAATGTATGTTCACACAAAAACCTATACAAGAATATTCATAGCAGCTTCATTCCTAATAGCCAAAAACTGAAAACAACCCAGATGTCTTTCAGTAGATAAAGGGTTAAAGAAAGAGTGGTATATTCATATGATGGAATAAAAAGCAATAAAAAGAAATGAACTATCAAGACAAAACAATCGGCATATATCTCCAGAGAAACAGGTTGAGTCAAGATAACTTTCTTGAAATGACAAAATTAAAGAAACAACAGATTAGTAGTTTCCAGGAGATGGGAGAGAAGTGAGTATGGCTACAAAAGGTTAACATTATAGATCCTGTGGTGCTATAACTGTTCTGTATCTAAACTGTATTAATGTCAATATCCTGGTTGTGATGATGTGCTATAATTTGGCCAGATATTACCATTGAGGGAAACCAGGTAAAAGATAGATGTGTTCTCTCTGTATTAATTTTTTATAACTGCATGTGAATCTGTAATTATCTCAAAAATAAAAAATTGAATTTAAAAAAGTTTTACTCCCATTGCTTCAATTGACCAGCCTTAAAAAAAAGGTTCCAAGTAACTTCCTCGAAGCAGAATTAGTCTCCACCTCTTCTACAACCCTACTATCCAGCATTTATCTCAAACATATTCAGAAAAGTTACATTAATTATAAAACATTCCATACTCCATTGTAATTATCATTTTAACCATCTACTTCCACAAACATTTGTGGCATCTAACCACACTAGCAATAGTTATCATTGTAAGCAAAGATTTTTATATCTGTTTCTGTCATTAGATTACAATCTTCTTACGGCCAAGAATGTATCTAATTTATTTTTATGTCTCCAAGATTAAATTTTTCTTAATAAGCTAATCTTTCAATACGTGAAAATCCTATATGCCTAGATCTAACATATGTCAAACCTGTATTTTTAAAAAAGAAAACCTGGTGGGTGTGGTGGCTTACAGCTAATCCCGGCACTTTGGGAGGCCAAGGCGGGCAGATCACCTGAGTTTAGGAGTTTGAGACCAGCCTGACCAACATGGAGAAGCCCCGTCTCTACTAAAAAAAAAATACAAAATTAGTCGGACGTGATGGCACATGCCTGTAATACCAGCTACTCAGGAGGCTGAGGCAGGAAAATCAGTTGAACCTGGGAGACGGAGGTTGCGGTGGGCCGAGATCGCACCATTGCATTCCAGCCTAGGCAACAAGAATGAAACCTCTCTCAAAAAAAAAAAAAAAAAAAGAAAGAAAGAAAGAAAAAGAAAAAAAGAAAAAAGAAAAGAAAAAGAAAACCCTTCACTGAAGAGAAAAATAACAAAAAAAGACATATTTTATTTATTGAGTCTTAGACAAGAGACTGTGAAAGACACCAAACTCTTCAGAGGATTCAGACACCCAATTAGGTGCCAATACTATCTTATGCCCAAAGGATATGCCACTTTCTTTGCAAAAAGAGACACTACTGACTCAATTTTTAGACTGAGAAAGAAAGCACCATGTAAGAACCTAAGCCTCTCCACACTAAGCCATGCAAGCTACAGGTCATAATGACATAAACCCTCACTCCAAGTCAAGCAAACTCTGAACCATTAATATGATCAGGCTTCTCTCAGCATTTCATCCTTCTTGAAGTTTCTCTTGAACGCATTTCCTGATTCAAAAACTCAGGAGCACCTAAAAAATTCCTTCTGTCAATCTAAACATCTTTCCCACTCTCAAAGTTCCCTTTAGGATAGGTACTCATGGCTCTCAGGCCAGTATCAAATCTAGAAATGTACAATATACTAAATGTATATGTTGGTGCAGAAGTAATTGTGGTTTTGCCATTAAAAGTAATTGTATAAACTATATTTATTATATAAAATATTTTTGAAGCCTAGCTTTATCCTCTGAAAAAATAAGCACATTTTGTGGCCTGACAGCAGTTTTATTAGGAAATATTTCCATACTGCAATCTTCTTTTAACGAAAGGCCTTCTCACAAGGATGACTTTCATATTACATACATTACTCCCACAATAGTTTTCAAAATGCAAATTGGTTATTAAACAGTAATAGCTGCAAATGCAACATAGCAGCTTTGACTGGTGTTATGCTTTCTTTACAATAACAATAGATGAAGATGGAAACAAGCATATGTAAGTTCTATGCTAGTGACATTATAGGTAGTGACAGGAATAAGAATGGCCATTGCTCTTAGGCAAAAGGTCATGACAATCAAATATGAATTTTCCCAATGATCTTCATGTTTTATATACATGTAACTTTTTCAAAAAAAAACTTTTATTAAAATAATCTTGCATTGCCAATGTAAAACAGTATGGCCTGAACTTTTTTCTAGGATAAAAATTATTGCCATTATATTTTGTTTGAAACATGATTACTGAAATCCAGCAAAAAAGACTGAGCTGTACCTTATGGAAAAATAATATTAAAATTATTCAAAGTTGTTATTTGTTTAGACCTATAAAATCATGCTATGGGTAAGAAAAATATTTCTGAAATCCTTGTAATAGTTATATATTTGCATAAGCTCTATTACATTACCTGACATATTGTCTAATATGTCTGAGCCCCAATCTCCTTGAAACACTGATGTTAAAATGATGTCAAATAAATGAAGTTCCTTTGCACCAACAATTTTGTCACGAAATAAGCGCCGTGCTTCATATGCTACAATTTCTAACACATAATCTAGTGGATGGTTTGAGGATCCTAGAAAAGGCAAAATTTTATTTAATTGTAATATAATTATTTTTAAATAATCTGTTTAACATAAAATTAGAAAGAAATAGCAGGCGTCTACATACCATAATTTTGGCATCAGATAAATGGAAGAAAGGAAAAGAAGTTAAAATTCATTTTGTTAATAAGTTGGTACATGTTTGTGATTACTTAAAGATGACATTAAATACTATCATCTCTAGTTGTTCAACAAAAATAATTCCAGAAAGTATACTAAATACGCTTTGCCTCAAATATTTTTCCCAAAAGGAAGTTTTAATAGCGACAATCATACATAGTTTGGAAGAAGAAATATAATAATTTTAATAAAAATATTTCTATTTAATAATATAATTTGTGATATAATACTCATTTAACTTATGTATTACAAATACAATCTAGAGAATAAATGTGCACACACACACACACACACACACACAAGATACACACTAGCAAAACTCACCTCCTTCTAAATCATATCTAAATAAGCCAAGAACCCATTGGGTAAGAATGCAAGGAGTAAAGAAATAATGACTATAATCATCAACGGTAAATTTGGCTCGCACCTGAAAAAGAAAATACAGTAAACAATCTTTCTACTGCCTTAAATATATAACCACGTTATAAATTTTTCAGTCTCCTTAGACTCAGAGGAATACCAACTTCTACGTGTAGATGGAACTGGATTTCAATATAATTGACTTCGTTATCTTTGTATTATATTTTATGCACTTAAAAACATTATTCCAGTCAGGCACAGTGCCTCATGCCTATAATCCCAGCACTTTCAGAGGCTGAGGCGGGGGCAGATCACAAGGTCAGGAGTTCAAGACCAGCCTGGCTAATATGGCGAAACCCCGTCTCTACAAAAAATATAAAAATTGGCCAAGCATGGTGGCACATGCTTGTAGTCCCAGCTACTCGGGAGGCTAAGGCAGAAGAATCACTTGAACCAAGGAGGCAGAGGCAGAGGTTGCAGTGAGCTGAGATCGTGCCACTGCACTACAACCTGGGCAACAAAGCGAGACTCCATCTCAAAAGACATGTGCCACCATGAATAGCCAATTTTTAAATTATATATATATATATATAGATATAAAAATATTCAAAGAAGGGTTCATAGGCTTCAACAGATGGCAAAAAAAAAAAAAAAAAAGGCTAAAAAGCCCTGCTGAACACAAGAATTCAATAAAAACAAACCTAACCTTTAAATATGATGGCTGCAATTCCAAGGTGCTCACAGGTCTAGGTAAGACCAATTTTTTCATGCTGGGAACCATTAAAACAATTTATGTTCAAGAAGTCACTGAACAAATCAAAGTATCTCTCTTCAATATACAACCAACCAGTAAAAAGCCTGTCCCTTCCTCTCTATGGACAGAGCCATTACTCTTACTCTGATCTTGATTACTTAACATCTTTATTTTTTTAAAAAAAGGAATTTCTTGCTTTCAAACTTACCTATCCCCACTTCTACTCCAATATTATAAAAAGCATCTTCCACAAACATGTCCATAACTTGTACATGCTATTCCCTTTATCTAAGAAGACATTCTCTCACCTCCAGCTACTTGGTGAATTTCTATTAATTTTTCAAAACTCAGATCAAACTTTACCTCCTCCTTAACAACTACCATATACAACAAAGTTATTTACTCCTCCTCTGTGTATCTCTGTAAGTTAGACATACTGTTATTGCTACATTTATTACATGGCATTAATAGTTTATTTACAGCCCCTCATTAGACTGAGAACATTCAGTGAAAATAAACTAAGTCATCTTTACATCCCTAGGACTACTACTGGCAAGAAAAGGTGCTCAACAAATGTTTTGTGAATCCTCAATGCCTACTTTCAAGTATCTTCCCCATTTTATCTAGGGAGAATACTTTAGACATTTCCTCACAGCCAGGAAGAAAGAAAGAATCATCAAAGACTTCTTGCAGGTTTGAAGCCTGGAAGGCACAAACTGATAGAAGTCAGGAAAAAGATCTGTTTTGGGAAAGAAGATAAAGTCAATTCTAAATATGCTAAATTTGAGCTGACAGCAGAATAACTATCTACCACAAATTCATTCATTCAACAAATATTGAGTGCCTATTAGAAACTGTGCCATGGATACAACAGTGAATAAGGCACACACAGCACCTATCTTCACAGTTACTCTCTGCTAGAAAAGTCTAATAAACAGGAAAGTAAAGCCTGGGTATCAACACAGAGGTCAGAATTAAAAGCAGACCTTTAGAAATGATACTAATAGACATGAAAGCTAGAATTTAGATGCATATCTACCTGTTCATACACTTGTACCATAGATCCTGCTAAAAGATAAATTTTTGATGAAGAACCCCAAATAGAATGATCCTTCAGATTTTTATGTAGAACTGGTTCCAAATATGCTCCATAAATCGTTTGTAATTGCTCTCTTTCTGGGTAACTAAAAAAAAGGGCATATAAGAAGATAGCTGAAATAAATCAGTATTCCAAATTAATATTTCAATGTTAAGTTACAGCAGTGGTTTTGAAACTGTGCTGCTCTAAGACCTACATATCTCCAAAGCTTACCCAGGGGCTAAGACTAGGCTCATCGCCCCCATCCATTCTCATTTCAACCAAATTTGATCCCAAAATATCTATTGTCAAATACCAGAAGGTGTTACAGAACGCCAAGAAATTATGTTAAAACATAACACTGATCTTTAGAAAAGAACAAAAGGAAAATTTTACTTTTGAAAAGCATTTTTGAGTTACATAAGGCCTGGACACAGGGCAGTAATCCACCTCAGAACTATGAAAGTAAAACTAATACAACAAATAAAATCAACCCCTTTCTCCCAAACCAAAATGTATTTCAATATGGTTTAACTGGCAGCAGGAACATTTCTAGAAAAAAAAAAAAAGGTTAATTGATGGAGTACAATTAGCACAAAAGCATACAAATAAGGTTTTGTAATATTCAAATATTTGTAATGTAATATAATGTATATTAAATATAAACAGAGGAGATGTTGCCATAGTCTCTGTAACAATTATGGCCCATGGAGATGATTAGCATTGATGCCACCAGCCATTAAAATGACCTAATTCTCCCTTGTTCAGATTGAAATTCTCTGTTTGTTATCTTCATAAATTTGATAGTATTTTTGTTTTATGAACTGCATAAAACATTAAAATCTAAAATCCACCATTCAGACTCCTGAGACTGACATTTTGGAACACAGACTACACAAAACAGTTTTGTTTTATTTCCTGTTAAACATATCATAAATAAGATGCTTTGATTAAAGCTTTTATCATCCTAAATTATTGCCTATATTTTGAGGAGGGTAGGAAAAAATATCAGAGGTTAAGTTTGACCATTTTTATATTCTAAATTTTAAAGTATTATTATAAATACTTTTAATAAAATTAATTTATATATGATATCTTCCCAAATTAAAAAATCTGAAACACAAAGATACATACTCTATAGAACAAAGACGAACAATGGAAGTAAATCTGGTAGTAAGTTTATGTCTTCCCAGTCTTCCTCCAGCTGACATAGAAGCCACAATTTGGATATTTTCTAGACCAACCCATTCCAAATTTTCATCATAAAATCCTTGATATGTCAATACCTATTTGAAAATAAATATATTTTAAACATTTTTTATCTAAGATTTCCTAATCATGATAAAGGATTTTTTTGCCTAAGTTTCAATTATTTCTAAATGCAATCATCATCTATCTAACTCAAGAATTTAAGATTAAAAGGTACCTTAAATTATTATATCACTGAAAAATAATACTGTTCAAATCTCTGTGTTCTATGAATGTTAGCTAAATTATCCTAGTGTTTAAAATGCTTTTCTCTCTCATAAACACTAAAATGCAATGATATTATAAATTGAGTACAATTAGCCTAGAAAATGAAAGCATCAGGAAAAAGATGAGAAAAATATTTTTGTTTTTTTCTGTAAATATTTTATCATATTCTGCAGTTACATAATAAGCCTAAATTTGGACCTATATCATAAAAAACTCTAAGAATTTATAGTTTCTAATGCGATGTAAGTAACATAAACAAAAAATATATTCCACACTGATTCAGGATACGTGATCTCAAATCCTTATACAGGCAAAAATGGAGAATAATGGGTTAAAGCAGCCAGAAAAAAAACATGACCAAGTCTAACTGCTGTGAGAAGAATGCATACTTTAAAACCTGAAGCAAAAATTTCTCCACCTCCACCACCATGTCCAGCTTTTGTTTTCCTCCTTGTTTTAGGAAGAAAGGACAAGTAATAGATGTAGAGTGAAGGCTGTTTCTATTCTCCCTGTCGTATATTATCTTGATGTAATACTAACTTCTAAAGAAAGGAAAATCATAGAAGAACTGGAACAAGACTGAAATGTTTCAGGATTTTAATTTCCATGACAAATGCTAGATAAAACCGGCCCCAAATGAAGAATGCATATTTTCTAAGAAAAGTTAATGAAATTAAATTGTTTCCAATTAGATTAAAACACTTCAAGCGATATGACTTACCTGTTGTAGGAAAGCTACCAAAGTACTGGTTCCCCATTTATCAAGTTTGGGTAGGTTGATATCTTTTAAGTACAGAACAAGTCTTTCACAGTCTTTTGGTCTGTATACACGACCAGTATTAGTACTGATTACCATGCAAGTCTGGCTCAGTTTCTGCAGGAGATGTCGAGAAGTGGTTTGTGCACTACAATGAACTGTAGCAATTTGAGTGGACCGGAGTTGTGAAAATGCGTACCTGAGCAGCATCCTACGAAAAATGCATGACATCTGACTTTGATAAAAATGCAATCAACAAAATACATTTTATACTCAATAAGAAATTTCTATCTCATAAATATTTCAGTTTCTAAAATGTGTATGATGATAGGGAAAATGGTAAATACAGATATGGCTTCCATAACTATCAAAGTAACTTTCTAACTTTTAGACTAGAAAAACATAAATTCATGTTTTAAGGCATGGTGAGGACTGTTTTCAGCCAAAAAGATCAAAGTTCTCAGAATTAATCTAGCTTGATAAAGTACATGTTAAATATACCAACCCTGTTTCCCCACAGTTGAAGGATTTTAAGATTTTAAGTTCTATGAGTTTAAAAAAATTACTATGATTTTATACAATTTTTAAAATTACTACTCCCCTACTAGAAATATGAAAATAATAAACCATGGTTCCTATATTTCAGGAGACTATGCTCCATATGCACTAAAACTAGGCTGAATTCCACTGAATTAGAAGCTACTTTTAAATAGAGATCTAACTTCAAATTTTAAATTTTATAACTGAAGCAAAAGGTGTGTGAGTATATATAAGGCATTCTTTTTTTTTTTTTTTGCTGTATTATATGGACGGATTATTTTTAAGAGTATCTTCTCAGATTGCTGTCTTTCCAGTAGAAATCACATAACCTGGCAAAGAAAAGGACACATTATTCCCCATAGTTATTATTTTTATAAGTAATGAAAATAAAATGAATCTTCCATGAAAATGTAAATGCTACTTTAACCAAAAGAAACATAACAAAAGCTATTAAATCAATTAGTGGTGGCAGGAATAAATCCACAACATATACCTTTGCCAATATTTTTCTTACCCTTTGCCACATCCTTCTGGTCCTACCAGAATAAAGGGCTGTTTAGTATCAGAACTTAACCATGGTTTGAAATAATCTAGACCTCGTTGCATGTCAGGAGTCTGAATGACTGGAAGAGTTAAGCTGTTACTGAAATCATCAGCAGTCAAGTTTTCTGGCTTCTTAAGCACATATGTTGCTAATCGACCTCTAGTAGAGTCATAGTAGGTATCCATAGGTTTGTGAAAGTCTGGAGGAGATTCTCGTGCCCAATGAAAAACCTTAAGAGGAAAAAATTGTGATAAGTTTTCACATACTCCAGAGTGTGTGACATTTTTAAATTCTTCCAAGTAAATATCCCAAAAGTAAATCATCTTAGTTCCAAGAAAAGTTTATATAAACTAAACCTATTTTATCATTGACATAACATTTTATCTCAAATATTTTTCTCTAAATGATCATTTATGCAAGTAAATTAAAGTATATATAGGAGAGAATGACATAGTGGATATTTATTTATACACTAAGGTATAAATATATTCCATTTTAATGGAGTTCTTATTAACATTAAATCACAAAGTACAGAATGCAGAAATCCTAAAGCCCTTCATTTCTACCATATCCTGGTGCTGTCCATCACAGTGTCACTACCACTGCTCTCCACCCGTTAGTCTTCTTTTTAATACTGAAAACTGTTATCTGTGCAGATATAAAGCAGAGTTAGCCCTTAATACTACTCTTCAATACACTTATTCTGAACTTTGACAAGAGAGTATGTGCTTAAAAGCAGCATATAGTATGTCACTGAGTGGTAACAATGAGAAGCATCTGGCAACAGAGGCAACAGGACTGCCATGGAAAGGGAGACGGAATAGAGAAAGCAGTAAATGACACTATCAAAGAAGCAGCAAAATGAGAAAAAAAGCTGAAACATAATGTTAGAGCCAACCCAAAGGAATCAATGTCCAATAATTTCAGTAGAGGCCAATAGGAAAAAAAATCACTTATTATTTAGGAATCAGCTTTATAAACAACTTGACTGTAATACAATTTTAACATATATTAAAGAAAATATTTATTAATAATTAATTCATCCTAATATTCCTAATTCCTAAAACTGCTCTAGTTAAAAGGATGATAAAAACTAAACTATTCTAAGATTTTTAAATGAATGAAATAATTATTAATACAGATAAGTAGTTTCAAAAATGTCTAACTTAAAAAAGATATGGTCAAAACATTATTTTATAAAATGTTAAGAATATTATCAAACATCATAAAATAACTCAAAGGAGAAAATATACATATACACACATAAATACATTATTACTCAATTGAATACATAATTTCAAATTTTAAAAGTTCCATATCTTACAGTTACAAATCATTGTACTTTGGCAGTTAAGAGTTAATGAAAAGTTAAAGTTTTGGCTAAATATAGGCTATAAATATGCATTACCTCTTTGGTAAATTCCAAACGTGATTTCATATTCAGATTTCCACCAAGTCCCCTTATGAGATTAATAATGAATTCGTCATGATCTCTGCAACCATGTAGATGTGACAAACCATTCATCACAGTCCCAACCAAACTTGTTTCTACCACATAGTCATTCTGTTGATTTAAATCCATGATACAGACAGATAAAAGGCAAGTATTAACCAGTAAACATAGAACCATACAGACTGATGTTCACATACCTTTTCAAGAAGCATTTTTAAACTCACTCCTCTATTCAAACTGTAGAAAGTTTGGATTTCATTCAATTTTTATATATACTTTGAAAATAAAAAGTAATCATGAAAGTACAATCATATATTTCTAGCTTTCAGTGCTACAATCCTGAAATAGATACACAGTTTATTTACTTCCTAAACCTGAAGAATATAAAAGAAAAGGTAAGTTAGTGAGCATTGTTCCAAAAAGAATACACGTTCGTTTCCTCTTGCTGATAAAAAGAAAACAAGAGGCAAGAGCCAGACTGATGGCACTAGAAACGAAACGTTAGAAAAAGCAGGCATAAATGACAAACCACATGGAGCTTTCTCTGAAAGAATTTTTAAATGAAACTTCTGGACTTAAGTGCTGTGTAGATGCTTTGATCTGTAGGCCCCCCTGGAGTCCCTGGTAAGTGCTAGAGAGTTAAAGAAAAAATGACTCTCAGTCTTTCTATAAATATTTACTGAGAACCAATCGTGTGTTAGGATCTGTATGTGGTGCCAGGTTTGTTTTTGCTTTGTTTTGTTAAAAGCTGGAATAAACAGAGTCCCTGTCTTCATGGAGCTCAAGCATAGCAGAGGAAATGGTTAACAAATTGTGGTAAGAGCTACAGCAGTACAGAATGTTGTGGGAAACAGTAACTCAGATTGAGGGCTCATGGCTTCTTTAAAAAAAAGGTGACATTTAAGCTAAGACTGAAGAATGGGATCTATCTGCTTATGCAGAGAATATAGCACATGCAAAGAAAAACTTAGCACAGTTAAGGAATTAAAAGAAGTTATGCCTAAGTAAGCAAGGAAACAGTGTTTTAAGTCAGAGAAATAGGCAAGGGCCAGAGTGCAGAATTTATCAGACATGGTAAGGAATACAATCCTTATTTTCCTTGTCTTTAACATGTTTTTTATAATAGAGTAAAATTACCCAGTTTACATTTTAAAAAGATCGCTGTGCTTCAAAAAATTAATATTTTTGTGAAAAAGAAGAAATGGGAGGAAGAGCAGGAAGAAAGGACAAGAAAGAAAGAAATCTAGATAGACTCATCCTAAGAGTTCCAGATTTTAAAGGTGAGATAAAGGAAACGTACATATTTTCTTCTATATTTTCTTATTTGCTGAATTCATACAAGAAAGCAAAGATTTATCCCATAGGCTGAGGAAGAGAAAAAAGAAGAAAGCAAACTTCTAGTTATAAATACAATTTCAGCATTTGACTAGAGAATTCACTGCGGTATACCTCAGAACCTGTGCATGGTGAACAAAATACAGGATAAAAAGAAAAGAACCCTTAACACATTAAATAAAACAAACAAACAGGGGTGTGACCTCAAAACATAAACCATTTTTTTTCCTAACTGAATCTTTGGTATTCACTCTATTGTTTAATAATCTTATCCTGTCGTCATTTCTACAGTCACAAACCCCTATCTATACATAAATATATTCCATCTAATATGATACTCCTATTCTAACATTCACACATCTATGAACAGATTACCTCAAAGTATCTGCATTGGAAAGCCTTGTTAGGCTCTGAATGTTTTGTACTAATGAAATAACATATCTACTGAAAAGGTGTCACAATGTAGGCATCAGGTATATAATTAAGCACAATACTATCATTCATTTGCTATCACTTAATATCATACTTGGTTCTGGGGACACAATGAAGAGTGTGATAAGCTTGGTCCTTGCCTTCAAGGTGCTTATAGTTTAATGTAAACAGACAATTATAACACAGTTGGTAGATGCTGTATGTTGCTACAGAAGCACAAAGGAAGAGACAGCTCAGTCAGACTAGGAGCTAATGGGAGTGTCCCCTTTCCTACGCCTCCAGGAAAACCTACCTCACTAGCATCACTTCCTCACAAATCCCTATTCCTCCATTTTTCATTCTTACGAAGTCAGAAAAGAAAAAGGTTGAGAAAACTAAAACAAATCTTCATTTCTCTATATCTTGTTCAATCCCAAAGTATTGACCTCTAAATCAAGTTCAGATTCACAATCAGATACTTTCAAAAAACTCACTGCTATTTATATCCTCTAGTTTGTATATGTTTTCATTTTTCATAAAAGCAATGGTATAAACATGTAGAATATCTGAACACCCTCCATGGTCTTCTTTGCATGCTAAACTTTTTTCACATCTCAAATCCAAAATCAAATGTGATCTCCTTTTAAACCTCTTCTAAATGACAGCAATATTCTCTTCATCCTGCTGAATTGTGGTTATCTGTTTGCATGTCATTTTTCTCCATTAGATAAACCCTTCTCAAGGAAAGGAATTATCTTGTTAATCTTCACCTTTCAAAGTCTCTCTTGTATTATGCTTCACATATATTAGATATTCAATGTTTTTGTTAAATATAAACAAATGTTTTCATTATTGCAAATAACTCACCATCCCTTTTCTAGTTTACTGTTAAATTCATATTGTTTTTAACCTTATATATATCGTATATATGTGATATATATAGGTATTTATTGGTATATATAGGTGTGTATGTATAGGTGTATATATAGGTATATAAATACCTACATATTATATATACATGTCATATATATAGGCATTTACTGGCATATCAGTAAAAAGTGGCAGCAAGATGGTTTTTGCTAGTAAAAATTAGAAAGACATTCTAGTAATCAAGATTGTTAGGTAAGCAGTGTAAAGTATTATGAATGAAAGAAGCAAAATGTTTTAAGACTAACAAAATAAGAAGTTATGCTAAGAGATATAACAGTTATGCTAAGAGATATAGAGGAGTAGCGGTGACAAAATCCACCTCTCACCTCACCCCCACATTCCAGCAGAGTTCTACCACAAGGCAGTTAAAATAAGCATCACTCTTAATCATACTTCTCACCTCGATTAATTATGAAATATTATGGTTAATTTACCTGCTTTAGAACCCACTGTAAAGCCTTTTCAAAATAATCTCCAATCCAATTTTCAAGATTATTTCTATATTCCGCAGGCTGATTCCTCAACCAAGATTTTATCAGAGAATTAAGATCTGTCTCTTCATCACTGAAACAGTTTAGACAAATAAAAAATTACTTAGGAAGAAATTATCAATTTACCTTAAAATAAATTTCTTCTCCAATAAACATTATTCTACACACATATTTTATCTGCTAGCATACAAAAGGTGGCTTTAGTTACTTTACTATGTGTACGTGTGAATAATACAGTTACATCTGTGTGTGTATACACACACATAATATATACAAACACACATGCATATAGGTATATATACATATATATGTCATTTTCTATAAAACAAATAAATTTCATCTATTTTATTATAAATATAAACTAAATGAGAATTGTATATCTACACAACCTACTCTACATAGGCTCTACATAGCCTAAAGTGGTCTAAACCATTCCTACTCAGAGTGGTCTGTTAGAAATGTAAAATCCCAGATCCCTCTCCAGACATACTAAAGCAAAAATCTTCATTTTAATAAGATCCCTCGATGATTCAAACACACATTAGAGTTTAAAATGCACTGATCTAAACTGTAATACAGGTCTTTCTAAATATTTTTTCTCTATCCTATAAAAATCCAACAACCTAAATTCCCACGCCACTATTAAAATTTAAAGATCTTCCTAAAGCAAACTATAATTCCTCTAGCGAAGCACATAATTATCTGGGTAAAATCCAACTATTTCACCAAAATCCAATTGGTGAAATAATAGAGATTCACATCTTATTCAAAATTATACCTTACATAATTATAAAAGATTATAGTAAAAATAATTCATATTATTTTAGAATTGAGAAGAGCTCATGATTTTTGTCATTTTTTCCTATCTTCCACCATTGCTTCATAGCAAATTAATAAATGACACTGAGGCCTTGAATCTCTGCTCTCACGTTTTCTATCCAGTCTAATACAAAAAAAAAAATTGAAACATCAAAGAAGTTAATAATTAAATAACATTAGATTAGCCCAAAGTAGGCCAACCAAAGATGCTAAGCTCCTTCAGAATAAAGAGTTTCTTACCAATGGTATTTTCTCAATGTCTATGAGACTACATGTCTTGGTTTATCCAACACAACCCTGCTTCATACCAGTTGTCCCAGCATCATTAATGATAACATTTATTTCAGTATTAAAAGGTCTATTACATAGCAAGTGCTCAACAAATATCTGCTAAAGGAATAAATGAAATCTAAAACTAAGATATAAGCTGAACACATAGCAACAAAAAAAGTTAATATGTATTTGTATTTTACATGAAATCATATACATTCATTATGCCTTTCACAAACAATACCTGATTCACCAACAATTTTCAACTCCTCTACAGCAATATGTGGTCTTATTTTCTGCTAAATATGAATAATATTCTACTTACTGCTTAGTTCATTTATATTCCATCTTGTATAAATTGTATAAATTTGCCTCCTCTATGTGAAAGTATTTTCCAAAAAGATAAGCTCTCTATAAACAGTTTTACTCCTTTCTAGCTCTCTCTCTCCTAAGGTGCATAATTTAATACCATATATATAATATTTAACAAGTACTTTAAAATTTAACTCAAAACTTACCTTTATTCTATTTTTCTCACAAGATTATAACACAATTAATAAATATGATAAATTGTCTGTGAATGCTGCTATGAAAGCTGTAAACCAAAAATTATATTATCTTTTAATAATACCTCAAAATATCAATTGAAGTTTCTGGCTAATTTAAAGTAAATGTTTCCTACAATACTGTCAAAAAAGTAAGCAACCAAATAATTTCAAAACATGATTTGAATCAACTTTATTACATTGTCATGTGTCATACAATACCTAAAATGACTTTAATTGGTCCTAAAAAAAAATAAAATGCTACAGGATGAAAAATAAAACTTGGAAAAGTAAAAGTTTCTTACTTTTGCCAAAATATTACTAATTTTCAAAAATAAAATTGGTACAAATGTCCATGCTCTGGTATGTGACTATTTTACATGATATCTAAAATTGGTTTATTATTCACTTTCAGTCTTTAGGCCTCTTCCAAATATACTGAAGAAGAAAAAAATATTAAGTAAAGTTCAATTTGTAAAATGAAAAGACTGGGTCATAGGACCTACTAAACCTGAATTAGCCCTAAAATTCTATGAATATAAAATTAAATAGATTAAATTAATTAAATTCTATAATTAAAATATTGCTTTTCAGCTTTAAATTATTAGCCTCTAGCTCATAATTAATATGTTCACTTCTCCGAAATCAATCACAATATTTCAACAAAATAATAAAGAGAACAGATTTTCTTGCTGTTTCATTTAAACAAAAATAATAATTATTTCATAATTGTGATACAACTAAAACTGCTAAAATAATTCAATTTTGTAATAAAACAGGAACTCTCTGAATTAATTAAAACCTAACAAGAAGTTAATCATAAATGGGAAAAATATGTATTCATTATTCACACTACACTTATTTTACTTAATATGAAACCAGGATAGTAAAAGAATATTCTAATATAATGTATATAAATAATCTATGGCTTACCTAAGAAAGATCATTCCCATTCTAGATATTGTGGCTGGTGATGCACAACTTAAATCATGAGTTTCAAATACAAAGTTAACATTTGGGCCAAACTGAATCCTTTCTCCACTAGGCATAGTGAGTAGTCGATTATCATCCAGAACAGAATTCAGAGATTCTATCCATTCAGGGTCAATATCACCGTCACAGATTATCCATGAGCTGACATCTATTTTCAAATCAAAACAGTGGGAATAAAATACAAATATACGCAGTGATAATGATTAAAAGTAAGGACTAAACCAATTCTTAATTTTCATATGAATTTGTACTACAAATATGCTGGAGAACCCATGGGCAATCCTGGCTCAGCTGGCCAAAGACTCAGACATATATCATGTAATAATACTTTATCTATAAACATACAAAATAGGCAATTTCACTAAAAAAAATGCAAGGCTTAGGTATTTTTATTCCCACAAGATATTCTTCAGACTTTTGTCTTCTACTATGTCATGAGAATGTACAAAGGCTTGCTCTGTTGTATATCTTTTAGAAAATATAGAAAATCCAATTTCCAGTGCCCTGCATGAGAAATAAAAAATTCACCACTGTCAAATTTTCTTGACATATAAAAAGGTGACCTCAAAGGGGGAAAAGTAGTGACCAATTGTATACATAGTCTTTCCAGGATAAAACCTTTTTTATCCATCTTTCCTAAAATGGGAGTGGTTAATACTGTACTTGGACCTTTGAAACAATTCAAAGAGGAAAATTTCACTGATAAAAGTTTTAGAAATACATGAAGGTAATAACTGGCTTTTACTTAATGTGGTATTATAGAGAAAAAGAAGAGACTACATTGAAAATCCCTTCCAATGCTTTCACTTACTGCCTTAGAAAAATAATTATTAATTAAAGTACAACCTGGCAAAAAGTACGGAGTCTCCTCTGATTCCAGCCAAAAATTCTCTTGAAAAACCAAGTCAGCAAATTTAGACCAGGAAATCTGCAGTTTTACCACTTAAATTTTCAAAAGTATTCAAAATACTTTATTCAAACTAATGAGTTAATACTGTTCATACACATCAATTTTAACCCCAAATAAAAATCTGTCATCTTGTTTATTTCTGAGGCATTATAATATCAACTCAGCAAAGATTTTATATCATTCAGTAAATTAATCTAGTTGTGAATTACAATTCACCCAACTTATTCTAAGTTTCTATTATATTAAAAATAGTTACAGAGTTTAACTGAAAATGATAGCATGTCTTGGCCCCCTCCAAAGTAAAATATCAAATGTACATCATTATAACTTAATTATGACTTTATGGTCATGTAGAAGCCTTGACAAAGACAGCATTATAGACAAATTATATCATTATCTAAGAATTACTAAGTAAAGCAAAGAAGTATACATAGAGACTAACCTTGAGGTTCCCGAACCACTTGACGAGCACTATTTGTCAAAACACCATCAGACCATTCTCTTGTGTCCATGTCAATATGGCCTAATAACTGATATCGAGGCATAGCTTTGGGGTTCATAGTATGTTGTTTCACTACTTTGCCAATTTTACAAAGCGCGGCCCTTAACATTCTCCAAAGGGTTGATTTTCCAGCACCACTTGGACCAACAATAACAACTCCCATCCTCTGGCATAACTGTTCATACAATTCTAAAGCCTTTTTGATCTAGTAGGAAAGAAATATGTTCATATATGATTTATAATATTCAATCATACTTAGTTCTGCTTTTATTCTATAACACTTGTTCTAACGTGTAAACTAGGCCTTTAATTTCTTCAGTGGAAGATATAGCCTAAAATGTAATAGAATACCTAAATAAATCTGAACATATTTACAATATAATCTTTAAATACTTCAATATTTCTTTAAAAGAAACAAAGGTGCTTTCCAAGTTTACAAGTTCAAAAAACTTGTATGAACAATATGTTCGTTACTTGCTCCACTCATTCACTCATTCAAATATATTCATCATTTTATTCACTTATTCATTCATTCATTCATTCATTCTTATCTTACTTCTCTCCAAAACTGAGGGCAAAGTGCTAATTTTGAACAATTATTTGCACTACATAAAGAGACTCACTTAAAAAAATCCTAAGAAATTATCAAAGTGAAACTAAATCATATATATAATCAATTATAAAAATATATGTATGATGAATCCATTAGACACTACATACTCTAACAGGCATTAGGAATCAAATGGTGAGCAAAAATATATATGGATGGCCAGGTGCGGTGGCTCAGGCCTGTAATCCCAGTGCTTTGGGAGACTGAGGTGGGCAGATCACCTGAGGTCCAGAGTTTGAGACCAGCCTAGCCAATATGGTGAAACGCCATCTCTACTAAAAATATAAAAATTAGCCAGGTGTGGTGGTGTGCACCTGTAATCCCAGCTATTCAGGAGGCTGAGGCAGGAGAATTGTTTGAACCCGGGAGGCAGAGGTTGCAGCGGGCCGAGATCACACCACTGCACTCCAGCCTGGGCGACAAAGCAAGACACTGTCTCAAAAAAAAAATAAAAAATATATATACATGGATCCTCCCTTTCATGGAGATTACTACATGGTGGAGGAGAATCAATATTAAACAAACACACAAATATGAAACAAGAATATGTGATAAGAGCACATAGCAAGAAGATCAAATCAGGACTTGAAGATCCCCAAAGACTTCCCTGAGCAAGTTGAAGATAAGAGATAAGAAAGATCTAAGTTGAAAGATAAAAGATAAGTTGAAAGATGAAGGACAAGGATAGTTAATAAGGAATCAACTAGGAAAAGGGATCAATCTATCATAAAATATTCTTGACAGTTACCTGATTGGGTATAATTTCATAATTGGCCTCTTCGAAGACCTGCTTTAATGCAGCACTTAGTTCATCATATTCCACTTCTTTCAATTCAATTCCAGGAAAGACATCTTTAATCAGTGCATCAAACCGGGTGCAATCAGTAAACGTAAACTTTGACATTGTATTAAGCCTCAGTGCTTGTACCACAATATGACTTTCATTAGCTAGAAAAAAGTTTCATTTTAAAGTTTCATTTTCATTACTTTAACGATAATGAAAAGTTTTTATTCTATAGCTTTGATATGCATTATCAATCATTAAATGCACTAGAATTTAGTAACATTTAAAGACATTACATCACATGAATTGGCAAGCTTGCTTTAATATATTTTGGCTGCTAAAAACTAAATGTCACTAAGTACAGTTATAAACTCTTTTTCATAGAATTCAAATCACAGGGTAGCAAGACTTTAATTAATAATAAAAATCATTATCACTTATATTTGCATAGTACTTCACCTTTTATATTATATGATGTAATCCTTTTAACCACCCTATAAAGTAGGTTAAAAAGTATTACTGTTATTATTCCAACTTTACTCGTGAGAATGTTAAGTCTCTGAAGGTTTAAATGACTTTCTGAGAAGGCACAGCAGTATTATAGCTGGGATTCAATTCCAGATAAACTAATTCTAAATTCGGGTACCTCTCCAAGTATACCAATATCTTCTCACAGTTTATGTCCTAGGATAAACAACTACCAAACTGAGCAACAATCTTTGATCAGCCTTGTTCAAACTTGGCTCACAAACCCATTCTTAAGCCAAATGCAAATACTGATACCACTGCCAGACTCTTATTTTCACAGATAGTAGCTGCTGATTGGTAAGATACACAAAATCAAAGAAACCATTTGCCTGGCATTTCCTCTATAATTGCTTAATATTTCCATGCTTAAGTATACATAAAAAGTCTGGACTTCTCTAAAGCTTATTTCAAGCACTGAACTCATAAGCCACCTTTATTTATTACAGGTATGGTTTAAATATTTCTTAAAAATCACCAAATATAGACAACTAAAAAACAGTAATGTAAGCACTCACAAAATAACTATATCTACCCAGACATAGGCCAACCTAATAATACAGCTAATGTAGATGCCATTTTTAAGAGGCATATTTTGATCATTTAAAGTCCAAAGAGGTAATTTCATGTGGTCCTTTTTTCTATGTTGTCTCCATTTTCATAGTGTTTTAACTTAGTTTTCAATAGCAACCTGAAGAAACTGATTATTCAGCCTTTCATGAAAGTATACCTCCACAGGTGGGGGAAATCATTATTTTTATGTGAATAAAAAACCATTTATTTTATATGAGGAAAGTATAACAAATATATGTGTCTATATTGAGCTAAATAAATGAGTTAATGAATACATAAATGAGGCAGAAAAGACAAATCTTCTTTACAGAAGAATTTCAAATAATATATGAAGATACTACCCCCCCACCCCACCCCACCCCCCAACCCCCGCAAGGAATGGAACTTAATCCTTTCCTTGCCACTCTGAGAGTAAGCTAGATTTATTAACATGATTCCAAAGAATAAAGCCAGGAGGGTAGAAAATAACAACTTCACATTGGAGAAACCTGGCAACACCACCATAGCCAGGTGATGAGGGTTAACATAATTAGTGATGTCATATGGTTGTTATATACCCACTGATATGACATGGTAAGAAAGACACTCCACCTCTGCGGTATTCTTTCCAAACATTTATAACCTAGTCTAATCATAATATACTAGCTTTAGAAGGAGAAAATCCTGCATGTTTCTAAGGTTTCTGTTCTTGTTTTAAGACAAGACAAATTATCAGGCTCTACTCTACACCTACTGAATCGGGACCTTTGGGGGTGGGGTCTAATAATCTGTTTTAACAAGCCACTAGGTGATTCCAATGGACATTGAAGTTAAAGAACAAGTGGACTTTACATATTACAACTATTTAATATTTAACACGCATTAAAAGTTATTATAAGACATCAGGTAAAAACTGGAGAAAACCTGAATAAAGTAGGAAATCTAGTTTAAAAACAATGTATCAAAGTTGATTCATTAGCTGTGACAAATATCCCACACTAATGAAAGATGTTAACAACAGTAGAAATTGGGGCAGGGTATACAGTAATCCTTAATACTGTATCTACAACTTTTCTGTAAATCTCAAACTATTCTAAATTAACGTTTATGTTTTTAAAAATAAGTTAATGTATTTGGAATAAACAATCATACCACTCCGTGTAGTGCCACTTTTCTTTAGCTGTCTAAGGAGATTTCCACTTCCTCTCAGAACTGTCTTCAAAGCTCTCAAACCCCAATCATAATGTTGCTGAGGTGTCAAAAGTTCCCTGAAGTAAAGACGTAGAAATCAACGCATCAAATAGCTAGAAGAAATTACTTTCATCATCACATCCAAAGAAATACAGAATATAACCACTGACACATAGAAAAGAATGTTGATATCCCATTAATTTATATAAGGGAAGCAACCACACAAAATAATCATTCAAGTAAGCTGTTAAAGATGGACGGTTCTCAAGGGTAGGATAAAGCTTTCATGAACAAGCTAATTATCTTAATGAAGATACCAAACGACAATTACCTGTTACCCTTATGCCTAAAGCCTTTGATCAATCCATCTTGCTCTCAATCTCTGACACTGTCTAGTTCACCATTATCTCTTAAGTGATATGGAAGAGAATTGTACATTGTCCCAAAGAAACTAAATGTCAGTTTCTATTATTAGAAATAAGACATAAGAAAAATTGTGAAGGATTCTTTCCAAAGAACAGTAGCTTGTGAGCGGTCAGCTGATAAATTAGTTCAATAAGAATCATTTAGCTGAAGCACTCTAATATAAACATTTTGAAGAAAAAAAACTGATCAAATTAATAATATTTAAGAAAAGCAAGTAGTTTTGAACCAATATTTTTATGTGCACACTAAAGCCTTTCATATCTACTCTACAAGTACAATAAAATCATCAGAATAAAAAATCATGTAATAGTTGAATTGAGAAAATATGAAAATGATCACTAATAACCATACTCAATCATTAGAAATGTAAAATATAAGAATATTTAGAACAGGAAAACTCACCTAGATAGATTGTAAATAGCTACCAATTTTCTGCCCAATACTTTAGCATCTTTAAAGCCTTCCGAATAGAGAATAACTTCTGCAATAAGCTCATTGTCTGGACAAGACATAGCTACGGGCCTGAAAAGCTGTTTAAGATTATCAGGCAGTTTTTGTCTTCCTCCATAACCTTTTCCAGCAGGATTCATAGTGATAAAAATTCCAGAATTAGAATTTACTTCTACCTGAAATATTAATTAAAAATATTAATTTAAATATTAAATATTAAGTTAAATAAAATATTTAACATATAGGTATCATTTATATTTGAAACTATAAACATAAAATATGCTGCCAACAGAAACTTTATTGTGACATATTACTACACATAAATCTTATACCTTAGCTAAAGGTAACCTCCAATGTACTAACCATCTCCTTACTCAATATATGATAAATTCCTTAAGACCTACACTGCTTTGCAGAGTTTATTTATAATCAGTTTTTTGAGGCTGAATATTTAAGAGATACTAATTTCAGTATCTATTTATACATTAAATATATGTTTACTAAAAGCCTTCTTAGTACTAAACACTTTGTTAAGTACACAGAGACAACTGAACTAAATAATAGTTTAAGCCACTCTGGAGCTCAGAGTCTATCTGGTATTACAGAGAGGCAATCATAATGTAATAACTATTATGACAGGGAAGAACTGAATGTGATAACAGCACTTAGTAGGAAGATTTTCAGCAAAACCCTAAGAATAGAAGCTAAATTAGAATGTGTAAACAATGAATGCGCAATTAGTAAGTAGAAGCATCTAGAGTAGAAAAACCAAGAAATCTAGCTACAAAGGAAAGAAAAGAGAAAGAAGAAATATGAATCAGGGAAGGTTTGTTTATGTTTTAGTTATTATTAAGATGAAAAAGATGTGATTATGTTTAAAACCTAATGAGGAATTGGTAGAGGAGGGAAGACTGAAGCTATAGCACAAGGGATAATAAGGTCCCAGGGAAGAGGATTCCAAAGCACAAGTGAAAATATTAGTATTGGTTGGGAGAAAAGACAACTCTTTCTTTGTAAGAGAGAAAAAAAAAGGGGGGATGTAGAAGAAACTAAATCTTGATGGCAGGTAATTCTCACTTAATAGTTTCTTCTCTTTTTCTTTGTGAAGAGTTTAAACATCACATAAACAACATGTTAACAATTTAGAACTGGTCTTACATTCTTGGGCTACCTAGAAAAATATGTACTGGGCTACCTAGAAAAAATTATATAACATGATAATTTCTTAGTTCTTACAACTTTCTGTATTCAGCAATCCACATTATATAAAAAAGTTTACATTTTCTGTACAAATGAATTTACATTCTAGTGACATTAATGTATATCTCCTATTTAGAGAAGTGAGGAACAAAATAGCTAAGCATTTGTTGTTTTAACATTCGTATAGGATAATGATCAAAAACATGTGCTTCATTCTGCTCCTATGCTTGAATGTTAAACAAAAAAAAAATGTGCTTCAGAATTAGACAGCCCTGGGTTCAATTCCTAGCTCCAGTTCTTACTCTTACTTACCAAGTCCTAGTTTCTTCAGCCACAAAGCAGGAAAAAAAATACTACTACCTACTTCAAAGAGTTGTCGTAATTATTAAATGAGACAATACATTAAGGCACTGTGAACAATGTCAGCACAGATAATAGAATAATATATAATACAACAATATAAATATTATTATAACTGAATTATCCAAAATGAAAAGTTTAAAAATGAATAATGGGCTGGGTGTGGGGCTCACACCTGTAATCCCAGCATTTTGGGAGGCCGAGGTGGCGGGGGGGTGGATCACTTGAGGTCAGGAGTTCAATACCAGCCTAGCCAACATGATCAAACCCTATCTCTACTAAAAATACAAAAATTAGTTGGGCGTGGTGGCGGGCACCTGTAATCCCAGCCATTCAGGAGGCTGAGGCAGGAGAATCGCTTGAACCTGGGTGGCGGAGGTGGCAGTGAGCCAAGATCACACCACTGCACTCCAGCCTGGGCAACAAGAGCAAAACTCTGTCTCAGAAAAAAAAAAAAAAGAATAATGAAAGTAGGACCAAAAAAGGGTAAGAAACCTCAGAAACATTTTATAGCTAAAAAATCTTACAACACAGGTTACAGATTAGAAACACGGGTGTCAGGAAAAATAAAAAGAGAATATTGCTTAAGTATGAGTAATATCAAGTCTTACAAAATATTTTAATTCTTTAAATTCCCAACATATTCTATACCTCCTTGCCAAGCAGTTCACATACAGTTCTATGATTCTTCAAAGCATCTTGAATTGTCTGGATTTGCATAGAAACTGCTGACAGTACAGATTCTTCCAGCCTATTAAATTCATCAAAACAACCCCAGGCCCCACACTTCACCAAACCAACAAATATTCGTCCCATTGACTTCACATCGATGCCCTTAAAAACAACAATAAAAATGATATTCATTAAAAAATAATCAATCTCCATAACTACTTAACATTTAATGCCACTTATTGGTAAAGTGATAATTTATCCCATCTATGCCTATTTTGCTCATTTTAAAATAGGGATTAAGTAGCTGCTCTTTCAAAACCCAGGTTGATTTCAAGGGATAAACAAAATAATGCATGTGAAAGTGTTCTAAAAAGTTTGCAGAACAAATACAAGATTTTGTTAGTTACTCTTTAAGTCAAAATACAAATTATATACAAAATGTTTTTAAAACTGTCATCTGAAATGAATAGAAAATTTTTCCTTTTGTATTATTCTCTTTACTAAAAACATTTTTCTACGATGTAATATAAATCTTCATTCTGTATTTAAAATTATTTCTTTGCCATAGTTCTTAGAAAAGTTTTGGACTACACTATGTACAACCTCTGTCCACTTTACATTTCAATTTAAACAAATTCTGTCTTCAAGTAATTTAAATGTAGTGATTTTTAAGTACAGTATTTCATATACTAACAGAAACTAAATATGATTAACCCATTGTTACATATTTTGATAATTATTTATTCTACCTCATCACAATTAAAGACTAAAACTTGTCTTCCAAGAAGGCCACCTAAAGCCTTTACTGACTCCGTTTTCCCAGTTCCAGCTGGTCCATAAGGATTTCCTCCAAGTCCCATCTTCATGGCTTGAGTGAGAGTTAAGTAGCACTTGTCTGTCAATGGAGTATAAACCAGTTTGGAAGCATTACCCTATACAAGAACAACACAAATTCACAGTATTCATGTTCTATTCAACATTTACAAGTATTTTTACAGCATGAGATTCTAGTTAAATAGATAAAAATGCAACAAACAGGTTGAAGTTTTTAACGCAGTAAAATATCCAAAATTTTTTCTAGTGAAAGAAGCTTTCTAAACACAAACTGAAATCAAACTTATTTTTCAAGAAAGTATTTCATACTATATTCAACACACTGTTAGGTTTCAAAATTGTTTCTCAAGTTCTTGTTAATGGCACAAAGATATACTTCTAAGGAAAACAAATCCAAAGTTATTATACAGTAATCATCCCATTTCATATTTTAAAATTTATATAAACTATTTCCTTGACTCTTATGATATCCACAAATCAGAACAATTTTGGAGATCACAAAGTGTAATGAATTTGAAAAATTCCTTATGAAATTAATCATTTAATTTATCAAATAATTATCAAAGTTTCTACTAAACTGTAGGGAAAACAGACTCCCATTCCAGCTACAATTTACAGTGTGTTTTTCCTCAATCTAGGTAGATAGATTTGGGTCTCAAATACATTTCCCTTTTGAAAAAGTCAATTGGCAGCTCTCCTAACATAGGTTTATTAACAATATTTTCAAATATATTTTGATGATCCATTCATTATGATAGAAAAAGGCAGACGCAACAGTTGGAATTTTTGAGAACATGTTTACATTAACTAGGCTATTTGTCTGAAAATTTTTTCATCTTACAAACTAAAAAATATTTAGCAAACATTTTAGCATATTTACAATTACGCTAATTTTTGCCTTGTTTAAGGAGACACAAACCAAATTGCTTTGACTGAGGTTGTCTATATTCAGTTCTCCTTGGATGAAGATATATTTCAAATTGTATATAAATGCAACTCCAAGAAAAGGTACATTTTTGAGAATTCAGTACAATACTAGCAATATTTTAACTTTTTTGTATATAGAATGAAGTTTCACTTTTTTCTTATGTGACACCTTTCTAATTCTGATTAAACAAGACAATAATACTAAAATTATTACGGAAAAATTACTACTTAAATAAAAAAGTATTTCTACCAATAACAAATTTTCTTTAAAGTAAATTATTTCTAATCGGAAATATAAAACACTGCCACAACTCATACCTGATATTCATAAGTATACTGAAATTCAGAATCCACCATCTGAACACAACACGTATGATCACTTTTCATATAGAATCTAAGTTGTTTCTTCCAAGCCCAGTCCTCAGTTGTATGAACCTGAATTTGGTTTAACTGCTTTACCACATCAATATTATGGATAGTGTCAAGAACTAGGGCTTTAAGTTTAAGCTCCAGGATGCCCGATTCTAGGCACAAACAAAAATATTGACAGAGAAAACGTTAGCCTGTGACTTACATAATTTATGATAATGTGTACAAGCGATTTCTCAATGAATTTAAATGGTAATTTCATGACACATATGAATGGTATAGTAATACAAATCACATAAGCTAAAAAAGTCAAATCTACCAGTAAGTAAGAAACAAGATTTTTGAGTATAAAAATTAAGATATCAAAATTCCAAAAGAAAACAGTTTCAGTTCTTCATTCAAGGGAGTAAGCACACTCTACCCTGCTTCTCCCTCTAAATGCAGGCATAAAAATCTGTTGGAGAACATACACTAAACTGCTATTTAGAACTCTGAAAACAGAGTAACAGGCAGATTGAGGAAGAACAGAATTAGAAGTGACACCAAACCAGTGGTGGATTTACCATTGTATTTTTTTCCCCCTTCTGGCAACCCTAGGACCATACTCAATGCAGCCAGAAACCCAAATTGGTGCAGAGAGAGCTCTAGAAGACCACCTCTAGCTCAGGCTTTAGAAGGAAAGGGGTCTTCTGCTAGCTATCCCACTGGCGGCTGGGACCCAGAAGTCCCTAAAACTCCAGAGGAGCTGTGATCCCAAGAGAGTAGGTAAACCCAAATTGCACAAAAGTGTGCAAGAAAATAAAGTACATGAACCCCAGCTTTCTGGCCAGAGAAACAAAACAGAAGGCTAAGGGAACCATAAAACACTGGGAAGATCACGGAGAAGGAGATTGAAAAAATAACCATATAAACTTCTTTAGAAACTCCTGGACTCATTCCCAAGGTGTGGTGCATGAATAGATCTCATTCTAATCAGAAACCAAAGACTGGAATTGGCTACTAGGGAACACACGTGGGACAGACTGAAATAGCACTACAAAGATTTGAAAACAGACGGACACCAGAACCATAACCCACAGAAAGCTGGCTAGAACTTGTAGTCTGAACCCAACAGGATCAGTTGCTAAAACAAAAATACCAATATTCTCCAGAGGATTTAAACAAAACCCAAACCCTCATAACATAATATTCAAAATGTCCATGATACCATCCAAAATTATTCAACATGCAAAGAACCAAGAAAATCTCAATGCACATAAGAAAGGACAATAATAGGTACCAGTACCTCGATGACACAGGTTGAGGTTATCTACAAAAGACTTCAAAGTACTATTATTGCTGGGCAAAGAGGCTCCTTCCTGTAATCCCAGCACTTTCAGAGGCCGAGGCAGGAGGATTGCTTGAGCCCAGGAGTTTGAAACCAGCCCAGGCAACATGGCAAAACCATGTCTCTACAAAAAATAAAGAAGTCAGCCAGGCATGGTGGCACGTGTCTGTAATCCCAGCTACCCAGGAGGCTGAGGTGGGAAAATTGCTTGAGCACAGGAGGTCAAGGCTGCAGTGAGCTGCAATCTCACCACTGCACTCCAGCCTGGACAACAGAACAAGAACCTGTCCCCCAACCAAAAAAAAAAACCTTTAAAGCCCTATTATAAAAGTGCTCTAAGAAGTAAAAGGTGAAGGCTTTTGAAGCAAGTGGAAAGACGGAATATCTCAGCAAAGAAATAAAAATATATAAATAAATAGAAATTTTAAAGCTGAAAAATACCAAATTCTTAATTTTTTGAAAATCACTAATGGACTCAATATTGAAATGGAAATAATAAAGGAAAGAGGCAGTGAACTTGAAGACAGAGCAGTAGACATTGTGCAGGCTAATAAAGAAGAAAAATTAAAAAAAAAAAAAAGGCAGCACCTCAGAGATCCAAGCCCATGCCAAAAGGTCTAACATTCCTGTCATGAGAAACTCAGGATAGGAGAAAGAGTATAATACAGGAAGAACATTTGAAGAAATAGAAGCTAAAAACTTTCCAGATTTTGGTGAAAAACAAATGTACAGATTGAAGCTGAGACAACCCCAAATAGAATAAATACAAAGATGTGTCTATATCATAATCAAACTACTGAAAACTAAAGAATATGAGAAAGTCTGGAATGTTGCCAGAAAAAAAAAGTTATGTATTAAATTACTTATAGAAGAATAACAACTCAAATGACTGTGGATTCCTCATCAGAAAACATACAGGTCAGATGGAAGTAGAACACTTTAAATGCTGAAAGAAAAGAATGGTTAACTCAGGATAACCAGTGAAAATTCTTCAGAAACAAAGATAAAATAAGACATTCTATGTGAATTCACAGGCAGCACACCTTCTCCAAAAGAAACACTAAAAGAAGTTCTTTAGACAGAAGGAAAATGACACCAGAAGAAAACCTGGAACATCAGGAATAAAGGAAGGGCAACAGAAATGGTAAACATCTAGGTATATATATAAAAGATTGCTGTCCTCCTCTTAAGTTTTTTCAAATATCTTTGATGGTTAAAAGCAAAATTTATAACATAATTTCATGGAGTTTTCAGTGTATGTAGATGTAAAATAGTAAGACAACTACAACATTAAAAGGAGAGGATAAAGAAGCCTATAGGGTAGTAAGGTTTCTATTCTATTTAAATTAGTAAATTACTGATTCAAAGTACATTATAAAAATTTAAGTATATATGTTGTAATTCCTCCAGTAATCACCAACACAGATATATCGTCAAAACCACAATAGGTATATTAGGATAGAATACCAAAAAATAACCCAAAACCAGGCAGAAAAGGGAATGTTTTTTCCATACCAGTATTCCCTGGATCCTCAGAACTTGTATCAATGTTAGTATACTGTTCTAACTTATGCACCAGTTGTGTTTCAATCTGATGAAGACTATGATCTTTAATGGCATTTTCTACATCTTCAGTGAATTTAATCTGCTCCGCCAAGCATAAAATCTATTGAATAAAGAAAAAAATATTTTTAAAAGGTGAATTTACTTAGAAATGTTTTATAAATTTAAAGAAAGACACCTTTTTTCAAATTGCCAATTGTATATTGGATATCTCCATCTTAATGTCATACTGGAACCTTAAATATTAATAGACTAATACAGTAGTAGAAAAAGCATTGTGTGATGCAGCCAAGCCTACTTCACAGAACTCATTTCATATTATAGTCTACCACAAGCCTATTTTTTTCTGGTCCTATAACCCACTATGTTTATTGTAAACTCAAAGCCTTTGTATTTTCTTCCCCTCTCTTCAGAAATGGCTTCTTTTCAACCAGTAAACTACAAAGATATCAAAGTATGATGCATTCTAATTAGTAAATGGGCAATCTTTAGCATTTCAAAATAATTTCTTAGTATACTACTGAAGTGTACAATAGCAAAATTCCAATGTTTTCCTAAACTAAGATCTGACTCAGCCAGGCGCGTTGGCTCACGCCTCTAATCCCAGCACTTTGGAAGGCCGAGGGGGGTGGATCACTTAAGGCCAGGAGTTCAAGACCAGCCTAGTTAACATGGAGAAACCTCGTCTCTACTAAAAAATACAAAAATTACCTAGGTATGGTGGCGCATGCCTGTAATCCCAGCTACTCAGGAGGCTGAAACACGAGAATCGCTTGAGCCTGAGAGGGGGACGTTGCAGTGAGCTGAGATGGCACCACTGCACTCCATATCAGAGCAGGCTAAGCTGCTGTCTTACTCCAACTTAAAACACTCTGTAAATATTATATTATGGTTCTTTTATGGAAGAGAAAGCCAATTAGTAACTCATTTCTAAGCAAAGTAATCGCCCAAAGAAACTTTGTGGTATGAAACTCATCAGCTTCTTTAATCAGCTATATGATGAGGCATTTATGGAGAACCAAATCTGCTTTTGAGAAAAAGACTTTGCTCTTTGATTTTTATATGAAAATGTTCCTTTGCCACCTCCAAGCCTAATGCTAGGCAATACTACTGAATTTCTATATTATAAATGCCTCTCAATAAACTTAATTTTTTACAGTCTGCTACATAATTTCTGTGAATGGCTAACAAAACTTATAGTTAAGTTACAGTCTTGGGTTATAAAATCGCATTACTGTTAAGACAGCTGGATAGGAACTAATATTATTAATTACCTAAAATGTAATGACAACTAAGGGTGCTCTGTAAACATTATGAAATAACCTTCAAAATGACTTGATAATGTAGGTACTTGAAGGTCATGTAAGTAATGTAAGTGTCAAAATGTTCTACTCAGGATAACTGGCAAAGATGAGTATTTAAACCAAAGTCAAATTCTTTCCACTTTACCACACTGCCTCCTTCCCAGACCAGAAAGTGCCCTCTCTACCATTATTTCAGGTCCATATAAAAAAAGTAACTGAATCATCAGTATATGATAACCAATTATGCTACTCAATTCCCTTATGTAAATACTCTTGAGATCAATATTTCTCAGCATTAACTGCTAATAAACTAGAATTCTTTATTTTAGTAGATAATGAACTATTTACATTTTTAGTAGTTAGCACTTTTACTTGACTGCTCAAGGGCTTGGAGGTAAGTTGCAGGCTGAAATCCAACAACTTTCTTTAGCCTATTATCTCTCACTATATCTCCTGATACAATTGTCATTTCCCTAACCCAAATATTATACAATATTGCTTTTGTAGACTTTTTTATACTGTGTCTTTTATTCTAAGTTGATTTATAAATCCTATCTAGAAGTTGACAGAGAACTAGGAAACATTTTCAGTGGTAATAAAGCAGTCTACTCTGGTTCTACAATGGCTTTGATTATTCAGTGATGATTACTTGTATTTTTCTCTAAGAACTTGAGCTTTTTTGAAACATTTCAGTTTGCCTTAAAATAATAAAAGATACAAATGGCATGTATGAGAAAATAGTTCAGAATGTAAACTGTTCCAAGCTTCCATACGTCAAGAAAATCAACATAAAAACCTGTTCCAATAGCCACTACATTTTTTTTATTTGAAAAGCAAATAACTTTGAGAGCTGCTAGGTAGATTTTTCTATGAGAAATCATGAAACATCCCAATGTCTACCATCCACAGTCCCTAAGAACTAAAGTTCCTGATGACCTACACCTGTAACATTAGTCTGGCCCAACTATTAAACAACACAGGATGTTTAACACAAGTCTTAGTGCTACATTTTGATATAGACTGGTACAAATTTTGTAAGCTAAATATCTAGTACCCAGTGTTCAGCGATGAACTCCTATTAACCCTGAGCTGCAGCCATCTCTGTAATTCTCCAGATGACCTCATTCTCATTGTCAATATTACAGTCTAGTGTTATGACTATTTCAGATTTACACTAATACCTGCTAAGTTCCTGCCAGCTCCAGTGCTTAGATGATCCCATGGGAGGGGTGGATGGGTAGGGGACAACAGTGTTATAGATCCTGTGCCTCTCCATCAGTGAGGAACTAATCATCTGGAACCAGGAAGCTATTAGATGCCTGATTCCCTCCTCCCCATCCTACTCACCACTGGCCTAGGTTGCTTGGATCTCAATTCATCCCCCACATTTTACAGCTGAAGGAACTGAGACTCAGAAGTTAAGCAATTTGTCCGTTAACTGTTAGATAAAGGGAGAAAACAGATGCGATTTATCTGAGCCTCCTGGCTTCTAGGTCAGGGATCTTTCCACGTACCATGCCTATGTAGCTTCTACACGTAAGCCGGCCCCCTTACCTGTGAAGGGAACAGAGATGGGTCAACTGCACCTTGAGAACTTCGCCCAGTAGTAACACATTCCTTCAACAACTGTTCCAAAGTTTTCTTCATTTCCAAGGCCAAATCATTCAACCATGTCTGAAAAAGAAATTGGAAAATAATATACACAAGACATAAAATAAATTGGAAAATAATATATACAAGACACAAAATAAATATACAATCTACTGACTAACTCTATACTTTTATTTCTGGAGGGGGTATTATACTTTCCTATTGATCATTACACTCCTAAAATGTGTTATAGGAATATAATTCTTTATTTTCTTAATAAATAGTTTAAATACTTTGAAGAAAACAATTTTTTTCACCTCTTAGGATAATTATGAGTGTGAAAACTCAGAAATTTGTGGCTAACACTACCATGACTATATCTATACAAGCCAATATAATATGAGCATTTAAAAATTGACCCATTCATTTCATCATTATGACAAATCAAACCAGATAGTTTGGCCAATAAATCAGGGTCAAAATGGCTGGTTAATTTCCCTGGCTCATGCTATCCTGGTGATCTTATATTCATAAAGTTGTAACTACAGGAAGGGATTGCTTCATCAGGATGAAGTGTATTATTTGGGGGCTTAGACTGCTTCATCCAACAAAACCAATTTTGTTTCAAAGTGAAAACAATGTATTTTTCCACTCACTTGATTATATATAAAATAATAAACAGTTAAAATAACGATGATTGATAGAAACAACAATGAATATTTATGAATCACTTCTTAACCTTAAAAATATGTCATTTGTATTAAAAAGGCAAAAGCTGCAATCTTAGCCTCTCATCATTGAATACTTAAATTACTCTGAGTTCCGGCTTTTTTTCCAATCTGTAGAGAATTTTTAAGTATTGAAAATAGCATCAAAATTCACTGAAGCTACAGAGTGAGAATCCGCTTCTCAGTGCATGGCAACAGAGACACCTACTCTGCTAACAATCATAAAGCTTCCAGAGTTTCAACTTTTCCTTTTGCCGATATACCTGCTCTAGCCCAGTTGCTAAAATTTAAGCTCTGTCTCTCTGTGTATATCCAACAAAACTATAAGAGAGGAAAAAAAACAAAACTCTTAACCAAATATGATTAACACATTTCCCAGATTTTCAATCAACTGATTTATGTACTCAATATCCAATAAAATGTTATAACCTAACCAGGAATAAACATTTTGCTAGGCTGTATGGACATGCACATGGTAAGGCATGGGCCCTGGCTTCCAGTTGGAAGATAATTTAAAACTGAAAAATTACAATTCCATGCGATGCAATCTATTGCTAGTTAGTTTTAGCTATATGCCTATAATAGGACTTTGATCAGTTTACTTCCAGTCCTGCAGAACCAGTTAATCAATAGTTGTTTGCTTACTTGTTCACCCAAATCATCTTATACAAATTCATATTTTAAAGAGTAAAGGCAACTAAAATTTATTGAGTACCATGTTCCAAGCACTAAATAGTGTACTTAAAGCCAATTATCTCATTTAATTTTTAATTGAAAGTCTTTGCAACAGTTATAGGTTGAACATCCCTAATCCAAAAATCCAAAATCCAAAATCCTCCAAAATCTAAAACTTTTTGAGATTGACATGATGCTCAAAGGAAACGCTTATTGGAGCATTTTGGATTTTCACATTAGGGATGCTGAACTGACATAATGCAAATAGTCCAAAATCTAACAAAATCTGAAATGTGAAACACTTCTGGTCCCAAATACTTTGGGTAAGAGACACTGCACCTGTATTGAGATTACCATTTTACTGATTAGAAAACCAACACTCTAAGTCACACAAGTATTAAGTTATGGAGCTAAGATTAATATCTAAGATTTTTTACTCCAAGGCCAAGGTTCTTTTCATAATTACAGGCTGCCTTCCAAAGACTACAAATCCATATTCTTTTTAATATCAAAATACTCTGAAACTAACAAATCATTTTTAAGATATGAGCTGAGTTTCCTAAAATACCTAAATTAACCAACTTTACCCTCTAAATTGGCTAAATTATTTTAGAAACAAAGTTCATATATAGTTAATCCTTTTTGTTTTCATATTTGAAAAAGAATTGCTTACCTCTACATTATTTGATAGAGGAACTTTATTTTTAAAAGGTACAACTTCTCCCTCTAAAGATTTCATTGCAGTTATATGTTTTGATTCCTCATCAAAGCAAACACTGTTAATACCTGAAATATAAAAGCAATGATTGAAATGCAAAAGGATTAAAGACATAATTATTAGATACAATATATGTGTGTCACATAGTTGTTAATATATACCCTAAAACATATATAATAATCAAATTATAATGTATACCACATAATATATAGTACTCCTAGTGTATAAATGTCCTACTGAGGGAAAAAAATCACTTTCTGGATCAATATTCTTATCACTCATCTGAAATATTTCTTATCAATATTTATCTATATGTGACATGATTCACTGGTCAAATTTGTGAATGTTTATTTAGATATTTCTACATATGTTTGTTTATTCATTCCTACCATTTTCCAGAAAAAAAATTTAGGCAACCTAATCAACTACTGCGTACCAATCAGTAGGAATTGTCCTAACTCACATTCTTGGAGTGAAAAATGTTATAACCTCTTTGGAAAATGATTTGGCAGTTTCTAAAAAAAAGTTAAACATATACTTACTATATGACTTAGCAATTCCAAAACTAGGTGTTTATCCAATACAAATAAAAACGTATGTCTACAAAAAGACTTGTATGATTGTTTACAACAGCTTTATTCATAATAGCCAAAAACTGGAAATAACCCAAATGCCCATGAACAGGTAAATGCGTTGAAGGCAAATAAGACTTCCCCTTCCCCAAAATTTGCATATTAGTTTATAGTATATAAAAAACTTGAACATATTATGTCATTTTGATCTTCACAAAAAAACTATATTATTATTTGCAATATAAAGAAAAAAACTAAATTTCAGAGAGGGAACTTGATAACCAATTAGTAAACAATAGAGAGATTGGTTAAATAAAAGGCTTCTGATTCGAAGAGTTTGTTTTCTACTGCTTCCCATTGCCCAAATCATAGTTACAAATATAAGCACCCTAAAGCTTCAGATACACAGGAATTGATGAATATTTCTGTGCAGGACTGGAGAGTAAATATTTTAAGTCTAATGGACCACATGGTCAGTGTCAACTACTCAACTCTGCATTCATAGCATGAAAGGTATAGACAACAATACATAAACTACTGTGCAGGATTATGTTTCAACAAAACTTTACTTAAAAAACAACAAGTAGTGAGCCAGATTTGGCCCATGGGTTATATTTTGCTGATCCTTGATTATTAGTTAAAATGAGGAAAACTATTTTACTTCATAAATTTAATTTGAAAAATACAGCTCTTTTCTATAGAGCTGTTTGCTCTATAGAAGAATTCATTTGCTTGCTCTTTCCAAGCAAATTAAGTATTTTAAGAAAATAATAGTCATTATTTTGGTAATAAACCTATTCCATTTGCCACTAATAAGCATCCCATTAAAGTGACTCTACAACATCAAAGCATTTGACATTACACTTTTCCCCCATGTAATCTCACCTGTTCCTATAGCTTAACTATTATTTCTATATGGATGCCTCCTACATTCTCACCTAGGTCTCTTCACTGACAATAACTGCCTATGGAGTATCTCCACCTGTATGTCATTCAGGAAACCTTAAACTCAATAAGGAAGAGGCATATTCTCCTTCACTCCAGGCCTTTGCACAGCCTATTCCCACTGCCTGCCTGCCTTTTTCTAACTAAGGCCTATACATTCTTCAGATATCACCCTAGATGTCACTTACTGCATGATGCCCTAAAACTGAGTTAAATGCCCTCACAGATGGAGCTATAGCACCACATACTTATGTCAATCACCAGAATTGTCACACTGTATTATATTTGTCAACTTACAACCTTGTCTCCCCCATTAAACTGTACATTCTTTGGGTACAGGAACTGTATTTGGGTATATGAACTGACTACTGTATTCAGTAGTCTACCCAAGAGCATAATATTAGGCCTGGCAGACAGTTGAAACACAATAAATATCTGCTAAATAAATGTTGAATCCTACCAGCAAAAAGCTTCTTAAGGTGAGACTGAATCACTGATGGGTTGGTAGACTGGCCCAATATTTCTAATAAGTCATCATCACCAATAAAATAAAATCTTGGGAATGCTGAGCGTTTTTCCTAATAAAAATAAAAACAAAAAACAGCTTTATTTTTTTCAAATAATTAAGATATCAAATACTTTACAATTTATTATATATTTTTTTCTTAAAAAACATGCCTCCAAAAATTCATTTAATGATTTCTGACATCTTTGAAGCTGATCAAGTATTGTTAGTAGAGAATTTCTGATTCCAGCACGAGTAGTTAATGTTGTGACTCTATTGTCTTTCTTGATATCAGTCATTATTGATCTACAAAAGAAAAAAAAAGTATCTTCACATCTATTTTAACAATTTGGGGGGTAAGAAAAACAGATTCAGACTTTTTTTTTACCTGCTTAAAATGAACTAAAGGTAACACTATTATAACAGTATTACACCTCTAGGAATGTTAAATATTAATATCACACTATCATTTTTAACTTCTCACATTTTAAATTATCTTATATATTTCATTTGCTAAGCTAATTTTTTTTTTTTTTTGAGATGGAGTCTTGCTCTGTCTCTCAGGCTGGAGTGCAGTGGCGCAATCTCTGCTCACTGCAAACTCCACCTCCCGGGTTCCCGCCATTCTCCTGCCTCAGCCTCCCGAGTAGCTGGGACTACAGGCGCCCACCACCACGCCCGGCTAATTTTTTTGTATTTTTTAGTAGAGACGGGGTTTCACTGTGTTAGCCAGGATGGTCTCGATCTCCTGACCTCATGATCCACACATCTCAGCCTCCCAAAGTGCTGGGATTACAGGTGTGAGCCCCCACGCCCAGCCTTGCTAAGCTAATTTTAAGCCCTACCTCATAGAGCTAATGGTCCAGTGACAGCAAAAGACATCAAATAATTTCTAGAAATATTTAAATAAAATTGTGATAAATGTTAAAAAGGAAAAGTACTGTTAAAATGGCTAACAGGGCAACCCATAATCTAGGACTTCTTTAAGGAAGTAATTTAAATTGATATGCAGATGAAGATTAAAAAGAAAAAGTGAGTGAGTAGAAGACGTTTCTGGCAAAGATTCTGGGAAGAAGATAGGTATGTCCGAGAAACTAAAAGCTAGAGTCACTAAAGCAAAATGGAGAGCAGCACAAGAACAGGATAGAGAAATGAACAAGGAGCAGATCATGCTTTATCCCTAGCACAATGGGAAACTATTTTAAAGTTTTATTTACAGGAGTAAAAGAAAGCACTGAACCTGCATTTTTAAACAATTACTCTGGCTGTTGTGTGAAAAACTTATACAAGAGCAAGTCAGAAGGTTAATGTGTGTAGTACAAGTGAGAGATACAGAACATTAGAAGTACAGATATACTCCTATACAGGTGTTTGGTTCAAGATATGCTAAGTAGGTTGGAATCAACAAAATTTGGCAATTTAATGTATGTAAAAGTGGAGGAAGAGGGAGATATCAAAGTTATCCATCATGTCTCTGCTTTCAGCAATTAGGTTGGGCCATTTATTGAAACAGGAATCAGAAAGAAAAAAGATTTGTTGGAAAGGAACCAGTAAGTTAAGCTCATGAATTCAGTTTTAGCCTACTATTTAAGCATGTTTGGTAGATTTGGAGCTCAGAAGAGAAATATGGGCTGTACATGTTAAGGTGAGGAGACCTCAGCATATAAAAGAGAACTGATGCTGGCAGTGGTTAAGATTACCTGAGAATACAGTGAGAAAAAAATCGAAGGCTGAGGCCTAGAGAATGACTACATCTAAAGATTTGGAGACAGCTAAGCACTAGGAACTATGTGTTGAACTAGAGAGACAGTCAGAAAACCAAGAGAGGACAAAATCACAAAAGCCAATGGAAGAGACTTTCTAAGAAAGAAGAAATGCTCAACTCTATTAAATACTAATGAGAGATAAAGTAAAATAAAAATTGAAAATGCCCTTTGAATTTAAAAGAGGAAAGTAATTGGTGATTTTAGGAAGTATGTATTATTAGGTAGAGCGGTAATAACAGAGACCACACCATAATGGTTCAAGAAGTAAACACCTGAATGACAGGAATGGCTTCTCAAAAGGATCCATTAGAGAAAGAATTTGAATACACAGAGGATACCAATCAGGTAAAAGTAATTTTCCTGTATTAAGCACTTCACAATATGAATTAATTAAAAAAAAAAAAACTACCATATGTGTCTATGTCTTACATCATTTTACTGACCTAAAATCTTCATCAACTCTGTTGAAGCGTGTCTGTTCTTTTGGCAATGCTCCACGGCCGAAAATGGGTTCCAAATACACCCACTTTCTCTGAATATGATTTAAATTCTGCAGGTACTCATCTAACTCTGCAAGTTTTCTTTCCCAAATTGATACTTTATCTTCAAATCCTTTATAATAAGGAGAATCCTTTAAGGATTGGAGAAGGCATCTATTATCTCCAACCTGATTTACTATATCTTTCCAGTCTTTAATCAGCTTCATAGTTCGACTTTGGCTGTCTTCATAATCAATTAATGTAAACACTGCTCCAACTCCCCAAAGATCAAGTTCACGTAAAGCTTCTCTGATTGTAACTTCACCTTGTGCCCGACTATTTAAATCCTATTTAACACAAAATATCCATGTTTATTACTTCAACATTAATTATCACATAAGTAAATAATAGAAAAGTATTTTATGAAAAATATATTTTATCTGGCTTTTCACCACAAGGCAAAAAAAAAAAAAGTTAAGTGGCTCTATTTTACATGCAACTCAAGAAAATTACTGGCTATTTTATCAAAGCATGTAAGACACTAAGTATCCTGGTTCACATGGTCAAAATATATACAAAGTTCTGCCTTATGCTTTTTACTTCTCTAAAACAAAAGCAAAAAATTAAAGCATCCATCACAAAAGACAAAACTAGTTTGGTTTATTTAAAGTTTTACAGACCAAAAGGCCTACATTTGGCACAAAAGAAATTCAGAAATTATACTGTAATCTTATTGTAGATTCTGATACATCTAAAATGATTAACAATCCACTAGAGTTATCTTCTGCAAGAGTCATGCTTCATAACTTCTCAAGATTATTTAAAAACATTCCAGGGTTATTAACAAACACAAAGGTTTATTTTTGGGATAGGAAATAAAACAATTTGATATCAAGAGTCCTATAATTTTGAACGGCCAGAACGCAACACTAAAAGTCTGTCACTTGTAATAAATTGTGACAACTTTTACTTTTACATGAGACCTTTTCTAAAAGTGATTAGCAAACTGATTCGTGGCTTAGCTCTCTGGATTTGTGTATCCTCTAGCTTTTATGTGTAACATATCACATAATTTTTTACGTATTTTATGTAAAATGATTTGTGTTTGTTTACTTTTTGATTAAAGCTGATTCCCTTAAAGGAAGACTTTTTTTGTATTTAAACAAAATATGAAGCAATATTGTATATTAAAAAAGGCCAGACTTATGGGATATTTATAAAAGTGATCCATACTTTAAGGTCGGCAGCTTTGGCTACAATTGTATCAGCTACTCTGAGCAAATCACCAAACAGCAGTTTCTCTAGACTAGTCCCCCTAGGAAGTCCAAGGAGACGAAAAAGGTCAAGCCAGTGATCTGGAGAAAGATGCTCCCCTCTCACATATTTCAAGATAGGAATTACGATCTGTTACAAAAAAAAAAGAAAAAGTCATACATATACACATATACATATATTAGCAAAATGCAAATTAGTATTTAGTATTTAGTTTCATGCTTATTAGTTACCAAAATTTTAATTACTCCATTTTTTTGTTTAATAATCTTAAAATCATATTCTTAAACAGAATTGTATAAAGCTTTTGATTAAATGTTGCTATGGACACACACAAATTACCCTTTGTAGTTTAATGTATTTTAAAACATGACATAGACTATTTCTGTTTTTATTATTATAGGATAGGACCCATGATGAACTGGAATGTATAAACACTCTGTTTTTTAACTTTAACATAAATTTCTTGTAACTTCTTTCTCATTGGTAGTAGAAATATCAATAATTTCTATGGTTTACTCTGTATTTCCTATTTTCTTCATGAAATGGAATAATTTAATTGAAAAACATATAAAGTAAAATTATATAGTTCAGTCACTACATAAGAAAAAGATGAAAGCTCCAAACATTGTTTTTAATTGGCAAAATAATAAAACAATCTTACTTTATATTTGTCAACCTCTGATTGTAATTTCACTGTCATCACTGAATGTTCTTCAACCTTCCTTAATCTGTCATGCCAGTTCATCAAAAATTCCTCAAACAGGTATGTCTTAGTCCTATAAAATACCAAAAATACATTGCAAAGATTACATCCAAAAATAAAACAACCAAATTATTAGTCTAAATATTGTTTTTGAATCAAACCGAAAAGTGATCCAGTCTTCATTGGCCATTTCCTGAAATCCTTGTTGAAACTCTTCATAAAAGGCCCAAATTTGTGCACAGCTCTCAATATCTTTAGAGATGCTACTTGCCAGGGAGAAATTAGGCTCTTCTAGTCTAAAATGATGGCAATCATCACTATAGAAACAAATATTGAAATATTAAATTTTAAAAACAGAAATATTGATACTGTTAAGTATCATTAAGTTACTTAACTGCAATCTTGTATGTGTGTACACACACACTTGTGTATGTTTAATAGATATACAATAAGAAACAATAAGAAGCTACAATACGAACATTAAGAAACTACCTATTCACTATGAGAATTTTACTTTACCTACTCGTATATGAACTCTATAAATTCATTAATATACATTTTTTCCAAAGAAGTCAAAATTGAGTTGGTAATATAGAGAGATTTATATGTACATAATATAAATTTTATATATATGTAAATATTCAAGATTGTATAAATCTACAGATTAATCTGGGAAAAGAATACTCTTCTCGGTTGAAAGGGCAAGCTTCTAGAGTATAAGATATCCTTAATCTAATCAGTATAATGCCATTTAGTAATTATGGTAACAAAATTGACTCATTCCACTCATTTATGAAAGCATCTACTTAAATAGAACAAACCTAAAGCAGTGCTCAAATTTAATACTTTATATTATTATAAGCCAACAACTCACTTTTTTCTTTGAAGTTTTTTATTATTTCTTATTATGCTAGATTTATTTTTTTCTCAGAGGCACTAAAAGTAATTTTTCTGAAAATTATATATATTTCATTTTTAAATAGAATAAGTTCAAAGAAAGTGACAGTTCCAACCACTGATATAACTTCTAGGTAAATTTATCTTCTAGGCCTTTCTTGAAATTTGCTTTCTCTTAATATCCTTATATAACACAACTATGACTCCTAAGACAACAGTAAATGAATGCTTATTATTTGTAGTTTAAAAAGTGATGAAGTTTATGAGGGAAGTTATCAAGATAACAGACATAAGAAAATTACTAGCTTGACGTATAAATTGTTTTTTCAAAATGAGCACTATCAATTTTAAAGAAAAAACATACACCAGCTTTTTTCTTGTGACTTCAAGATCATCAAACTCAATTTTTTTCTCTTTTATTAACTTTGCACTTTTATCAAGAGTATTATGTTGGCCAGTTTCAATAACATCATCACCAGGCTTTAGTTGGTCCCAACGAGCTTTAAATTTTTCCAGTTCTTGATAATAGATCTGAAGACGTGATTTCACATTTCCTTTCATCACTTCAATCTATAAGCCAATAAAGTTTAAATAATTTAATGCAGAATAAAGTCTCATTTTGGGTTCACACTTTTCTAATATTTTCTATTTAAAAGTGAAAAAATATCAATGACCAATGTCAACTTTTCAAAGGATGGTTGTTATTTTAATTATTAACTCCAAGTTCAATAATGTAATTCAAACATATAAATTAGGCCATAAATTTATAATAACAACAGATTACATTCAAATAAAATCATTTAAAAATCATTCATATGATTAACCACACCTAGTACAACTAACAACAAAGGTAAGATAATTTAAAAATGTTTGTTTAATGACTGCTGATTGTTCTACCCGAGTGTATAGCTGCTAAATTAAGGAAGGCATTGCCCAGTCTCCCATGCAGCTAAGGACTGGGCCCTAAGGCTAACTTCTGGTCGATAAAATATGAGTGCAGTAGATATGTGCAACTTCCAGGTTATGTCTTTAAAAGACAGATGCTGCCCTTTTCTCTTTCCCTCTCTCCCAACCCTACTACATAGCAACTGAATGTGGTAATAACCCATCCTGGACAATACACTAGAGATGGTAGACAAAAAGATTGACAAAACCTAGGACCCAGACAAAGTTACAGAGCAGAGGCACCATAGCATCTTATAGTCTAATGTGAGACAGAAACGTAAGCTACAATTTTTGGGGTCTCCATTAGAGTAGTTAAACTGATATCCTAATAAATTTAGTAATTAAAGAAAACATGAGTTTCAGAAATAAGCCATACATAGTAGGTAAGCAATAGATTCATTCATAGGACTACAAATAATGTTACATTTCAAAGACATTGGTTTCTTCTTGATATGATAGGAAGTAAAGAAAAACCATGTGAAACAATCATCATTTATATATTTTACTACAAAAGTAGTCAGGGAGGTCAATTTCAACAGCCACATTAAATTATTATAAACCTGGACTATAAAGGAATAAAAGATAAGCAAGAAATCTTAAGTTAGAAAAAAGTTCCCATTTTAATAAATAACTAAAAGATTCTAACCTGGTCTTTAATCATAAGTTGGTGACTTTCCATCATTAACTCAAATTTATCCCACTTAGCTGTCAAATTACTAATTGTTTCTAAACCTCCACCAGCCACAGTTCGTAAAAGTCTGTTTTTGTCTTCAGCTTCTTGAAATAAGGGCAAAAGCTAAAGGTTAAAAAAAAAACAAATTGAATAACAACCTATTTTATCAAATCTCTTAAGATTTCATTTATTTTAATTTTTGTTTCATAACTTTATTTTTTTAATTAAGATTTTTGCATTTAAACAGTTTGTTAAATTCCTATATATTCTGATTTGGCAGAAAAAAATTTCTGGATATAAACTTTCTGATGGTTATTTTTTACTACACACAAATTCAACGAAGGCACTCTAACATCAGAGGTTAAAAAAGATAAAGTAGTAATATGAGACTAAATGAAATCCATAAAGATAATACCATAGTTTATCAAAGTAAAGTTCTTATTATAAATGGTCCATTCACAAGAAAATGCTAAAGAGGTTTCTAAAGGAGCTAAAATTAGTGATTATCTAAGAGCATAAGTTAACTAAATTATCTGACTTAATAGAGAAGGAAAGTCATGAAAAAAGGTACTTAAGAAACAGACAACTAAAGAAGTGAAATTAAGCTCCTGCATTCAGGGTTTTTAACTGAAGTGTCCTCAGTTGTATATAGCTAACAGTTTGTTAAACAGTTTGGGTGTAGGTCAATGGGTGCTAAACTGCTGGAATTGCCTCTAAGGCTTTTAAAGCTCTGTAAAACAACAGTATCCTATAATTAATATCTGTACTTTTACTATTCAATAAAGCACTAAAATCCATTTAAACATTTTAAAATATCAGTATGCATACATAATAAAACAGACAACAAAGGAAATTCAAATGTAACTGAATTGGGCAGACCTAGCGGCTCACACCTGTAATTCTAGCACTTTGGGAGGCTGAGGTGAAGGGATTAAGACTAACCTAGGCAACACAGTGAGAACGCATCTCTAAAATAAATACTTTAAAAACTAACTGGGCATGGTGGTGCACACCTGTACTCCTAGCTACTGAGGAGTCTGAAGCGGGAAGACTGCTTGAGCCCAGGAGTTCGAGGCTGCAGTGAACTATGATTGGACCACCTCAGGATTTTAATTTTCTACACGTGAACAGAGCTCCAGTTAGCCTGTAAAACATATCACAATAGTTTCCTAGTCTACCTACCTCCGTCCTACCCCTCAAATCCACATACCAACAAACAGACATACCAAAAGAGAATTATATAATACTTTGCTATATAAAACCCAGCAACAGCTCCCCAATGCCCACAGAATATGAGATTCTAAGGTCCCTGATATAGCTCACATGAAGATTCTGCCTAGTTCTTTTATTATCTCATGCCACTTCCTACTTCACATATTACGTCTTATAATACCTAATTGCTTGCCATTACCAGCAAACAACATCAATTTCTCCTCTTAGCTTTCGTGACACTACAATCTCTTGTCTTTCCTCCCACTCCATTTATGTCCTTTGCGCCTCCTCCTATGCTTGAAGTCTAAATTTTGCAAACTTCAAGCCTGGAGTTACACCCTGTGTTTGTTATCTACCAGTTAGTCTAAGCCAATCCCAAGGCTTAAATATCATGGATATAAAGAAGACTTCAAAATTTGTATTTGTAGTCCTTACCTTTACTCTAAATTCCACATTCCTCATTTGATTTCTACCAGACAACTCAATCTCCACCACTTCTAAACTCGTTGCTCCTCTAGTCATCCTTGTTTCAGGAAATGGCACCAATACTTTCCCAGCTGCTCAAGCCAAAATCCTAGGAGACATTTTGATTTATCTTTCTCTAACCACATCCACCCCCATACATCATCAATCTCTCCAGTTCTATCTCCACTACTACTAAATGATACAAGCTTCCATCATCTCTTGTCTATCATATTGTAATATCCTACTAACTGGCCTGTCCACCACTATTGTCTCCCTCCAATTCATTTTCCACAGAGCATCTAGAGTCATGACTTCAAAATGTCAGAGACATTGTGTCACTCCCCCACTTAAAGCCCTCTAAAGACTTTCTTATTACACTCAGAATAAAATACAAACTTCTTACGATTGTCTAAAAGCATCTTCGTAATCTGGCCCTTGCCTCTCTTTCCAATTGCCCCTCATACCATTCTCTTCCTTGAATACTATGCTCTCTTAATAATTAACTCTCTTGATAATGTTTACTTCTATCTGTTCCTTAAGCATACCAAGCTCCTTCTCTACCTTAAGATCTTTGTACATGCTATTCATTCTTTTTGGAATGATCTGTCCCCAAATCTCAGAATGGTTGGCTCTTTCTTGTCTTTCAGGTCTCAGCTCAGATGTCACCTCTCTGAGAAGATATCCCATGATCACCCACCCTAAGTAATAACCCCTGGTTGAGCATACTCATCCTCACTTCTCTCCTCCCTCTCTCTCTCTCTCAGTCCTCTCTTTTGCTCTCTCTCTCTCTCACACACACGCACACGCACACACGTGTATGTTCCATGAGAATAGAATATGTTCACAGCTGCAGCCCCAACTCCTAGTACAATGCCTGGAATAAATCAAGTGATCCATACATATCAGTCAAATGCCTCTGCTAACTGCCACAGCTCATAACCATTCCTATTTTAGTTAATTCCTTCTACTAGACAGATACATTATTTTATTCACCTTTAAACCCTCTTTAATACCTTTAAGTCTATCATATAAAAGTCTGTAATTCTTTCCACTGGAGTGGTATGTTATTTTATTCACCTTGAATCTCTCTTTATAATTTTAAGTGGGGGCAAATAAGTTTGTATACTAATTTGAATTATTTCTCCTTCTTGCTCTAAACGTAACTAAAATCATCTATAATATGTTATAAAACTTTGGCTTGTCTATTCTGGGCTCTAGCCTTCTGGATAGTTTTTTATGAATCTTTACCATTCTCCTTTGTATTTAATTATGAGCTCTTCCATTATGTATGTATGTGCATATGTGTACTCCTAGTTTAGCTCTTAACTTCATACTTTTGCATCCTAAAGTTATAACTCTAAAGGTAATAGTATGAATTATTTAAGTTTACTCTTACTCTAATATGCCACATCATAAAATGACTGCAAATAGATCTGAAAACAATACTATTACTGTTTCATTACACCAATAGTGCATCAAAAAGTCTATTTATTTATTTACTTATTATTTTGAGACAGAGTCTCGCTCTACCACCCAGGCTGGAGTGCAATGGTGTGATCTCGGCTCACTGCAACCTCCGCCTCCCGGGTTCAAGAGATTCTCCTGCCTCAGCCTCCTGAGTAGCTGGGATTACAGGCACCCACCACCACACCCAGCTAATTTTTGTATTTTTAATAGATACGGGGTTTGGCCATGTTGGTCAGGCTGGTCTTGAACTCCCAACCTCGTGATCTGCCTGCCTCGGCCTACCAAAGTGCTGGGATTACAGGCGTGAGCCACCATGCCCAGCCAAGAGTCTAATCATGAGCTAACCAGGTGAGCCAGACTATTGTGGCCCTCCTTATAATGTTGAGATTATATATTTGTAAATAATGACATAAAATTACCTAATTTAAACATTTTCCATGCAGTAAAAAGTAATAATAATAATTTTACTTTGTGATTCTCACCTCTGGCTTCCGTTCTTGTAACTTACTATATCGGAGATTTGCATCACCAATTTCTTCCACAGACTGGGGAATAATTGTTAAGACCTCCATAGCCTCAGTAACAAATGTATCAATTTCATGTAAATGAGCTGAGTGGTAACATTGAAATACAAGAAATGTAATTATTACCATCAAAAATACTAAATTACATAATTTCTAAATCAAGGGGTGGTAGAAGTAATCAGTACACGGAATACAATAAGTTCTAAATTATCATTTGCTTTCATAAAACAAAATTTCAAGATGTGGAATAAGCAAAGAAATTTCTTCCCATGAAAGTTTAGTTGTTTCACGTTGTATTTAAAAATTTTAAGAAAAGCTTAAAATGCATTACTGCACTTTTCATCTTTTACATAACATACTAAAACATCTCAGTTTAAAAGAAAAAGAAGAAACTGTCGTATTTTGAAAAATACTTTGTCATTTGAGGAGATAAGCAGAAATACATTATATCAGGATTATCTACCTTTCTCAGCTACATATGCAACAATCTGATACTAGCTCAGACTGCAAATAATAAAGATGTCTTCATTTTAGACCTCTTACTGATTGAATATGGACTTTCCCTGCTTTTTTTAAATTAGTTCAGCTTTGGTTTTTAATGATCATTGAAATTCACACTTTATAACTATCAAAGTACATGCTTCTACATATCAAATTAAGTAAAAATAAAAATTAAAATGTGTCTTTACCCTGTATGGACTTCTTCAAAGAAAGAACAAGCAGATCAGATAACTTCTGGATGAGATCATCAATCACAGTCTTCACAGGGTTGCAATTAATATTTAAACAATCTACCTTGACAGCACTGAAAAATGTCAATGGACATATTTTGACATGGAAAAGACTAATTAGAGGAAAAGAGTCTCATATAATATTATAATGATTTCATGTAATACACTTAAAAATGTATGTCAACAGTAACATGGTGATCTTTCAGCACATTTAGATTTAATTTAGCAAAAATGCCTTACACATACTATTTTGAAGTTTTTCATTGAGCAATCATTTTGTTATGATACTACAAGTTTAACCATCCAGCATATCAGATTCAAAAAACGGTGGTACGTTATGAATTAGTAAAGTGTCAAAAGAATATATTTAAATATTAATGAGCTTCTCTTGTCACAGCATGTAATACACCTATTTAAATATTTATAAAATAAATTTACTATCCTGTAGCCAAAATACAAACAATAAAAATAAGGCAAAATTAAATATAGATAGAAAGCGAATTTAGATTATTAAAGCACTAAAACAATAAAATGATAAGACACCATTTTACACTTATCAAATTGAAAAACAATGTAATGAATGGTTACTTTTAATCTTCAATTGTGTGGGCAAACAGAATTCTCAGAACTGTTAGAATATAAAACAATGCAATCTTTGTAAAGAGCAATGTACATGTCAAATAATTTTAAACTGGCATATCCTTTGTCTTAACAACTCTACCTTTAGAATTTATCCTAAGACAAATTTCAAGGCAGGCTCCAAGATTTATACACAAGTATTTTCATGAAAGCACTAACTGTAATAGTGAAAAGTTTGAAACAAAGTAAATACAGAAATGGCAAAATAAATTTTTATATATACCTATAATTAAAAATCACATTTTTGATGTGCAGATGATAACATGGCAAAATACCGAAGAAATAGTATTCCATAAAAATAGCAGGATAAGCCGGGCACAGTGGCCTGTAATCCTAGCACTTTGGGAGGCCAAAGCAGGTGGATCACCAGAGGTCAGGAGTTCAAAACCAGCCTGGCCCACATGGTGAGACCCCTGTCTCTACTAAAAATATAAAAATTAGCCAGGCATGGTGGCACACGCCTGTAATCCCAGCTACTCAGGAGGCTGAGGTAGGAGAATCGCTTGAACCCAGAAGGCAGAGGTTGCAGTAAGCCGAGATCACACCACTGCACTCCAGCATAGGCGACAGAGTGAGATTCAGTCTCAAAAATAAACAAACAAACAAACAAATAGCAGGATATAATATAATCTACATTTTATAAGTGTACGTATTAATATGTCCAAAACATCAAACATTAACAGGAATTGTCTCTGTACTTCACTATATTTAAAACAATTTATAAAACAAATGTACTATTTTAATAATCAGAAAACAAGTATAAAGTTTTTAAATGAGTAATTATTTCCATTGTACCCCAATGCAAATTGTAACGGCCTAAGCAAAGAGAAGCTCATCCAGACTCAGTTATCTGAGGGAAATCTCATATTTATCTTAAATTATACAAAGTTAAAACAAATCTGAAAACTTTGGTCGAAAAGGTTATTTGGAAAGCTATTTGCCTTTCTTAAAGCATAGAGCCAGGTGAGATCCTTAAGAGGCAAATTATATGTTTTAATTACATACCATTTTATTTGAAAATATAATTTTCTTTTAAAGTTTTACTTATTTATTCTCAATCACCTACTAGCTGGAGAAGTTTAAACTACAGTTCTTAACAACCAAAAGCTATATATAACAGCCAATTTTCTTGACACACGAAGTTATAAAATTTCTGAAATCCTGACACATAAAGACTCATGATTTATGATACTTGACACATGAAGATAAGTGATTTTGGAAAACCCAAAAGATTATATTATGCTGTATTTTGCTAATGAATTAACACAAAGTGATCTAATTACAGCAAAGAAGTTTTACTCACTAACTACAGAGTGCTGTGGACAAGGCTAACATCTTTCATTTGAAAATATTCACAATATGAAACTGAGATGCTGTTCAACCAGAGATAGAAGTGGAAGATGACTCATGATATATCAAAGATGCATATTCAAAAATGATTTTCTTATGATACTATCTAAAACACATCATTAGAATACAGCTTTTCTAATCTTACAGCATATTTCCAAAAAGTACCAATAAAATAAATGTGTGTGTTTGTATGTGCATATGTGTGTATTCACTTAGATGAACATATGCTAATCTGTTAGCAAGAAATGACAAAATGAAAAATACAGTGTGGGATAGGCATTGTTGTTTTTATTTTTTTTTTCTTTTGGCAAGGATCATAAATAAGAAAGCTATCTATAGTAAGGGACAAAAAAATAGTAGAGGTAGCAGTAGAGGTTCTTATGCAGTCAGATGACAGCATTAAGTCAAAGAAGATGGGCAAGATTGGGATCAAAGGCAAGGCCCAATAGAGAAGAAAAAACCCCATGTGCAAGCACTACAAAAGCGCTATCTTTTCTTTTCCTTACTTTAAACTAATGTTAATGGTACTACCAGTATCCAAATCACCCACGCTCAAACCCTCAAGTCATTTGTCTCTTCCTATTCCTAATCCCTCATCTTCCTCCAATAAATAAAACTTAATTCCTCATACTATTTCCTCCTCCTCATTTTGAGTTCCAACAAGATAATTCAATTAATTATTATGGCCGGGCGTGGTGGTTCATGCCTATAATCCCAGCACTCTGGGAGGCCAAGTTGGGCAGATCACCTGAGGTGAAGAGTTGGAGACCAGCCTGGCCAACATAATGAAACCCCACCTCTACTAAAATACGAAAAATTAGCCGGGCGTGGTGGCACGTGCCTGTAGTCCCAGCTACTCGGGAGGCTGAGGCAGGGGAATCACTTAAACCCACGAAGTGGAGGTTGCAGTGAGCAGATATGCCACTACACTCCAGCCTGGGTGACGCAGCAAGACTCTGTCTCAAAAAAATAATAATAATTATCATTATTATTACTGGTCTTCTAGATGACCGACAGACTAGCCAGTCTGCCTCCAGGATCTCTTTATCCCACCATATATCTGTGTTTCCAGATTAAATTTCCTAATGAACAGCTTTGGTACTGACACACTCCTGTTTAGAACCCTTTAAAAGCTAATCATCCCAAAATGAATAAAATCTAAATTCTCTATTTTTGAATGTAAGACTCCCAGATCTGTACCTTATCGATACCTTTCCAGGATCATCTCCCTCTAGTCCCTAATAAAACATTAATTCTAATAACATTTCCAATTAACCAACTTCATATTTTCAGCACACAATTCCTTTTGCTAAGAGGTTCTTTTTCACCCTCCCATTTTCATTTGCACCTGTCAAAATCCTAGTTCAAGTGTTACTATCCTAACAAAGATTTTCCTTGATTTTGCCCCAGACAGAGGGGATGTCATCATCCTCTGAATCCCCATAGTTTTAGTTCAGTTTTAATATGGAATATAGACTATTCCACCTGATATTAATAACAATTAAAAGTAACTAACATTTATTGAAAATATACCCTGTGACAGTTACTTATATGGAAACACTTATCTCAAAACACTATGAGATTAATAACTATTGTTGCTAATATTTTAAAGCTAAAGAAATTTAGGTTCACAATTTCAACGACTGTCAGTCATACAGCTGGTAACAGCTGCCTAACTCCAGAGCCCACTTACTTAACCACTGTGTGTACTTGACTTAATCATCAAATATATTTGTCTTACTGCACTACCAGAGAATAAGCAATTCATCTTACGTCCTCTGTCTTCTTCCTCTTTGTACTTCTCAAGCACAAAGTTTTGCATTTCATAAATGCTTACTAAGTATTTACTGAAAGAATGAAAACATAAATTAATAAAAGTTACATTATCCTTTACAGGTGATATATGCATGATTACACAAGGCCTTTCATGGAACTTACTGCTAAGAGTGGTTCTAGTGGTGAGTATTTCAGATACAAGGAGACAATATTCTCAAGCAGCTGAGTTGCCCCTCAGAGGCTTTTGTATACATTTAGGGCAATATCTAGATGCAGCACTATGTTGTGTGCCTTCCAGGACATCTTGAAAGGAAGAAGAGCAGTACAAAAGCAGAGTGAAAGGGCACTGGCTTTATATTCTCTAGTATGCTCTCACCAGTAGCTTCTAACCATACAGAGATTGTGCCAATGCATATCAAACATAGCTCTTCTGACCAGATGAAGATAGAAGCCTCTTTCTTCAGTCTGTTTTACCTAAATAGGTCTCCACCAGCAGAGCTTCTAGAAGGAAAACTTGTTTTATTATCTGTAATGCCCTACCTAGATGATACTCAAGTGTCATAGCTGAGATCTGGAGGAGGCAAGAAGCTGATCTGACTTCAATGCCACTAAGTAAAGAGCTCCCTTACTGTCCATGTCAAAAAATTATTATGGTACGTAAGTACTACATTAACCTCCAATACCTTGGAAGTCGTTCTACTTCTTTGCCTTTTATTTTTAACGCTTTAAAATTTTTCTCCCAATCATGTACAGTAAAAAGATGCTTTTCCACCAGAGCTTCCATATCAACTTGCCCAATTACAATCCATTCCTATTTAAAGAAAGAAAAAATGTATTATTAAAGACATAGAACCAATACGTTAACATATAATAGAATAGGATCCAACTATTAAAACCAATAAAAAGAGGAAAATATGAGGTATTCAAGTGTCAATTTAGGTAATATAAGCATTACTGCAAAGCCTAAAGAATAAAAAGAAAAAAGATTTAATATGCAAATGCAGTGATCATAAACTTTTAAAGAAAATTATATAAACCCTCTATTTAGATTCTCTTCTCAAATTAAATATATACAAAATTTCAAAGGTGGAATCACTTCTACAAAACCAAGAGTCACTACAGGCTACAAATCTGAAAGTGTCCAGATTCATCCTAGAAATCTAAGACACAGAAGTACTGCAGTCGCAGTTAAGAAACTGGTCAAATTTTCAGTCATATGTCTCAGGATCAATACAAATGAGAAATACAATTAGTTTACACTTAAAGTTAGTTGGGATGATATACTTAAACAGAAATAAGCTGTTAAATTGCCCTGATTTCAGTAACATTTGAGGGCTTCAGAAGAAGAATTCAAATTGACACAACAGAACCATATCACATCCTAAACTGACACATTTTCTTTTTTTCTTGAGATGGAGTCTTGCTCTGCCACCCAGCCTGGAGTACAGTGGTGCGATCTAAGCTCACTGAAACCTCCACCTCCCTGGTTTAAGTGATTCTCCTACTTCAGCCTCCATAGTAGTTGGGATTACAGGTGCTCACCACCACACCCGGATGATTTTTGTATTTTAATAAAGATGATGTTTCACCATGTTGACCAGGCTGGTTTCAAACTCCTGACCTCAAGTGCTCCATTAGCCTCAGCCTCCCAAAGTGCTGGGATTACAGGCATGAGCCACCATGCCCAACCCACCAAGATGACACAACAATTTTAAAAAATAAAAAGCAAAAAAAAAAAGTTTCTCAATTGTCACAAAATAGTCAAAGACAAAAAAAAAAAAAAAAAAAAACTTTCCCAAAGACGGCCGAATAGGAACAGCTCCAGTCTACAGCTCCCAGGGTGAGCAACACAGAAGACTGGTGATTTCTGCATTTCCATTTAAGGTACTGGGTTCATCTCACTAGGGAGTGCCAGAAGGTGGGTGCAGGACAGCAGGTGCAGAGCACCATGCATGAGCCGAAGGAGGGCGAGGCATTGCCTCACTCGGGAAGTGCGAGGGGTGAGGGAGTTCCCTTTCCTAGTCAAAGAAAGGAGTGACAGATGGCGCCTGGAAAATCAGGTCACTCCCACCCTAATACTGCGCTTTTCCAACGGGCTTAAAAAACGGCACACCAGGAGATGATATCCCACACCTGGCTCGGAGGTTCCTATGCCCACGAAGTCTCGCTGATTGCTAGCACAGCAGTCTGAGATCAAACTGCAAGGCGGCAGCCAGGCTGGGGTAGAGGCGCCCGCCATTGCCCAGGCTTGCTTAGGTAAACAAAGCAGCCAGGGAGCTCGAACTGGGTGGAGCCCACCACAGCTCAAAGAGGGCTGCCTGCCTCCGTAGGCTCCACCTCTGGGGGCAGGGCACAGACAAACGAAAAGACAGCAGTAACCTCTGCAGAATTCAATGTCCCTGTCTGACAGCTTTGAAGAGAGTGGTGGTTCTCCCAGCATGCAGCTGGAGACATCAGAACGGGCAGACTGCCTCAAATGGGTCCCTGACCCCTGACCCCCGAGCAGCCTAACTGGGAGGCACCCCCAAGTAGGGGCAGACTGACACCTCACACGGCCTGGTACTCCTCTGAGACAAAACTTCCAGAGGAACGATCAGGCAGCCGCATTCGCAGTGCACAAAAATCCACTGTTCTGCAGCCTCCGCTGCTGAGACCCAGGCAAGCAGGGTCTGGAGTGGGCCTCTAGCAAACCCCAACAGACCTGAAACTGAGGGTCCTGTCTGTTAGAAGGAAAATTAACAAACAGAAAGGACATCCACACCAAAAACCCATCTGCACATCACCATCATCAAAGATCAAAAGTAGATAAAACCACAAAGATGGGGAAAAAACAGAGCAGAAAAACTGGAAATTCTAAAAAGCAGAGCGCCTCTCCTCCTCCAAAAGAACACAGTTCCTCACCAACAATGGAACAAAGCTGGACGGAGAATGACTTTGACGAGTTGAGAGAAGAAGGCTTCAGACGATCAAACTACTCCGAGCTACAGGAGGAAACTCAAACCAAAGGTAAAGAAGTTAAAAACTTTCAAAAAAATTTAGACAAATGTATTAACTAGAATAACCAATACAGAGAAGTGCTTAAAGGAGCTGATGGAGCGGAAAGCCAAGGCTCAAGAACTACGTGAAGAATGCAGAAGCCTCAGGAGACGATGCAATCAACTGGAAGAAAGGGTATCAGTGATGGAAGATGAAATGAATGAAATGAAGCAAGAAGGGAAGTTTAGAGAAAAAAGAATAAAAAGAAATGAACAAAGCCTCCAAGAAATATGGGACTATGTGAAAAGACCAAATCTATGTCTGATTGGTGCACCTGAAAGTGACAGGGAGAATGGAACCAAGCTGGAAAACGCTCTGCAGGATATCATCCAGGAGAACTTCCCCAATCTAGCAAGGCAGGTCAACATTCAGATTCAGGAAATACAGAGAACGCCACAAAGATACTCCTCGAGAAGAGCAACTCCAACACATATAATTGTAAGATTCACCAAATTTGAAATGAAGGAAAAAAATGTTAAGAGCAGCCAGAGAGAAAGGTTGTGTTACCCACAAAGGCAAGCCCATCAGACTAACAGCGGATCTCTCGGCAGAAACTCTACGAGCCAGAAAAGACTCGGGGCCAATATTCAACATTCTTAAAGAAAAGAATTTTCAACCCAGAATTTCACATCCAGCCAAACTAAGCTTCATAAGTGAAGGAGAAATAAAATACTTTACAGACAAGTAAATGCTGAGAGATTTTGTCACCACCAGGCCTACCCTAAAAGAGCTTCTGAAGGAAGCACTAAACATGGAAAGGAACAACTGGTACCAGCCACTGCAAAATCATGCCAAATTGTAAAGATCATCAAGGCTAGGAAGAAACTGCATCAACAAACAGGCAAAATAAACAGCTAACATCATAATGACAGGATCAAACTCTCACATAACAATATTAACTTTAAATGTAAATGGACTAAATGCTCCAATTAAAAGACACAGACTGGCAAATTGGATAAAGAGTCAAGACCCATCAGTGTGCTGTATTCAGGAAACCCATCTCACGTGCAGAGACACACATAGGCTCAAAATAAAAGGATGGAGGAAGGTCTACCAAGCAAACGGAAAACAAAAAAAGGCAGGGGTTGCAATCCTAGTCACTGATAAAACAGACTTTAAACCAACAAAGATCAAAAGAGACAAAGATGGCCATTACATAATGGTAAAGGGATCAATTCAACAAGAAGAGCTAACTATCCTAAATACATATGCACCCAATACAGGAGCACCCAGATTGATAAAGCAAGTCCTGAGTGACCTACAAAGAGACTTAGACTCCCACACAATAATAATGGGAGACTTTAACACCCCACTGTCAACATTAGACAGATCAACGAGACAGAAAGTTAAAAAGGATACCCAGGAATTGAACTCAGCTCTGCACCAAGCAGACCTAATAGACATCTACAGAACTCTCCACCCCAAATCAACAGAATACACATTTTTTTCAGCACCAGACCACACCTATTCCAAAATTGACCACATAGTTGGAAATAAAGCTCTCCTCAGCAAACATAAAAGAACAGAAATTATAACAAACTGTCTCTCAGACCACAGTGCAATCAAACTAGAAGTCAGGATTAAGAAACTCACTCAAAACCGCTCAACTACATGGAAACTGGACAACCTGCTCCTGAATGACTACGGGGTACATAATGAAATGAAGGCAGAAATAAAGATGTTCTTGAAACCAACGAGAACAAAGACACAACATACCAGAATCTCTGGGACACATTCAAAGCAGTGTGTAGAGGGAAATTTATAGCACTAAATGCCCACAAGAGAAAGCAGGAAAGATCCAAAATTGACACCCTAACATCACAATTAAAAGAACTAGAAAAGCAAGAGCAAACACATTCAAAAGCTAGCAGAAGGCAAGAAATAACTAAAATCAGAGCAGAATTGAAGGAAATACAGACACAAAAAACCCTTCAAAAAATTAATGAATCCAGGAGCTGGTTTTTTGAAAAGATCAACAAAATTGATAGACCACTAGCAAGACTAATAAAGAAGAAAAGAGAGAAGAATCAAATAGATGCAACAAAAAATGAAAAAGGGGATATCACCATGGATCCCACAGAAATACAATCTACCATCAGAGAATACTACAAACACCTCTATGCAAATAAACTAGAAAATCTAGAAGAAATGGATAAATTCCTCGACAAATACACCCTCCCAAGACTAAACCAGGAAGAAGTTGAATCTCTGAATAGACCAATAACAGGTCCTGAAATTGTGGCAATAATCAATAGCTTACCAACCAAAAACAGTCCAGGACCTGATGGATTCACAGCCGAATTCTACCAGAAGTACAAGGAGGAACTGGTACCATTCCTTCTGAAACTATTCCAATCAATAGAAAAAGAGGGAATCCTCCCTAACACATTTTATGAAGCCAGCATCGTCCTGATACCAAAGCCTGGCAGAGACATAACCAAAAAAGAGAATTTCAGACCAATATCCTTGATGAACATTGATGCAAAAATCCTCAATAAAATACTGGCAAACCGAATCCAGCAGCACATCAAAAAGCTTATACACCATAATCAAGTGGGCTTCATCCCTGGGAGGCAAGGTTGGTTCAACATACACAAATCAATAAATGTAATCCAGCATACAAACAGAACCAAAGACAAAAACCACATGATTATCTCAATAGATGCAGAAAAGGCCTTTGACAAAATTCAACAACCCTTCATGCTAAAAACTCTCAATAAATTAGGTATTGATGGGATGTATCTCAAAATAATAAGAGCTATCTATGACAAACCCACAGCCAATATCATCCTGAATGGGCAAAAACTGGAAGCATTCCCTTTGAAAACTGGCACAAGACAGGGATGCCCTCTCTCACCACTCCTATTCAACATAGTGCTGGAAGTTCTGGCCAGGGCAATCAGGCAGGAGAAGGAAATAAAGGGTATTCGATTAGGAAAAGAGGAAGTCAAATTGTCCCTGTTTGCAGATGACATGATTGTATATCTAGAAAACCCCATCATCTGAGCTCAAAATCTCCTTAAGCTGATTAGCAACTTCAGCAAAGTCTCAGGATACAAAATCAATGTACAAAAATCACAACCATTGTTGTACACCAATCACAGACAAACAGAGAGCCAAATCATGAGTGAACTCCCATTCACAATTGCTTCAAAGAGAATAAAATACCTAGGAATCCAACTTACAAGGGATGTGAAGGACCTCTTCAAGGAGAACTACAAACCACTGCTCAATGAAATCAAAGAGGATACAAACAAATGGAAGAACATTCCATGCTCATGGGTTGGAAGAATCAATATCGTGAAAATGGCCATACTGCCCAAGGTAATTTATAGATTCAATGCCATCCCCATCAAGCTACCAATGACTTTCTTCACAGAATTGGAAAAAACTACTTTAAAGTTCATATGGAACCAAAAAAGAGCCCACATCGCCAAGTCAATCCTAAGCCGAAAGAACAAAGCTGGAGGCATCACGCTAACTGACTTCAAACTATACTACAAGGCTACAGTAACCAAAACAGCATGGTACTGGTACCACAACAGAGACATAGATCAATGGAACAGAACAGAGCCCTCAGAAATGATGCCGCATAGCTACAACTATCTGATCTTTGACAAACCTGACAAAAACAAGAAATGGGGAAAGGATTCCCTATTTAATAAATGGTGCTGGGAAAACTGGCTAGCCATATGTAGAAAGCTGAAACTGGATCCCTTCCTTACACCTTATACAAAAATTAATTCAAGATAGATTAAAGACTTACATGTTAGACCTAAAACCATTAAAATTCTACAAGAAAACCTAGGCATTACCATTCAGGACATAGGCATGGACAAGGACTTCATGTCTAAAACACCAAAAGCAATGGCAACAAAAGCCAAAATTGACAAATGGGATCTCATTAAACTAAAGAGCTTCTGCACAGCAAAAGAAACTACCATCAGAGTGAACAGGCAACCTACAGAATGGGAGAAAATTTTCACAACCTACTCATCTGACAAAGGGCTAATATCCAGAATCTACAATGAACTCAAACAAATTTACAAGAAAAAAACAAACAACTCCATCAAAAAGTGGGCGTAGGACATGAACAGACACTTTTCAAAAGAAGACATTTATGCAGCCAAAAAACACATGCAGAAATGCTCATCATCACTGGTCATCAGAGAAATGCAAATCAAAACCACAATGAGATACGATCTCACACCAGTTAGAATGGCCATCATTAAAAAGTCAGGAAACAACAGGTGCTGGAGAGGATGTGGAGAAATAGGAACACTTTTACACTGTTGGTGGGACTGTAAACTAGTTCAACCATTGTGGAAGTCAGTGTGGCGATTCCTCAGGGATCTCGAACTAGAAATACCATTTGGCCCAGCCATCCCATTACTGGGTATATACCCAAAGGACTATAAATCATGCTGCTATAAAGACACATGCACGCGTATGTTTATTGCAGCACTATTCACAATAGCAAAGACTTGGATCCAACCCAAATGTCCAACAACAATAGACTGGATTAAGAAAATGTGGCACATATACACCACGGAATACTATGCAGCCATAAAAAAGGATGAGTTCATGTCCTTTATAGGGACATGGATGAAACTGGAAATCATCATTCTCAGTAAACTATCACAAGGACAAAACCAAACACCGCATGTTCTCACTCATAGGTGGGAATTGAACAATGAGAACACATGGACACAGGAAGGGGAACATCACACTCCAGGGTCTGTTGTGGGGTGCGGGGCGTGGGGAGGGATAGCATTAGGAGATATACCTAATGGTAAATGACGAGTTAATGGGTGCAGCACACCAACATGGCACATGTATACATATGTAACAAACCTGCACATTGTGCACATGTACCCTAAAACTTAAAGTATTAAAAAAAAAAAAAAAGAAAACTTTCCCATAACTTTTTTCTCTTCTGCAGTATAAATCTAGGTTATATAACTATTCACAAATCCAGCTCTCTGCTTTGCCATATTTTAATGTTACGCCACACAAGATAAACTATTTATGTATATATCTAATGTAAATTCAATCAATCAGAAATAATTTTATGATGCAAGGATGGAACATTACATATTCTATACCTTATGTTGGTGTAAAACAGCTGACAATCTTCTAAACAGATCTTCTGCTTTGCTGAAAATCGTCAAAAATCCACTTGCATTTCTATCAATCATAATAGAAAAAATAGATTCATCTCCTGCCTCACCTACTCCCTTAAACTGATTTGGAATGCCGATGAATCTCTTCATTTCTCTATAATATTTAGCCCGGATTTCTTCAAAAGGGGGCCTGAATTGTAATCGTCCCTGTCTAAAAGTAAATAAATAACTTTAAAACATAAATTATTAGAAAATTATACAATGAACATTAAATTGGGGTTGAAAAAACATCTTACTTGTAAGTTAAGTCTATATTTATTTCTGGCAAATTCTCATTAAGTGCTTCTAAGCCCATCTGGTACTGATGCTCCAGAGCTTTGTACAGTTGATGATTCCAGTGTTGTTTCCATGCATGCATGTCACTTGCTTGGAATCCCTAATGTGTTACATTCACATTTTTAATTTAAAAATTAGGCAGTTGAATGGATTTTTCATTTAATACTTTCATGTCACATAATCCACAATTATAATCACAAAAATAAAACCAACTCATTTCAAATATGTGAAAACAGGTACATCCTTGTCACTCTCCATATAAGTTTATTTAGAGACAAATATGAAAATCTAATTTTCATACTTATAAATACTATTTTAAAAGATCAGCAAAATTTAAAAACGAAGCAAATACTAAATGACTTTCATATTTGGACTTTATTTTATGATGTAATACCACAAATACTGGTTTATTTTGTGAACTTCTTAGTCCTTTTTCAAAAATTCCCATCAAGTATAGCTCTTCTCTTCCCTTCCCACTTCTTACATAATGTAAATCTACTACACATTTTAAAACATATGAGATTTAAAATATTAGATTGCTCATAAGAATTTACATACTTTTTTGCTTCTATACAACCATAAATATATCCATTCTAGTACTTTTGCCTTTTCTTGAAGTTATAAAAACTGAAAAATATTAAATATATGTAAATGTGTGAGACATCTAACTCATATTCTGCTAAGATTCCATCACCATCTACTATGTAGCAGGCTTTGTGCTAGCCACCATGCATCAACTATTATATCAAAATATGAATAGAACTCAAATTTTACCTCCAAAAAGGAAAAAAATCTGAAATAAAATTATTTCAATCATTAGGATTCTACCTAAACTTAACTTTGTTTTTACAGCTATCACAATCACCTAGAAGAGAACTAACAAGTGATAGATATTTAAATACCAAGACAAAAATCTACAAATTCTGAATTGAGGAATTTGGCATTCCATAAGACACTACAGGAACTTATTTTTATATTTTTAAATGTAAATTGATTGTTCATATATGGTCTTTATATATAATTCAGTCAAAAATTATAAATATATTAGGTATTTATTAGTAAGATTTAAAGATAACTTTTATGAACTTCTCAGCAATTCATATATTGTACTTATATTCTGAAAAGGTCATATTTCAAAGTATACACACAAAATAAAACATACTCTACCTGGGCTTCTACAGTTGCTAAGCCAGTTCTCAATTCTTGTAATCCATCTTTCCAACGCTGTTGCTGCCGAAGCAGATCAATATTCATAAGAACAACCACCTATGAAAAATTAGAGCATACTAGTCTCAAAGTACTGCTGGAAAAATAGTAACTTATCAGTGGAGAAACCTGACAGATACCACCTTAACCAAGTGATCAAGTTTAACTTAATCTATACAAGACATATCAATACTTGACCAATGTACTGAGAAGGGCAAAACATCACTTCTGTGCTATTCCTGCCAAAATAAGATAGTCCCAATCTAATATGGGAAAACATCATATAAACCCAAATCAAGAGAGATTCTACATAATAACTGATCAGTACTCATCAAAGTCATGAAAAACAAGGAAAAGACTGAGGAGGGGGAGGCTACAGAGACTCAACAACTAAGTGCAGAGTTGGATTCTAGATTGTATCCTGGAAAAAAAAAAGAATGTTAGTGGAAAATTGTAAAATTCAAAACAGTCTGTTTCCTGGTTTTGATAACTACTCCGGTTATATAAGTTGTTAACAAGAATTTGGGCAAACAGGAATTGTGATTTCTCTGTACTATTTTTGTAACTTTAAGTCTCAAATTATTTCAAAATAAGTTTTTAAAAATTGTATCTTAATGACTTTTTAAATAATATCATTCATAGCTTATTCAATTTTATAAACAAAATATACCTTTTCACAAAATGTAGTGTGCCATTTTCTCAGTTTTCTATTTTCAGTGGCAAGCCGTTCAGCAGCATTTTGGAGTTTTTGGATATAGCCTTCTAATTCTTTAGGATTATCCCAAGTAATCTGTGATTTCCCTCCACTTCCTGTTTTTGAATTCTATGGTACAATAAATAACCTTTAGTATGTATAAGTATTTCTTTTTTCCAAAAGTTTCAATATTCTATATCAAAAGTTCGACTATCACCAACTCTGACCTGCAATAAAGAAAGCACATAATAATTTTCCATTTTATAAATGATAAGACAGTCTGGCAAAGATTGAGTCGCCCATTTCTTCCAGCTTCTCCCTTTTACAACTAAAAAGCCCTAGACATAACACAACAAACAAGGATAAGGTGACGGAAAGGAAGAATGAAGAAGGCAGACAGCCTAGAAACCTCAGGAATTAAGGCATGACAAACCTGGGTTTCCTTATTATCTCCTATACATCCAGGACAGGGCGCTGGAGAAGCTTCCAATCTGGAACCACTGACAGGCACAGACTAAAAAAGCTCCAGGAGAAGCCTATAAATGGCTAGGAAAACAGCCGCCTAACAACAGAAAATGTTTTTAGCAATACACATCCTATTGTAGCTTAACACCAAGGAGAAAATCACCCCTTTCTAATATTTCAGTGAGACTAAGTAGAAGCTGATCTTCCATCACCTACTTGGCAAAAGCATGCAGTGCTCCAATCCCCCTGACAAGGTAATATCATGAGGCTGAACAAGGAGCTGAGCTCCCACCCCCACTCACAGCGGTGTGACTCTGCCCTCCACTCCTCTCCTACTCCTCCCTAATGTCAACAGGGCCCAGTAGGGAGCTGAGCTTACACCCCAGCTTGGAGGCAACAAGGTGCCTCCAAGTTGGTGCCTCACTTTCACAACAAGGTATCAGTAAAGTAAAATGGAGCACTAAACTTCCATTCCAGTCATCTGCAATGAATTAGTGTACAAATGCTCCACTTTGGTAATGTAGGGCCCAGCAGGAAACTCAACACACACACACACACACACACACACACACACACACACACACTCCCAAGCCTCTCAGCAAAGAAACTGTTTTCTAAAATATAAAAATTAAATATTATACAGTGCATCATAATATCCAAAATGACCAGAATATAAGGGAAAATCACCTGTGATACCAAGAGCTAATAAAAAAACACAACTTGAATGAGAAAAGATAACAGATGTGAACACTGAAATGAATCTGATATAAGAATTATCTGGCCGGGCGCGGAGGCTCACGCTTGTAATCCCAGCACTTTGGGAGGCCGAGGCAGGCGGATCACGAGGTCAGGAGATCGAGACCACGGTGAAACCCCGTCTCTACTAAAAATACAAAAAAAATTAGCCGGGCGTAGTGGCGGGCGCCTGTAGTCCCAGCTACTCGGAGAGGCTGAGACAGGAGAATGGCGTGAACCCGGGAGGCGGAGCTTGCAGTGAGCCGAGAGCGCGCCACTGCACTCCAGCCTGGGCGACAGAGCGAGACTCCGTCTCAAAAAAAAAAAAAAAAAAAAAAAAAAGAATTATCTGACAAGGATTTTAAGGCAGCCATCATAAAAATGCTTCAATAGGCAGTTACAAATTCTCTTGAAACTAGTGAAAAACAGAATATCTCAAGAAATAATAGAATTATAAAAAAAAGAGATGGAATATATAGAACTGAAAAATACAATAACAGAAATGTAAACCTGGCTGGATGGACTCAATAGCAGAGTGGAGATGTTAGAGGATATAATCAGTACATTTGAGAAAAAATCAATAGAGTTTACCTAATTTGAACAACAAAGAGAACATAAAGGGAAAAATGAACAGAGGCTCTGAGACAAAAGAGTTAATATATATATTAGCTTCCGAGGATTTTATATATATACATACATGCTTCCTAAGCATTATATGTGTATTTATATAAATGCTTCCTAAAAAGAAGAAGAGAGAAAAACAATAAATTCAAAAAACAGTAACTGAAAACTTAACAAATTTGGCAAAAGACATAAACATACAGATTCAGGAAGCTGAGTAAACCCCAAACAGGATAAACTTAAAAAAGGATTGTATGCTTTCCTAGACAATAATTAAACTTCTGAAAACTAAAGACAAAGATTCTTTGAAATCTTGAATGGAGCCAAAGAGAAACAATGCATTATTCAGAAAGGAACACAATTCAAATGACAGTAATTTGTCAGCTGAAATCATGGATGCTGGCAGGACGTGGAAAATGTTTAAAGTGCTAAAAAAAAAAATGTCAAATATGCATTTTATATCTATTTAAAACATCCTTCAGGAATGAGGGGAAAGGAAAACAGGAAAACATTATCAGACAAAGGAAAGATAAGCAAATTTGTCATCAGCACACCTAATCTTAAACCATGGCTAAAGGAAGTTATTTCTTTAAAGAAGAAGAAAAAATAGAAGAAGAAAAGGAGCATAGAACTTGAGAAAAAAAAAAGAATACTGGGGAGACCATCCTGGCTAACACGGTGAAACCCCATCTCTACTAAAAAATACAAAAAAAATTAGCCAGGCATGGTGGTGGGCACCTGTAGTGCCAGCTACTCTGAGGCTGAGGCAGGAGAATGGGTGAACCCGGGAGACAGAGCTTGCAGAGAGCCGAGATTGCGCCACTGCACTCCAGCCTGGGCGACAGAGCTAGACTCCATCTCAAAAAAAAAAAAAGAATATTGGGATAAGTAAAAAATATAACTATATAGTAAACTATCCTTTTTGTCATGAGTTTCTTAAATCATATTTGATGATTGGGGAAAAATTATAACACCATCTGAAGTGGTTTCAATGTATGTAGGGAAAATATTTAAGACTAATATATAGAAGTAGAGAGACTGAAGAAACCTAAATAGAAGAAAAGTTTCTATACTTCACTTGAAGGGGTCAATGAAGGCATAGTAAGTCTCTGGAATATAGGAGATGCTCAACAAATAGCTGATGAATTAAAAAGTGTTTACTGAATAATTATTATATATCACTTACTGTTCTATTGCTTGAGAATATGAAAATAAATTACAGTCTAATTTTCTACAATATTGTAAGTAGAGCATCATACAGAACCTTAATGTTCTCTCTACACCTATCCTAGTTTTATAACCACTACAATGTCTCCTTTAACTTGTTAAATATATTTACTTCTCACAACACAATTTTACAAAATAAGTTTCCTCTTCAGAAATATCAACAGACTTTATTTTAAACAAATTTATTAGGGAAGAAAAAGTTGTAAGGACTTACAGATAAAATGATCTATACATTAGAGGGAAAAGGTCAAAAATAATAAAGTGTGATTCCATTTCCAAAACTATGCATATATTTTTTAAATATGCATACATTTTCAAAAATTTGCATAGAAAAATATTTGAAAGAATGGACACCAGACTTCTTAAAATGGTCATTTCTTGATGGCATGATTATACGACATCTCTTTTTGTTTACCTATGTTTTTAAACTTTGCATTATAAACTCATGTTAATCTCTGCCAACAAGAAAAAAAGTGCTTTTAATAACATCTATAATATGAATGATGTAACTTCTAGAATTATCAAGCTTGAGAACTAGCGTGCAGAAAAGAGTTAACATGGCAGGTCTGACTACCATCCTTCAAAAGACCTGCTTAAAAGATGTCCCTTAGCTGGCATTTGGGAACTTAGATTTTAGAATAGTTCCTACCACTCTGATAAGAGTAGCTCACTGTACCTAAATAATTTGGTTTATGCTGAATATTTGCTTTCCTTCTGAGAGTTTGGAATTTCAGTGCATACTAGGCAGAAAGTGTCTACGTGGCCATCCCCGATAAAAACCTAGGTTTTGAGTCTCTCATGATCTTCTCCAGTAACACGAAGTTTCACATGTGTTACAATTTGTTGCTGCAAAAAATAAGTACACCCTGGGATTCTACTGGGAGAGGACTCTTAGAAGTTTGTACCTGTTTTCTTGGGACTTCACCCCATCATGCACCTTTCCCTTTGCTGATTTTACTTTGTATGCATTCACCATAATAAATACTGCTATGAGTATGACCATACACTGAGTACTGTGGATCCTCTGAGCAAATCAAAGAATCTGGGGTGGTCCTGAGGATCCTGACACAACTAGTTATCCACTTTCAAATAGAAAAAAAATAAAATGGTATATACCTCTTCTGCTTATTTTTGTCAAACATTTCATGTCTATGAAGACTAAAAATACAGACTTCAAAAAGTTAGTAGTCACATCGTAACATTCAGTTTAAACACTATTATGGGTTTTCCTAATTTCTTTTTCTTTCTTTTTTTTTCTTTTTTTTTCAGATGGAGTCGCTCTGTCTCCCAGGCTAGAGTGCAGTGGCACGATCTCGACCCACTGCAACCTCCACCTCCTGGGTTCAAGCGATTCTCCTGCCTCAGCCTCCTGAGTAGCTGGGATTACAGGCACCCACCACCATGCCTGGCTAATTTTTTTGTATTTTTAGTTGAGAAGGGGTTTCACCGTGTTGGCCAGGCTGGTCTCAAACCCCTGATGTCAGGTGATCCATCCGCCTCGGCCTCGAAAGTGCTGGGATGACAGGCGTAAGCCACCACACCTGGGCTCCTAATTTCTTATATATGGACATTTAAATAACCACAAATAAAAAGGAAATAAATCTTACATTACAAAATTGGGAGGTGGTGGAAAAGGTCTAAGGAACCTTGTGTATAAGGACCTCAAACTTCAGAGGATAAATGAATATAACATCATACAAATCATTTTCTATCTATATCAATGCAATTGATCAAAATCAGTACCAAAATATATGAAATATTCTAACCACTTAAACCTACAGTTGGAAAAAATAATTTTACTTGTTAAGAGTGAAGGAAATCCCTGGAAGCAAAACAAAATCTAGGTCATTTGATATGTTAAGCTGAAGGGAGCAACAGAAAATTAAGAATTAAACACTTCACATGTAAAATCTAATTATAATAAAATTAAAAGCCCATTTACCTTAATTATCTGTTCAAATGCTAAAGCAGATTGTAACATCATCGGCCTCTGACTTTGAATCATTTGTTGATCAATAGAATTATAAAAATGTGCCACCTACAAAGTAAAAGTCCAATTAGTAATCATTAATAACTTCATTTTTAATTTTTTTATTTTTGTTTGAATGAAAATACTAACTTTTCTCAATCCTAAAATTTAAACAGAAAATTGGTTTTTCATCTCCAATAAGGCATTTGTTCATGTGATTAATATACACAATCAACAAGTAAGTGTTAAGTTCCTACAATTTGCCAAGGCATGTCCTGAGGTCTGATTAAACATAGATTATAAAACGTTGTCCCTGGAATCAAGTTCATAATCTCATAGGAAAGAAGGAACTAACTCATTGAAGCATGTGAAGTGTTAAAAAACTAAATTCTTAATTCCTGCACTTCTCCAAATCTGCTCCTTCTTTTTTAAGTATATGCCACAATAATTTATTCTTGTCTCAAACCAAAAATTCTTTGAGATATCCTTAATGCTTCTCTCATATTCCACATCAGCAAAAGCCTATTGCCTATACTCTCAAAATGTATCTTGAATCCAACCACTTTCCTCAACCCCCATCAATTGCATCCCAATCCACACACTCTCATCTCTGGGAAAGACCAGTGCAACAGATTTCCTAACTGGTCTCTCTGCTTCCAATCATGGCCTCCTATAATCTGTTGAAAGCAGCCAGAGTGGTCTTCTTTAAACATATATCACACCTCTTGCCTACAAAACCTAATGACTTCCCAACATACTTGAGAATAAAACCCAAAAATCCCAAAACTATTACCTAAAAACTTTCAAATTGTCTCCCAATATACTAAAGAATGAGCCAGACTGGCCTTTTTACTATTATTCTCACCTAACAAGTGAGGCTTCCTTCTAGAATTCTGCATCTGCCATTCCCTCTCCCTGGAATAGTCTTCCTCTAGACATTTGCACGGTTCTTTTGCCTGCTTTATGTCCTGTCTCTTCTCAAACATTACCTCTTCATCAAGGCATACCTAACCTGACCAGTCAGTATAAAATAGCAGTCTTTGTCACAATATCTTTATTGTTTTATTCTTCTTCAAGGCATTTATCACTATCACTGCCTAACATTGCATTATATATTTATGTGTTTGTTATCTGCCTCTCCAACTGGAATGACAGCTCTAAGAACAGAGCCAAGCAAACAGCAAGCACTCAATAAATGCTTGTTGAATTAATTAATAAATAGAGATCCTACAAGGAACAATGTTGGATGAAGGAGGACACTGTTAACTGTGTTGGTGGAAAAAGGGGCGGTTCAGGGAATAAGACCAAGTGGACACCCTGGGCAGAGTCTAAGGTGTTTAAGGAAACTTAATATCTGTGTCCCCAGCACCTCACAAAATTCTTGGCACATAGTAGATGCTTAAAAAATATTTCTTAACTAATTTTATAGAGATCCTCTTCTTTCCACTAATACATGTAAAAATATACTTTATTTGGTGGGGAAAACCCACTCTACTTATTCTGTACCACAAAAATAGGCCCAGACAAAGTACAATCAAGAAAACCAGAAGCAATAGAGTAGGATATATTCTGTTACAATCTAGCCATATTGCTACCTATCCAACATTCTGCTTTATACACCCTATTCCAGCTAAATATCTGCTCAGAAATAAAGGCATATATAAATAGATTTTCCCAATTGTTCTTCCAGGGTAAATACGAATACCTATGATCATTGATTTTTTGAGCTCCTATTGTGTCAGACTAAATACTTATCATATTAAAGTAAGCAAGCCTCTCTGCTTTTAAGTAGTCGCACGGACTGAAATGATCACCCAACCCTCTGTGTACTTGAGAAAAATATATGTACACTCTTCCAGACTCACATCAATCATGCCTCTGAAAAGACTTACCTGCTACTACTTCTATCCCTACCTAGGAAAAGAATGGAAACTTCCTATCTCTATGCTTTCACAGGACTTCCTAAACATCTGTAATATAGTACTTATAATACATTAAATATTGATCTACTTGTTCCTTACTATATTGAAATGAAACAAATAGGCCGGGTGCAGTGGCTCACACCTGTAATCCCAGCACTTTGGGAGGCCAAGGCAGGCGGATCACGAGGTCAGATCAAGACCATACTGGCTAAAACGGTGAAACCCTAGTTCTACTAAAAGTACAAAAAAAATTAGCTGGGCATGGTGGCGGGCCCCTATAGTCCCAGCTACTCAGGAGGCTGACACAGGAGAATGGCATGAACCCAGGAGGTGGAGTTTGCGGTGAGCTGAGAAGGCACCACTGCACTCTAGCCTGGGCGATAGAGCGAGACTCCATCTCAAAAAAAAAAAAAAAAAAAAAAATATGAGTTCTAGAGTCAGTAATTTATCAAATCCCAGCTTCATAACTTACTATCTATGTGAAACTGGGAAAACTTTGTTAAACATCTGATCCCCAATTAGATCAGTGGTACAATGGGGAATTAATTAAAAATAACATAATGAAAGCATCTACCACAAGGCCTGGTATTTAATGAGCACTCAGTGTTTAGTTTGCTCTCTCCCACTAGACCAGTGATTCTCAACCAAAGCAGAGTATACCTCAGGGAACATTTGGCAATGTCTAGAGACATTTTTGATTGGCAGCACTAAGCAGATGCTACTGGATATACTAGGTGCAGGACAGGAATGCCAATAAAAAACATACAAAGCAAAACACAGCCCCCTAAAAACAGAATTGGTCCAAACTATCAAAAGTAAAGAGGCTAAGAAATTCCGTGCCTGACTATGATAGTAATGTATTCATTTTTATATCCTCACTACGCTATGCCTGACAGAGTAGACGCTCAATGAATCTTTGTTGAATAAAAGAATAAATGAAAGACCAAATATACAAGATACTGTTCCTGCCATCTGAAATATAATAATCAAGTCAAAGAAAAAATGAAAAAAATCAGATACAATATGAGAAGTATTACAATAGTGATTTTCACACTGCCCAAAGAATAAAAATCAACTAAAGAAAGACACAACAGAGAAAGTGAGACTTGTGAATTGGAAATTAAACAATCACACTGAGTTTCCAATCAGAGAACAGATTTCAACGCATGGAGACATGTTCAGATAAAAGCAAAGTTTTATATTACTGAAGCATAGGGTACAGTATGACAGGGAAGTGCATAAGTAGTAAAGGCCAAAACCAGTCAGTTTAGTTGGGTCATGATTAAGAAGGGCCTTGTATGCCACATTATGGAGCTAGACTGTGAGCTGATAATAGTTGATTTTTAGACAAGTGAAATTATGGCAATGTGCTCTTAGGTAGACTGAGAAAATGACTAGAAACAGAAACCATTCATCAACCTGATAATTCTTTAAGACACTGCTCCTAGAAGGCAGGCAGAGGACTCCTTAATTAGAAGGTCCTTTAAAACCCATGCAAGAGTTTTCGGAGCCAAGATGGCCAAATAGGAACAGCTCCGGTCTACAGCTCCCAGCATGAGCGAAAGAGAAGACGGGTGATTTCTGCATTTCTGTTTGAGGTACTGGTTTCATCTCACTAGGGAGCGCCAAACAGTGGGTGCAGGACAGTCCGTGAAGCACACTGTGCGCGAGCCGAAGCAGGGCGAGGCATTGCCTCACTCTGGAAGCGCAAGAGGTCAGGGAGTTCCCTCTCCTAGTCAAAGAAAGGGGTAACAGATGGCACCTGGAAAATTGGGTCAGTCCCACCCTAATACTGTGCTTTTCCAACGGGCCTGGAAAATGGCACACTAGGAGATTGTGTCCCGCACCTGGCTCGGAGGGTCCTATCCCCATGGAGTCTCGCTGATTGCTAGCACAGCAGTCTGAGATCAAGCTGCAAGGCGGCAGCGAGGCTGGGGGAGGGGCACCCGCCATTGCCCAGGCTTGCTTAGGTAAACAAATCAGCCAGGAAGCTCGAACTGGGTGGAGCCCACCACAGCTCAAGGAGGCCTGCCTGCCTCTGTAGGTTCCACCTGTGGGGGCAGGGCACAGACAAACAAAAATTCAGCAGGAACCTCTGCAGACTTAAATGTCCCTGTCTGACTGACAGCTTTGAAGAGAGTAGTGGTTCTCCCAGCACGCAGCAGGAGATCTGAGAACGGACAGACTGCCTCCTAAAGTGGGTCCCTCACCCCCAAGCAGCCTAACTGGGAGGCACCCCCCCAGTAGGGACAGACTGACACCTCACTCGGCCAGGTACTCCTCTGAGACAAAACTTCCAGAGGAACTATCAGACAGCTGAATTTGTGGTCTCACGAAAATCCGCTGTTCTGCAGCCACCGCTGCTGACACCCAGCCAAACAGGGTCTGGAGTGGACCTCTAGTAAACTCCAACAGACCTGCAGCTGAGGGTCCTGTCTGGTAGAAGGAAAACTAAGAAACAGAAAGGACATCCACACCAAAAACCCATCTGTACATCACCATCATCAAAGACCAAAAGTAGATAAAACCACAAAGATGGGGAAAAAACAGCAGAAAAACTGGAAACTCTAAAAAGCAGAGCACCTCTTCTCCTCCAAAGGAACGCAGTTCCTCACCAGCAACAGAACAAAGCTGGACGGAGGATGACTTTGATGAGGTGAGAGAAGAAGGCTTCAGACGATCAAACTACTCCGAGCTACAGGAGGAAATTCAAAACAATAGTAAAGAAGTTAAAAACTTTGAAAAAAATTAGACGAATGGATAACTAGAATAACCAATGGAGAGAAGGGCTTAAAGGAGCTGATGGAGCTGAAAGCCAAGTATCGAGAACTATGCGAAGATTGCAAAAGCCTCGGTAGCAGATGCAATCAACTGGAAGAAAAGGTATTGGTGATGGAAGATGAAATGAATGAAGTGAAGTGAGAAGGGAAGTTTAGAGAAAAAAGAATAAAAAGAAATGAACAAAGCCTCCAAGAAATTTGGGACTATGTGAAAAGACCAAACCTACGTCTGATTGGTGTACCTGAAAATGGCGGGGAGAATGGAACCAAGTTGGAAAACACTCTGCTAGATATTATCCAGGAGAACTTCCCCAATCTAGCAAGCCAGGCCAACATTCAGATTCAGGAAATACAGAGAATGCCACAAAGATACTCCTCGAGAAGAGCAACTCCAACACATATAATTGTAAGATTCACCAAAGTTGAAATGAAGGAAAAAATGTTAAGGGCAGCCAGACAGAAAGGTCGGGTTACCCACAAAGGGAAGCCCATCAGACTAACAGCTGATCTCTTGGCAGAAACTCTACAAGCCAGAAGAGAGTGGGGGCTGATATTCAACATTCTTAAAGAAAAGAATTTTCAACCCAGAATTTCATATCCAGCCAAACTAAGCTCCATAAGTGAAGCAGAAATAAAATACTTTACAGACAAGCAAACGCTGAGTGATTTTGTGACCACCAGGCTTGCCCTAAAAGAGCTGCTGAAGGAAGCACTAAACATGGAAAGAAAGAACCGGCACCAGCGCTGCAAAAACATGCCAAATTGTAAAGACCATCGAGGCTAGGAAGAAACTGCATCAACTAACGAGCAAAATAACCAAGTAACATCATAATGACAGGATCAGATTCACACATAACAATATTAACTTTAAATGTAAATGGGCTAAATGCTCCAATTAAGAGATACAGACTGGCAAACTGGATAAGGAGTCAGGACCCATCAGTGTGCTGTATTCAGGAAACCAATCTCACGTGCAGAGACACATATAGACTCAAAATAAAGGTATGGAGGAAGATCTATCAAGCAAATGGAAAACAAAAACAGGCAGGGGTTGCAATCCTCGTCTCTGATAAAATAGACTTTAAACCAACAAAGGTCCAAAGAGACAAAGAAGGCCATTACATAATGGTAAAGGGATCAATTCAACAAGAAGAGCTAACTATCCTAAATATATATGCACCCAACACAGGAGCACCCAGATTCATAAAGCAAGTCCTGAGTGACCTACAAAGGGACTAAAACTCCCACACAATAATAATGGGAGATTTTAACACCCCACTGTCAACATTAGACAGATCAATGAGACAGAATGTTAACAAGGATATCCAGGAATTGAACTTAGCTCTGCACAAAGTGGACCTAATAGACATCTACAGAACTCTCCACCCCAAATCAACAGAATATACATTTTTTTCAGCACCACACCACACCTATTCCAAAATTGACCACATAGTTGGAAGTAAAGTTCTCCTCAGCAAATGTAAAAGAACAGAAATTATAACAAACTGTCTCTCAGACCACAGTGCAATCAAACTAGAACTCAGGATTAAGAAACTCACACAAAACCGCTCAACTACATGGAAACTGAACAACCTGCTCCTGAATGACTACGGGGTACATAACGAAATGAAGGCAGAAATAAAGATGTTCTTTGAAACCAACGAGAACAAAGACACAACATACCAGAATCTCTGGGACACATTCAAAGCAGTGTGTAGAGGGAAATTTATAGCACTAAATGCCCACAAGAGAAAGCAGGAAAGATCCAAAATTGACACCCTAACATCACAATTAAAAGAACTAGAAAAGCAAGAGCAAACACATTCAAAAGCTAGCAGAAGGCAAGAAATAACTAAAATCAGAGCAGAATTGAAGGAAATACAGACACAAAAAACCCTTCAAAAAATTAATGAATCCAGGAGCTGGTTTTTTGAAAAGATCAACAAAATTGATAGACCACTAGCAAGACTAATAAAGAAGAAAAGAGAGAAGAATCAAATAGATGCAATAAAAAATGAAAAAGGGGATATCACCATGGATCCCACAGAAATACAATCTACCATCAGAGAATACTACAAACACCTCTATGCAAATAAACTAGAAAATCTAGAAGAAATGGATAAATTCCTCGACAAATACACCCTCCCAAGACTAAACCAGGAAGAAGTTGAATCTCTGAATAGACCAATAACAGGTCCTGAAATTGTGGCAATAATCAATAGCTTACCAACCAAAAACAGTCCAGGACCTGATGGATTCACAGCCGAATTCTACCAGAAGTACAAGGAGGAACTGGTACCATTCCTTCTGAAACTATTCCAATCAATAGAAAAAGAGGGAATCCTCCCTAACACATTTTATGAAGCCAGCATCGTCCTGATACCAAAGCCTGGCAGAGACATAACCAAAAAAGAGAATTTCAGACCAATATCCTTGATGAACATTGATGCAAAAATTCTCAATAAAATACTGGCAAACCGAATCCAGCAGCACATCAAAAAGCTTATACACCATAATCAAGTGGGCTTCATCCCTGGGAGGCAAGGTTGGTTCAACATACACAAATCAATAAATGTAATCCAGCATACAAACAGAACCAAAGACAAAAACCACATGATTATCTCAATAGATGCAGAAAAGGCCTTTGACAAAATTCAACAACCCTTCATGCTAAAAACTCTCAATAAATTAGGTATTGATGGGATGTATCTCAAAATAATAAGAGCTATCTATGACAAACCCACAGCCAATATCATCCTGAATGGGCAAAAACTGGAAGCATTCCCTTTGAAAACTGGCACAAGACAGGGATGCCCTCTCTCACCACTCCTATTCAACATAGTGCTGGAAGTTCTGGCCAGGGCAATCAGGCAGGAGAAGGAAATAAAGGGTATTCGATTAGGAAAAGAGGAAGTCAAATTGTCCCTGTTTGCAGATGACATGATTGTATATCTAGAAAACCCCATCATCTCAGCTCAAAATCTCCTTAAGCTGATTAGCAACTTCAGCAAAGTCTCAGGATACAAAATTAATGTACAAAAATCACAACCATTGTTGTACACCAATCACAGACAAACAGAGAGCCAAATCATGAGTGAACTCCCATTCACAATTGCTTCAAAGAGAATAAAATACCTAGGAATCCAACTTACAAGGGATGTGAAGGACCTCTTCAAGGAGAACTACAAACCACTGCTCAATGAAATCAAAGAGGATACAAACAAATGGAAGAACATTCCATGCTCATGGGTTGGAAGAATCAATATCGTGAAAATGGCCATACTGCCCAAGGTAATTTATAGATTCAATGCCATCCCCATCAAGCTACCAATGACTTTCTTCACAGAATTGGAAAAAACTACTTTAAAGTTCATATGGAACCAAAAAAGAGCCCACATCGCCAAGTCAATCCTAAGCCGAAAGAACAAAGCTGGAGGCATCACGCTAACTGACTTCAAACTATACTACAAGGCTACAGTAACCAAAACAGCATGGTACTGGTACCACAACAGAGACATAGATCAATGGAACAGAACAGAGCCCTCAGAAATAATGCCGCATATCTACAACTATCTGATCTTTGACAAACCTGACAAAAACAAGAAATGGGGAAAGGATTCCCTATTTAATAAATGGTGCTGGGAAAACTGGCTAGCCATATGTAGAAAGCTGAAACTGGATCCCTTCCTTACACCTTATACAAAAATTAATTCAAGATGGATTAAAGACTTACATGTTAGACCTAAAACCATTAAAATTCTACAAGAAAACCTAGGCAATACCATTCAGGACACAGGCGTGGGCAAGGACTTCATGTCTAAAACACCAAAAGCAATGGCAACAAAAGCCAAAATTGACAAATGGGATCTCATTAAACTAAAGAGCTTCTGCACAGCAAAAGAAGCTACCATCAGAGGGAACAGGCAACCTACGGAATGGGAGAAAATTTTTGCAACCTACTCATCTGACAAAGGGCTAATATCCAGAATCTACAATGAACTCAAACAAATTTACAAGAAAAAAACAAACAACCCCATCAAAAAGTGGGCAAAGGACATGAACAGACACTTCTCAAAAGAAGACATTTATACAGCCAAAAAACACATGCAAAAATGCTCATCATCACTGGCCATCAGAGAAATGCAAATCAAAGCCACAATGAGATACGATCTCACGCCAGTTAGAATGGCCATCATTAAAAAGTCAGGAAACAACAGGTGCTGGAGAGGATGTGGAGAAATAGGAACACTTTTACACTGTTGGTGGGACTGTAAACTAGTTCAACCATTGTAGATGTCAGTGTGGCAATTCCTCAGGGATCTAGAACTAGAAATACCATTTGACCCAGCCATCCCATTACTGGGTATATACCCAAAGGACTATATAAATCATGCTGCTACAAAGACACATGCACACGTATGTTTATTGAGGCACTATTCACAATAGCAAAGAGTTGGAACCAACCCAAATGTCCAACAACAATAGACTGGATTAAGAAAATGTGGCACATATACACCATGGAATACTATGCAGCCATAAAAAATGATGAGTTCATGTCCTTTGTAGGGACATGGCTGAAACTGGAAAACATCATTCTCAGTAAACTATCACAAGGACAAAAAACCAAACACCGCATGTTCTCACTCATAGGTGGGAACTGAACAATGAGAACTCATGGACACAGGAAAGGGAACATCACACTCCGGGGACTGTTGTGGGGTGGGGGGAGTGGGGAGGGACAGCATTAGGAGATAATACCTAATGCTAAATGACGAGTTAATGGGTGCAGCAAAACAACATGGCACATGGATACATATATAACAAACCTGCACATTGTGCACATGTACCCTAAAACCTAAAGTATAATAATAAAAAATAAAAAAATTAAAAATTAAAAAAAAAAAACCCATGCAAGTAACATGAAACAAAAGAAGGAAGAATAACACTATTTTCCAAATGCTTTTTAGAGTGAAAAGCAATAAACAATAACAATTTAATAAATTCCTTATAGGTTACAAAGCAAATTTTGTAATGGACTCATTTAGCAAAGCATAATTTCACAGCTAGCAGTGCTATTCTATTAGCCAAAATGAATTTTTTAAAAAAGCCTTTAGCATATTCTAGTTTAATGTAATGAACTCCAAATAGGCAGGTATTCAAAAAATGTAATTTCATACTTGTTTAAGAATAATTGCTTGCTTGCAGAATTTCTGTGCAATGTTTGCAACTTGCTGTATTTTGGCAGGAATAACAAAGCCAAGTGCAGAGAGCTGACGAACTTCTCTCAGAAGAATCACCAAACGATCTGAATAATGCACTTTTAGTGATCCATCATTAGAATCCAATTCCATAATTCGACTACTAGCCTCAATACTATAAAACAAAATAAATAACCTGTTAAGTTTCATGTTCTCACTGTTTTGACTAATAAACACAATAGTTTTTACAACTTTTCTGTACATCTAATATTAGCTCAGAGTTTAAAAAAAAACTTTTTAATTATAGCTTTTAAGTTGTGGGTTTTTTCCGTATATTATTTCACAATTCAGATTTTGGAAACAAACTGCAATATCCAAAATGTATCATCACATTAATATTTCAACCAAGCAGTTTTAAAGTAAGAAAAATCAATCTCTTAACTTCCAGCTAAAACTCAAAATTGACATCATATCCACCACAAAGAAAAAATTCTGATTCATTTTCTAAAGGTATCTTTGATTTTTAAAAAAATCAGTGTACTTGCTTCTTTAGTACTTTTATTAAAACATCAATAATAAGGAATATCAAAATGGTAGGAGTAGAGATATTAAAACGTTTCATTCTTCTACCCTTTGTTTCACTACCTAATAATTGTCCTTTTTTGTGTTTCTTGTAAAGGCTATAATAGCAAATATTACTTTGGGGAACTCAAATCAGAATGGATTGTAAAAATGCTGAACTAAATTCAGCAACAGGTATTATGCTTTCATCACCTTCCTTTAGGATTAGGTTTACATAATGCTGCTTTTTTTTTTTTTTTTTTTTTTTTTTTGAGACAGGGTCTTGCTCCAACACCCAGACTGGAGTGCAGTACAGCGATCATGGCTCACTACAGCCTTGACTTCCCTGAGCTCAAGGATTCCTCCCATCTCAGTCTCCTGAGTAACTGGGACAACAGGCAAGCCACTATGTTCGGCTAATTTGTCTTTTGTAGAGACAGGATTTCGCCATGTTGCTCAGGCTGGTCTCAAACTCCTGGGGTTCAAGTGATCCTCCCACCTTGGCCTCCCAAAGTACTGGGATTACAGGCATGAGCCACCACACCCAGCCTCATTATTTCAAATCACCCTCACAATTAAGAAAAATTGCAGGTATTAGAAGGTAACAATGAAAAGCAAAGAACAAAAGTATTCAGCTTACTTAATAGCACATAAAACAAAATATAATAAAAAGTAGAACACTTTAAAATGGCTTAAAATGATGATTTAGCCCAAATTTTCCTATATACAAATAAATCATGTCAGTAAACTATTATGGTGACTCTTTTTGCCTTTATTCAGGATTGATCTTCAAAGTTAGTTTGTATATACCAGCATTTCCCAAAATATGTCCAAAAACCCACTGATGATTCTATGGACAAAAAATAGGTCTAAAAAAAAAAAAAGGGCAGGAGGAGGGGGTTTCAAAGCCTAATGAGAAACGCTGTGTGGAAGGAACAAAGTTAAACAAACTTACTAACAGCAGATCTCAGACCGTTGGTATGCAACCATGCTAGTGGACCTCCACTGAAGCTCTAATGATAAAGTATGCAAATTTTCCAAAATTAGTTGGCTAAAGCACTGTTTTTTTTTTGTTTTTTGTTTTTCTTGCCTGGAGTATCTCTCATGTTTTAGGCTCAAAGTAGAAGGAGAAAGAGCTAAATGGCATAAAGTTATAATCATTATGCCCTAACACCCTTCAGTTTCCTCTATTTTTCCTCCAGAGCCAGAATTATAGATTTAAATCCCCGTTAGAATTAATAAGGTTAACTCATTTATACATTCAATATAGCTCAATAAATATTTACCAAAGCCGTATTATGTGGAGCACCATGAAGAAATACTCCGTCTCAAGGAGTTTAAAAATAATACAATTTTACAAAACTGCAACATTGTTTAAAGTGTATGTGTGCGTGTGCATATAATATTAATGTAAACAGGTAGAAAAACATATATGAATACCAATAACAAAAAAACATGGGGAAAGACTAATCCTAAAATGGGAATCCATAATTCTGGGGAACAGACAAGAGAAATAAGAGGGAGGCAGTTAACTAAATCATCAAAGTTTCCAGCCTTAATGAATTAAAAGTTGATGATCAAAAACAAAAAAAAATAGAGGAGGAGTAGCAAGTTTGGAGACAGGAAAAAGATAATTAATTCCCTCTGGGTATTTGGATTAATAACATATGGTTTTGGATTTTACAGTTTAATATATCTATACTTACCACAAACCAGATCTGGAATCAGATAAACCTGATTGAATATCCCTGGACCAATCATCAAATTGTTCCTGTTCATATAGTTTAAGCTGGTCTAAGAGATCTTCGGCACTTCGATGGAAACATCGAAATCCTGACAAGTCAGATAAAAGAGCCTCTGCAATCTTGATAGTATCATCTACCTTAAAAAGTCAAATTACACATATGTACATTATTTAAATTCCAAAAAAATTAGCATAAAGTAAGGAGTCCCCTTCTCTGATCTGTGATTCAGAAATTATTTTACCTTTCATCTATAAACAGTGAAACAGAAGATTCACCAAAGAATATAAAAATATCAACCCCTATTTTGCTTCTGAATTATACAGCTGCAGAATAGCAAACACAAGAGGATAACCCATACAAGGCATAACTCCAAGAATAAAATGGAGGGTAAAGGGAAAGTCAGCCCTCAAAATATCTGTGCCCCAGTGATTTTCAGAGGAAACTCTGGGAACTTCAGCATTACTCCTAAACATGTTCAGTAATAATTTCGGCCCTTAGCAACATGCTCCGATTAAAAGCTCAAATAGTAATTAGGCCAAAGGGAACATCAATTAAGAGACATAAATGCCTTTCCTCCACAACTGTACAGAGAACATTACAGCACCCTGGAAAACTGATGGACAGAAACATTAGGCAGAATATATCAGAAAATAAAACATCAAAAATACAAACCTGAATAAGCAGAAATGTCGAATATGCTGGCTTTTGTAATATTCCATGAGGTCTTGCTCTTACTCACAGACTATAATCAATTAACATTTATTGTGCAAGTCTAATGCAAGACACTGAACCACATACTAGTTAGTAAGTCCATAAGAGTCTTAGGTCAATTTTAATAATATTAAAATAATAGTCGTTTAAATCTATAAATTGCTGTCACTACCTTAGACCATGCCACAATTACCATTTACCTTTCCTTTAACTTCCTTTCAACCTAAGTGATTTGGTTACATAAACATACTTGCAGGTAAGACTTTGCAACTACTAAAATTTTACAATAATTTTTTTTGAGATAGCATCTCTTTCTGTCGTCCACCATGGAGCACTGTGGCACAATTACGGCTCACTGCAGCCTCAATATCCCAGGTTCAGGTGATGCTCCCACCTCAGCCTCCTGAGTAGCTGGGACTACAGATGTGCACCACCATGTCCAGCTCATTTTTGTAAACAATAATTTTTCTTTTTTTTTACTCAGTGTAAAGGATGCTTTCCTCCTGAATACAGGTATTTCTTTGGAACAACTGCAATTGGAATAAATGATGCATTATCTCTACAGAAAGAAGGAATAGAACCATTACAACTCCTCTGCATACTTTTTCAGTGTTCGACTGCATTTTGTATGAAAATTAGACAGACATGCCAAGGAAAACGGAGAATATATTTACTACAGCTTTAGAGTACCTTCTACATGCCTTAATTTAGCAGATTTTATAATTAGTACTCTTTATCTTTTATTAAAATAAATACCTTCAATTCCAACTGGCGAACCCAAACTATATTGTTGACAACTTCTGAAAGATTTTTGCCAGAAAGTGGTCCAGATGCATCACCAGGAATTCCTCGGCACCGATTCTCAAAGTCTAATCGAAAATCTATAAAATTTAAATCAAATAAATGATTACAAAGAATTAGCAAAGATTTCCTAAGTAACTTCCATGTATCAAGCACTATGTCAAATGCTGTAGAAAGAAAAATAATGAGTTGGTCCTTACCCCCAAGGACTGTGCCATGTATCAAATGAAACAGCAAAAGATAATAACTTGTTAATGCAAAAAAATCTGTCATTTATAACAGAATAAGTAAATTAATCTTCAGCATGAAAATGTCAGAAAAATGTATCTTTAATCCTAAATGGTATGCAACAAAGAAAAAAGTAATATACAAAAATATTATCTCAAGCAAACACTATAATCTCATAAACGTTTACCTTTAATTGAGTCCACAAGTCTTGCCAGTAAAGTTTCTCTTTCTAACATCAATTCTTTGCTTATAGTTGGACGCTTTACCAACTCTTTATATTTCAGGAATGCTTGAAGAAGCTAATATAAAATAAAATAAGTATATGTTCATCCCAACGGATTAACTCAGTAAATATATATATATTTTTATATATATATTAGCTTAAGAGAAATATTAAAAGTGAAATATCTCAATGTTTTACCTGCTGTGGACTGTCTTGAATTTCTGAAATATAATTTTTCAATTTTCCTGCTATGTTTTGTTCCGCAGGTGCAATAATCTTTTCATATTGAGACACTGCAGCTTTCCACAAGGGCTACACACATTAACAACATTGTTAGACTTTAGTATGTTTTAAATCTGTCTTTAAAAAGAACAACATAAACAGGAAACTATACAGACATAAACAAATATATATACAACCTCAGTATATGGATTATATTGCACAGGATTCAGGCCAGTAAAAGGTTCAAATACTCGAGTGAAGCATATGATTTTCTCTTCACTGGCAGGTAAAAAATAGAGAAGCTTCTCATGAATTGTTCTAATAGCCAAGACCTAAAATGAAGTATTAAAAAAACAGAATTTACTTAAATCAAACCATTTGCATAAATAGGTCTAAAATCTAGATATATTGGGCAAGAATTTCTTTAAATTAGGTTCGCTAAAAAAAATAAATAAATAAAACTGAAACTCTAGTCCAGAGAATTGCCACCTGACAACAAAGTGATGCACAAAAACGTAACTGTTTCATCACACTAACATTAATAAGTGTGCTCAAATCTAGTGAATATGTAAGACCTAAATATTTTTAAACTATGTTTAAAGTTTAACACAGTTTAAAAAACTGTTTAAACTATATTTACAGCTCATTTAAGTAAATTTTTAGAGCCTACCCTTAATATAGTAATAACTTCTGATTTTCATTATTCTGCATTAAATTGCCCTTCTAATAATGAAATGACATATTAACAGCCCTATTTTTTATTATTTACAAACAGCTGGGAAACACATTGTATTTTGAGCTAAAAATTTCCACCAACAATCAAAAGGTAATCAAAAAGGCTAAGTGAAAACAATTCCTTCTATTTGAGTTGTAAATCTCAGTATAAACTCATGATTTATTTTTCTCTTGCTAAAAATTTACCTATTAGCAGTTCTGTCTACTGAGTATACCTAACAGCACTGATAACTAAGTAACAGCACTTCCCCTACAGATTGTTGTTAAATAGCCCCCAAAAAGAACCAGGCTCCTTGAAAAAAATTACTAATTCCAGGTATGAGACATAAAATGTACAACATGGGCTGGGCTGGAATATTTTGGGGGGTTTGAAAGCTATCAAAGAAATACTGAAGTTGGCCACGTGCAGTGGCTCACGCCTGTAATCACAGCACTTTGAGAGGCCGAGGTGGGCGGATGACCTGAGGTCAGGAGTTCAAGACCAGCCTGGCCAACATGACGAAACTCCATCTCTACTAAAAATACAAAAATTAGCCAGGTGTGGTGGCGTGCACCAGTAGTCCCAGCTACTCAGGAGGCTGAAGCAGGAGAACTGCTTGATCCTGGGAGGCAGAGGTTGCAGTGAGCCAAGATCACCTCACTGTATTCTAACCTGGGCAACACATCGAGATTCCATCTCAAAAAAAAAAGGAAAGAAACACTGAACTCATGTCAAAATGGCATAGGAGGCAACTTGAAGGGGCACTCTCTGCCCAAAAACTGAACAAATTGAGTATAATAATAATAATAACTAAAATGGACTGAAACACATAAAATACAAAAATTCATGGGTTCATAATGACACTATCAAAAAACATTTCATTGGTTGTCACTGGAACTTACTATGACCCTAATCTACTTAATGTTCATTGTTCTAAAAAGCGATAAAAAGAAATAAGCAATTATCTATACTGCCGTTTCTATGCAAACTATATTTCAAAGTAACAAAAAGTTGAAGAAAAAATTCTTCTTATAGAAAAGTCAAGACTAATAAAAGCAGAAAGAACACCAGAATTAGAAAATCACCATTTTGTAACTCTTCATGATTAATGACTGCTAAAAGTATTTTTTAAAAGTTGGAGAGCATTATAATAAATTCATCAGACTGGTCATACCTGAACCCTCACAGATCAAACTTAACATCACTAAAAATGGGAAAACCTGATACCACATACGTCCTGATATAGCAAGGTGAGAAATGCCATATGGCATAAAAAAAGGGGAAACTTTTAAATTAAAAATGTCTCAGGAGACCTATCAACCAAATACAATGGGTGCACCTTGTTTGCAACCTCATTCAAGTAAACCAACTATTTACAAATTTCTGAGAAAATCAGGATAAATACATACCGGCTAGATATAAAATGATATTAAGAAATTATTGTCATTTTTTTGGCTGTGATAATGGCACTGTGGTTATGTTTTAAGGGTGGAAGTATAAAATATCTCTGCTTTATAAATATTCCAGTTTAAAAAAAAAAAGGTTAAGGGAAAGACAAGGAAGACAAAGATGAGAAAAGAACTGAAAAATGTCAATGACTATTAAAATTAAATGGTGGATACATGGACATTCATTATACTATTTTACTTTTTAATATGTTTGAAATATTTCATTTTTTTAAAAAGTTTTGTTTTTTTTTTTTTTAAGTCACTAATAAAGAACTATAGTTCTTCTAAGCAAGGCAGGAATGGTCAGTTTTGCAATCTTTAAGTAATCTCATTTTGCCTGTCCCCGTAAGCTAAATATATGTTCTTTACTGAAACTCATAACTTGTGTAAATTAAGCAATTGTTTCAAATATTTCCACTGAATACCACTTAAAAAGTTGTCCCAACTTAAAAACAATTGCAACAGCCAACAGACTCCCTGAAAGCTTCCATACATGGTCAAGTGGGCTGATTAACTTTTTACAATAAAAAACAAAATATAAGCTCACAACTATCAAGTTGACCAGTCTCACACCAAATAAAAAGAAAGGATGTGGAAACTGGCCCAACAAGAACTTTAATTCCTATTCTCTCACAAAACTAATTTGCAGCAGATGTATAGTGCTTATTGATTATAAAATACATTTACAAACAAGTCAAGACATACTTTACATTTAAAGACAAAGATCTAGATAATCAAATTGATACCTCTTCAAGGCGTTTGCCAAGTTTGTCAAGTGTTTCTGGAAAATATTTTTCATTTTTCCATGGATGAGGAACATAGCGCTGCCACACCTGACCTGTTAGGTGATTACAGACTATCACCCACTGTTCACAAACTGAAATACCAGCTTTCAGACTTTCTTTCACAAGATAATAAGGATCTTCCCATAGGTTCAAAGTTCCCAACTTTTTCTGAACAAACCTTCCAAATGAACCACCTAATAAAACATAAAGCAAAGAGTTTAAGGGAAATAAATGTATTTTTATAGAATAATTATAAAATACATGCTTATGACAATATTCTAAAAATATACCAATTAGCCAACTAAGGATCTATGAAGTACATGCACATCCTGAGACTACCACTCTCAGTAACAAATATTTTTAACAGCACGGACACACACTGCTTTGCATTTTTGCATATTTCAATTTTCAATATACCATTACACCTTTTAAGTATAGAAATATGTATGCAGCACACCAACATGGCACATGTATACATATGTAACAAACCTGCACGTTGTGCACATGCACCCTAGAACTTAAAGTATAATAAAAATGTATATATATTTAAAAAAAAGAAATATATATACAATTTCCTCAAGGCTGCAGAGCCTACTGTATGGATACTGCATTACGTAAACAATTCCTAATTGCTATTTACTTCTGCTCATCACAAACAATGCTGCAATAAATATATTTGTACATGTAACTTTATATACTTATCTGATATTTCCTTAAGAAAATAATGACAAGGGTATTTTCTAGGTCAAAATATTTAATATTAACAAATAAGCCTATATATTTTAAATAATTTTTCAGTTTATTTCAAAATAGCCTACATATATATATAAATACTAAAAATCTATGTAAATTTGGTTATATTAATGGTTCAAAGAACTTGACACATATGATTTATACTACCCAACTATATACAAATATCTATTTAAATAATTCTACATGATTTGCTTTAAGAGTTACTTTCAATTACAGTATTACATAAAGGAGCATTTTAAGTAAGGACTTAAAGGATAAAAAGAAAACAAAATAAGACAGGTTTTCGAAATTCCAAAAGTTCATTATTTTACTAGTACCTATGATGTCTAAGAGATGCAACATTCGTGACTCAGGATAATGATCATGTTCCGTTTGTCTCCACACATCATCTACAACATCCTGAGTAGTCTCCACCAAGTCAACAACTTCTAGTAAGGATAGACTGTCCAAGTTATAAAACTCCTAGAACAAAAATGCATTAATTTTTAAACATAATTATATTTGTACTTTGGGTAATATAATCAAAATGTTCCCAGGCCTTTTCAACTGCCACAACTCTAATATTTGCCATATTATTTTCTCCTCCTTTTTCTAACAGCTTATAACTACTTCCATATGCAAATACCCTATAATTTCCCCCCAAACATAAATGTCATGAAAAGACAGAATATAAAAATTGTAAAAAGTCTACTCATTCATTTATACAATTGGCCTAATTTTCTTTAAATTTTGATTTTTTAAAATTTACTCAATAAAGGTGATCTCAACTCCACATATACACTACCCACTGTAGTTCACGTCTTTATTCATTCATTATTAATTCATAATATTATGTTTAAGAATAACACAACCACAGTCAAGATTTATCATGCTCTATTTCATCATTGTTATCAAAAAAAGCTTAAAACCATTTAAAACACTCTATTAAAATATTATTGAAATAATAGTGGAAATGAGTAGAAAATTAATATATATTTGTTTTGAAAAGAATAGACTTTTTATGTTCACACTTAAAATGGTCACTCAATTTCAATGTAGACACATAAAGGAATAATCAATTAAATAAGCATAAAACTAAGACTTTTAATATTTCAGATTACTTCAAAATGCTAATTTGAACAAAGTGAACATCCATTCAAAAGAACATATTACCTGTACATAGATAAACCTGCCATATTTGTTTTTCACTATGTACCTGCAGAAAAGTAATTTTGGGGTTTTTTTGTTTTTTTTATTTTCTTGAGATGGAGTCTCGCGCTGTTGCCCAGGCTGGAGTGCAATGGCACGATCTCTGCTCACTGCAGCCTCCACCTCTCAGGTTCAGGCAATTATCCTGCCTCAGCCTCCCGAGTAGCTGGGATTACAGGCACTCACCACGACGCCCAGCTAATTTTTGTATTTTTAGTAGAGACGGGGTTTCATCGTGTTGGCCAGGCTGGTCTCGAACTCCCGACCTCAAGTGATCTGCCCATCTCGGCCTCCCAAAGTGCTGGGATTACAGGTGGGAGCCATCATGCCCAGGCATAATTTCGTTTTTGAGAAAAATATTTTATAGTGATTAGAATTTAACTAAGTTTTGGATTTCTCAATTCATTTTACATATACAACTTAAACTTTTCTACATATAAAAAATCTATTTTGTTCACAATCAAGTAAATTTTAAAACAGAGGAGAGGCTGTAAAAATTGAATCCTAAAGTACTTTTATAAGAAGCCCAAAGCCGAGCGCGGTGGCTCACGGTTGTAATCCCAGCACTTTGGGAGGCCGAGGCGGGCGGATCACGAGGTCAGGAGATCGAGACCACGGTGAAACCCCGTCTCTACTAAAAATACAAAAAAATTACCCGGGCGTGGTGGCGGGCGCCTGTGGTCCCAGCTACTCGGAGATGCCGAGGCAGGAGAATGGCGTGAACCTGGGAGGCGGAGCTTGCAGTGAGCCGAGATTGCGCCACTGCACTCCAGCCTGGGCGACAGAGCGAGACTCCGTCTCAAAAAAAAAGAAGCCCAATATATAACCATGTATGAAACACATACTCTTGCAATTGTTTCAAATAATTCTTTAAAATAATTGGCTCTTTCTTTATTAATCTGTTTATTTCCATGGTGAGCTTGTTCTATCCAAAACTGGAACTCATCGCTTGGTGTAAGGATACCTATAAAAGTCAAGAAGAGAAACAAATGGTATAGAATATCAGAGGAAAAAAAATGAATACAAAACAGCAGAGCAGCAAAATATTTGAGTCATCTAACACATATGCTCCTAGCTGAGATCAAACAGGTGACACTTCCTTATTGTTTCCTATTTCATACTATAAACAAAGTGTCCTTCCTGCAGTCTACTTAGTGCCACATTTTTCAGATCTGTGTGCTTTTTTTTAGTGATTCACTGTTTAAAATGGCCCCCAAAAAAGTGCTAAATGGCTGTCTAGTGTTCCAAAGCACAATAAGGTTGTAATGTGCCTTACAGAAAAAATACATGTGTTAGATAAGCTTCATTCAGGCATGAGTTACAGTGCTGTTAGCCATGAAGTCAATGTTAATGAATCAACAATATATATGAATTAAAGTGTCTTTAAACAGAAAAAAAAAATAAGGTTATGTATTGATCAGTTGATGAGATGTTGTGACCAGGGGCTCAAACGAACCTAACCCTGCATTGCTCCTAGGAACAAAGGTTCAATATTCACTAATTCAGTGTTTACAGTGACTTTATAGAACATAACTACTGCCTCGGCACTTTGGGAGGCCTAGTAATCAGGATCCCTTGAGGCCAGTAGTTTGACACCAGCCTGGGCAACAGAGCAAGACCCCATCTCTACAAGAACTGAAATAAATTAGCCAGCAGATAGTGGTATGCACCTGTAGTTCTAGCTACTCTGGAGGCTCAAGCTAGATTGCACATTATTAACAATTATATTTTCCTCTTCTCCACATCCACATAAATCTACTCATTTTTTTAAAACCTATGCTCAGAGAAATTCCAAAAGTATTTGAAGAAATCTATGAAGAAATATGTTCATTTACTAATGTACTAATGAGACAATCATTTTGTACTTTCTTTTATTAAGCTATGGTTATATACCTCGTGTGTCATCTTCCTTAAATTTCAATTTTAAGTTAGTGTCTGATCTTCGTAGAACTATACCCAACCCAGCTTCTAGTTCACTCAAAAGATTCTGAAGTTTGGGATCAAAGTTTCTGCTCCATTCCTGATCCTAAATAAAAACAAACAAGAGCAACCAAGATTGATCAAAATTTTGCTAATCAAATTGGCTTCCCAAAACACTGTCCAAAAACCCATTTTTCTTAAAGCCTGCCACTACCTCCACTTCATAAGAAGAATAAAAAGTCCTCCCAACAGTTAAAACTATGAAAAGCATTTAATGTAGAAATGTTAAGAGTTGATGTGGATTGCATTTTATATCTTTCTCCAATTTCTCTATTTTTTTACAAATTACATTAAATTTAAATTTAAAAAGTTAAGAAAAGATATTTTAATTAAAATTAAAACACTAATAACATTAACAGTAAAAAATAGATATTTATGTTTATATGAAAACACTTATCCAAATACCTCAGTTAAAAAAAAAATGACAGCTACTTTTCTCACCTTTAACAACATTGGTGCGAATACTTGCCGTACTGCTTGGTAAAGAGAACTAATAGGTGACTCTAACATAGACGAAACAAGAATGTTATTGTGTAGATTCTCATCAGTAATTACTTCAGGTCGCAGCTTGAAAAACACCAGCACTTTATCTTTTGTGTCACCAAACTCAATCTAAAGTGATAAATGATTTTTAATGTTATTTCATAAAATTTAGTATTCGAAAAAATGTAGACAAAGTTCTATCACTATAATTATACCTCTTGGAAAACAATAGTTACTTTAAAAATAAATATATTAAAACCAATTTATATCTTCTTTCCTTAAGAATACTTCAGTTTAAAAACTTATTCCCACTTACACTAGATCATAAAGTCACTTTGATAAGTTATTTATAAACATAAAACAATATGTACATTGTTGACTGCTAACTATTCCATTCCAGTCAGATTCCATTCCAGCCAGATTCCGTTCCAGCCAGAGTCCATTCTATCCAGAATCAGTAATAGTACAGATGAGAGCTGTATGCTCCAGGTACACAATGAATAGTGTACTTCTCTAGTAACACAGAAAGTCTATAACAAAATGTTAATTACCCTCTTACCTAATTTTAAAATTATACATGCACTCAAAACTACCAAAATGAACTTAAGTTGCCTATCTCCTAAAATTAACTTTATCTTAACTGAAAATTTTTCCGTAAAGAGTCGATCATAAAACTTTGTCAAATTATCATATAGCTAGATTATTTTAAATCGGAACCAGATGAACTCAGTTGGAATTCACTACAGCAACCTTGTTTAAAACAGGTCAGTTCATAGTAATTAGTTCATTAGCTGAGAAGTATACTATCAAAGGAAGTTTTTGCATTAAACACAAATTTTCAGTTATTCTCATTTCTTTTTTCAGGAAAAGAAGTCTACACATTAAAAAGCTTTCAAACAAGGTCACTGCTGTGTATGAAGAACAGCTATGGGTCTCATGCCTCTTTTTTCTATCCAAATAATCACATTTTTGGCCGCTGGAAAGGAGCTGAAACTTTCTGTTACTGCTCAAACGCTTGTTATATTTCATGACACATGAAAAGTATATGAAATCCACATGTCAGTGTCCATAAATAAAGTTTTATTAGAACATAGCCATTCCCATTCAATTACATGTATTATTACAAAGTATTACATGTCTGCTTTTACACTACAAGGGCCAAGTTGTAGCTGCAATGGAGCCCTTGTTGCCCGCAATATTATCTGACCTGTTTGCCAACCTCTGTCCTAAAGCATAAAGCAGATCACAGCACTCTCTTGCTTAAGATTACCAATAACTTCCTATTTCAATTTAAATGCTATACAATGTCCTAAATGATCAGCCTGTGCCTTATTCTCCCTTCTCATCTACCACAATGTTCCTTCATACCATAAACTTCAGCAATCACTCTGGATTTCTTTTCTTGCCCCTGGAAACTAAGTTAAAACCCAGCTCAGGGCCTTGGTACTTACAGTTTCTTTTGCTTAGAAAACTCTTCCCCCAGATTATGTCTGCCTGCAACTCATCATTCAAATCTCGCTTCAAAGATAACTAATTCAGAGAGGTATTATCTCCCACCATATATATCTTTAGTTCCCCACACCACCACGTCACTACTATAACATTAATAGCACTTATCAATACCCAAAATTATGTTACATATATCTGTAGCATGCGTTTAGCCTACCTTTGTCCATTCCAATGTTACTCCTTTAAGATAAGGACTCTGTGTTCATAGCTTTGTCCCCAGTACTAGTAGGTAGTCAATAAATATTTGCTGACTTATAAACTTGCTGTATCATGCTAACTAGCAAGCATCTAAAGTACAACTGAAGACATAACAAAATATTTTCAAATATGACTAAAAACCCGTAGTGAAGTGTACAACTAAAAATAACAGATACATCGTTGGGCTTTACTAGTAATAGCTTTAACTTAAAAAAAAAAAAGCTCTACCTTCAACTTTCAAATACCCAAGCCAAGATACACTTTCACGAATCCAAACCCCTTTCCATCTTTCCTACCGCATTCTATCCAAACTTTCAGTGGCAATTACAACAGTGTGTCCTGATTTTATCATTTGCTGAGTGTATGTCATCCTAAGCCACTGGAGTGAGTCTAGGAAAGGCAGAAAGCAGGGGGCTCTATCCTGAATTACACTACCTATTGGAGAAAAAGAAAAGTTAACATTTAGGTTGTAACTTTTGTCCCTTCCTTTCCTCAGCCATAAAATAAGAATAAGAATAGTTCCTATCTTACAGTGTTGTTATGGCTATTAAATGAACGAATACATATAAAGTACTTAGAACAGTGCTTGACAGAGTCTAAAGTGAAAATAAATGTTAGCTATGATTATCCATCCTTTTTATATCTTTGTAAACCCATCAAGCCTGGCAAAGTGCCTTGCATGTACTGAGTTCAAAGTAAATGTTTATTAAATACAATCGAATTAAACCTAAGAATAAAGATACTGAATGGGGTGAATGATTCAACCATCCTATAAAAATGCACTGAAGCCAGGCGTGGTGGTGCACGCCTGTAATCCCAGCACTTTGGGAGGCCAAGGCGGGTGGATCACCTGAGGTCAGGAGTTCGAAACCAGCCTGACCAACATGGTGAAACCCCGTTTCTACTAATTACAAAAAATTAGCCGGGTGTGGTGGCACATGCTCTATAATCCCAGTTACTTTGGAGGCTGAGGCAGGAGAATCGCTTGAACCCGGGAGGCAGAGGTTGCAGTGAGCCAAGATTGTGCCATTGCACTCCAGCCTGGGCAATACGAGCAAAACTGCGTCTAAAAAAAAAAAAAAAAGGCACTGAATGTTTTTGCTGAGTTTCAAAAACTCTGCTAGACCTAGGGATAAGGGTGAACACAAGAGGAAGAGGTTTAAAATATGTCTTTGTTTTATTAACTTAAATCTATTTACTGAGTCCCCTTTAATGTGTCAGGCAATTTTCTTCCGTGTTTTTCTTTTATGCTTATATATATAAGCCCTGATTGCAAATGCAACCCATTTTTTAAGCAATCCTGCCAGTGGAGGGAGCAGTGCAATTAATAAATCAGTATATCACATGATGTACACCAAAAAGGAATTCAAACTTTATTTTGAAATATATCATTTCACAAAAATTTAAATTCCTAACTAATCTTTCCCTTGGGCAATGTTAAAATCAGAGCCTGAACCAAAAAAGATAGACCAGAATTTGCCCCCCCCAAAAAAAAACTCAAAAAGGGGAGAGAAAAAAACTAAAAATAACTAAGAAAATGTTTTCTTTTTAGTTATAACGTATCGTAGTCTTTCTTAAAAAGTAGAATATAGGCCGAGCGCGGTGGCTCATGCTTGCAATCCCAGCACTTTGGGAGGCCGAGGAGGGCGGATCACTTGAGGTCAGGAGATGGAGACCAGCCTGGCCAACGTGGTGAAACCCCCGTCTCTACTGAAAATAGAAAAATTAGCCAGGCGTGGTGGCGCGTGCCTGCTACTCGGGAGGCTGAGGCACGAGAATCGCTTGAACCCAGGAGGCGGGGGATGCAGTGAGCAGAGATCGCGCCACTACACTCCATCCAGCCTAAGCGACAGAACGAAACTCCGTATAAAAATTTAAAATAAAATACAATCTAATTGCTTCTATTCAGATGTATGGAAGGGAAGCCTGCTTCGGTCAGGTAGGATGCAAAACTTGGAAACTACATGCTTAAGCACGAGGCCAACGCAGCTAAGCCAATAATGCAGGAGAAGTGGAGACAGCCTTGGGTTCCTGAAAAGGATCCGGTTGGTAAAACTAAAGAGTGTGACCCGACATCCCTCTGGCTGGGCCTGGGGACTTGAAGAGTGGTCAGGGGTCAGGCAGGAGTGCAAGGAACCGTACCGTGTTGGAAAAGGAGATTCCGGCGTCGGATCGCTGCACCCTGAGGAGCATCTGGTTGCCGTCATCCAAGAAGTTGTTGATTTCAAGACAGTTGCACAACGGTGGCTGATTCCAGAGTTCAGACATCAGCCCGAAGTAATTCTGGGTAGTAGTGAAAATGAAGAGCTTCCGAACGTCCGCAGTCCCGTTCGCCATAATTGGAAGGGGTGGAGGGAAGTTGGGGGAAGGGGGAGGGAAGAAGAAACCAGTCCGGAGGGAAGTGAAGGGAAGAGAGGAGCTTTGCTCAAACCCGTAGCCCGACCGCGGGACCCAGAGCTTCGCGGTTGCCAGGGGTAGTCGCTATGGCGACGGAGCGCTACGGCGGCGTCGCTGGCGGCGCGCGGTGGACGTTGCCCTCTCGGGGCACGCGCACGCAAAGCTGACGGAGGTGATCGACCGCCTCGGAGCTCTTCAGCGGCTCCCTGCGGTCATCGATTGTAAGGGGTTGGGACAAGTTTATGTTGGCTCTCAAACATGTCTTTTATTCTTCTTACTCATTTCTTATCACGCATAATCAGAAGAGAGACATCTAGCCTTCCAGTACAGCAGCGTGATCTAGATTTAGGGGAGCTGGGTTCCAGTGCTCCCTCTCCACGTGCACCGGGTAGCAAAACAGTCTGTCAGCGTCAAGGTACACATCTGTTAAGAGGGGGAAATACTATCTCACAACCAGGGGTGTAGTGCGGATTGTAAAAGATTACTATTTAAAAATCGCTTTTTAGAGAGGCTTATAAAGAATAGGAATTCAATACAATGTTAATTTACTTTCTGAGTCGCCTTCTGCTCCTTTCTGTGCTGCTACATTTCCCAACATCGTTTTTTCTCCTATTATTAATTTTAGAAAAATTTAACCAGCAGTTTTTTTATTACAGTCATTACCCGAACACAACCATATTTGTAAAATAGCTAAAATTTACAGTGATACGTTTTAGTTTATTTTGTAACAACCGCAACCAAATTCTGTGAAAATACAGATATGAAAACAGTCTTTGTCATTTTCTACCTCATGGCATTAACTATAAACTACTAAATTGCTGGTCATTCATCCGAACATTCGTCAAACACTTTCTCAATTCAGTAATTCTCTTCTAAAAATATTTACTACGTGTTATTAGGTTGGTGCAAACGTAATTGCGGTTTTTTGGCAAGAACTGTAATTACTTTTGCACCAATCTAACACAATTTGCCAAGTACCCAACTAGGCCCTGGGGACACAGTTCCTGCCCTCTGGAAGTTTTTGCTGTAGTCGTTCATCACCTCAGCAGTGCTTTGACCCAAGATCCTAGGGTACCTAAACATATACAGATTTTTTTTTGTTTGCACTTAATAATCATAACCTCCCCTTAAAAGTATACTGTTTGAGAATTAGAAGGAGAGTCCTTTTATTTGCTGAGCAACTTAAGATTTTGGAGTGGGAACTTAAAAAAGCTGAACTGCTCTAAATTATAAAAGGAAATGAAAGTAAATTCTCATGAAATATCCAAACGGTGGGAGGTGGGAGTCTGGCCACTGGATGGGAAAACATCCAAACGGTGAGGTGGGATGCTGACCACTGGGTGGGGAAAAAATCCTAACAGGAACCCACGATGACTGTGTAGCTAATAAAAAGATTTTGAAAGCCAAAGTGACCACTATGGTTACAGAGTTTCTTGCTCTGCAATGAGCATTATCACTCTTACTAAGGTCTTCAGGAAAGTCTCCATTACCCACAAGTGCTCGGTCTGGTGAGTTGTTTTGGTGGAAATGTATGAAATGGCTGAATTGAGCTTCCATAACAATATGGTGAATAAAAAGTCAACACATGTAGGAAGATGAGTCTAGAAAGCAGATGAGATCATGAGTATGTGATCCTCCCAAGAATTTTTAGAACCCTTGAGGAAACTTCGGGCTTCCACAAACTATGAAATTGTGTTTGAATCAAGTTTAACACCGATCTCAAACATGGAAGCTCCCGTTGACATGTAAACCCCATGAAATAGAGGTTTTGTGTTTCCTTTTCACTACTATATACGAAAAATGAGGCAGAGAGTAGGAAGAAAAGACAGATACGGACTTTATTTATTGTATCAAGCATACAATAAAGAAGAAAGAACCTCACAGATTAAATAACTTACACAAAAACACAGAGATGGTAAGTGGTAGAACCAAGATTCATACCAAAATCCAATTCTGAGCCAATCTCTATATACCATATCACAGTGATAGCCAGATATCCACCAAAATCTATTTTTCCCTTCCATAGCTAAGAAGTGGCTACCATGGAGGTGTGGTCATGTAACTAATTCTCACCAATAAAATGTGTGAAGAAGTAATGTGTGCGTCTTCAGGGCAAAGTTTTAAAGAAGTGAGAGTACCTTTACCTTTTCCCAGCTGGATGCAGATAACAATAAAGCAACAAGGATGGCAAAACTTTCCAAGAGTAGGACCCTAGGATCCTGAATCACAGAGTGGAATAATGTCTGCAGTTGTTAAATAAGCAAGAAATAACCTTTGTTGTGTTTGAGGCATTACACATTAAACTGTGTGAGGCTATTTTTATGGCAATTTAGGCTACTCTAATCAAAAGAGTAATTGATATCCATAGTGTAGTAATGATTTTTTTTTAATGTGGGGCATTGGCTTAGCAGTTGGCTGGCAGGTGGCATAAAAACAGGTAAGGGGAAGACCCAAAACTTTCTGAGACAGGGTTTCCTAATTTTATCCTATATGCCATTTCCCAAACTTTTTGGTGACCTTTTTATACTTTATGCTTTAAAAAATTATTTTTATACTTAAAAAAATTACTACCAGGCACAATGGCTCACGCCTGTAATCCCAGCACTTTGGGAGGCTGAGGTGGGCAGATCATGAGGTCAGGAGCTGGCCAATAAGGTGAAACTCTGTCTCTACTAAAAATACAAAAATTAGCTGGGCACAGTGGCGTACACCTGTAATTCCAGCCACTCGGGAGGCTGAGGCAGAAGAATAGCTTGCAACTGGGAGGCAGAGGTTGCAGTGAGCCGAGATTGCACCACTGCACTCCAACCTGGGTAACAGAACAAGACTCTGTCTCAAAAAAAATAAAATAAAATAAAATAAATTCCTGAAGACTCCAAAAGAATTTTGTTTCTGTAGGTTATTTCTATCAACATTTATTGTAATCAAAATTAAAACTGAGAAATTTTTGAAATATTTATTTACTTATCTATCTTAAAATAAGCATAATAAGACCATTCTTGGTAAAATAAATAACATTTTTATGAAAATAATTATATTTCTAAAAGCCAAAAAAAAATTGATGAGAAGAATGGCATTGTTTTACATTTTTGTTAAGTCCCTTTCCTGTCTGCCTTAACAGAAGAAAACTGGATCCTCTATGTGCTTCTGCATTCCATCTCTTGCAATACGTTGTTTGGATTGAAGTATATAGAGAATATCCAGCCTCACACAGATATGTAGTTTAAAAATTGAGAAGCTAAAAAATGAAGAAGATTTTAATAGATGCTTGTGAATATTCTTTTATACTAAACTAACATTCCACAAGTAGTAGTTTCTTAAAGGATAGTTAAAATTTGGAATTTGGAACGAGATCAATGAATATTTCATACTCATTTACATTGAAATGCATTGGTTTTCTAGCACTTTGAATGTATCTTTTGCTCGCACATAATTTCATAACATCATACATTGGTCATTTAGAAAATATTGGTTCACTAAGCTATGAAGATCTTCCAAATATTGATACATTTCCTTATACAATATTTTTTAAAATCACATTTATTAATACACCACTGATCTCATAAGAAAAAGTCTTTTTAGAGACAGGGTCTTTCTCTGTCACCCAAGCTGGAGTGCAGTGGCTTGATCATACCTTGCTGTAGTCTCAAACTCCTGTGCTCAAGTGATCCTCCCACCTCGCCTCCTAAAGTGCTGACATTACAAGAATGAGCCACCTTGCCTGGCCAAGAAGAAGTCTTTATGTATGGAGAGGTTGTCAAACTTATAGTAGAGAATTTAAGTTATCCAAGATTCTAATTTTTGCAGGAACGCTTGAATTTTATCATTGGCCACAAATAAGGTCAGTTGTTTCCCTGGAAGTGATAAGCTCATTTCATTCATTTTTAAGAAAAATTTCTGCCAAATATCAAAGTCTGAATAACATTAGTTTGTTATTCTTTCAAGTAAAAATGGTCTTCCATGAAAAAAAAACAGCTAGTTTAGATCATAACTCAATCACAAAATTATTTTCCTTGAAACAGCCATTATTAATACCTCAATGCAGCAGTGTTTTACAGTATATTATTTCATTGTTCAAAATATTGAAATGACTAGTACTGAAGGTTTAAGATTTAATAAAAAGAATAAATTTTACTCCTTCATCCAGGAGATTCTTAAATGAAACTGGAATCTTTTCCAGTGAATGCATGCATGTGAAGAATAGATGATTACTAAAGCAGTTTGGTGCCCCACCCTTGATTTGTGTCAACTTGCCAGCTGTTTTAGCCACTGCATTGTTTTTCATTGTGGTGTAACAAACTACTACAAATTTAGTGGCTTAAAAATAACACCCATTTATTAGCTAAAAGTCTGATAAGTCAGGAGGCTGGGTGCTGCATGCTAAGGGTCTTGCAGGCATAAATCAAGATGTCAGCCAGGCTGCATTCTCATTTGGAGCTTAGAGTCCTCTTAGAGTTGATGCAGGATACATTTCCTTGTGGTTGTAAGACTGAGGTCCTCATTTCTTTGCTGGATGTCAGCTGGGGCCACTCAGCAATTAGATATTGCCCACATTCTTATCCTCCATCTTTTAAGCTAACAGCAGAGAACTTCCTAACACATCTAAGCTCCCTTGTGCCTCAAATCTCTTTTATAACAGGAAGAAGCCAGTTCCTTTTAAGGGTTCACTTGATTAGATCAGGCCCAACGAATAATCTCTTTTTTCATTAACTCACAGTCAACTGATGAGTAAACTAGGCATGGGAGTGATATACCAACAAATTCACAGATTTCCTCCACACTCAAGGTTAGGGGGCTCTTCAAAGTGTGCACGCCAGGGAGCAGTGACCTTGGGGCATTCCTAGAATTCTGCCTACCATAGCTGCCATTGCTACTGCACCATCGATGAAAATGTCAAGCATAGCAGCAGAGATACATAATGTTTCACTATTATTGTAAAAACAGTTCTGACCTCGCAGTTCCCCTGAAAATATTTCAAGTTCCAACAGAAATCTAGCCTTCTAGATGATTTCTAAGGTATCTGGATCTATTCCATGAGAGTGAATATAGGATAAAGATTTTTTTTCCATTTTACCCATTACGTTTGATAAATATTGGCAAATATGTTAAATATATAGTATTAGTTATACATTTTTGCCCTACTTGTTAAATAGATGCTTTGTAATTTAGTAAATTTAAAGGAAAAAATACTAGTCAAGTTGGTAGATTAAATGATACCCAGATAGCTGGTAAAACATTATTTCTGGGTGTATTTGTGAGGGTGTTTCAGGAAAAGATTAGCATTTGAATCAATAGACTGAGTAAGAAGATAGCCCTCATCAATGTGGGCAGGCATCATCCAATCCCTTGAGGACTCAAATAGAACAAAAAGGCAAGGAAGCGTGAACTTGCTGTCTTCTGGTGGTGGGCCATCCATCTTCTGCTCTGGAAAATCAGAACTCCTAGCTTTGGGACCTTTTGACTTCAGAATTCATACCAGCAGCACACCATGTTCCAAGGTCTTGAGACTCAGGCTGAATTACACCACCAGCTTTCCTGGTTTTCCAACTTGCAGACAGCATAACACGGGACTTCTTGGCCTCCATAATTAGGTGAGGAAATTCCCATAACAAATATCCTCTTAAATATCTATTTATACCCTGTTGATTCTGTTTCTCTGGAGAGCCCTGAGTAATACAGATCATTTAACGTTCCTTCAAATTCATATATTGAAACTTAATCCCTATGGTGATATTATTAAAAGGTAGGGCTTTGGAAGGTGATTAGGTCTTGAGGATGGATCCCTCATGAATCAGATTAGTGCCCCTGTAAAAGAGGACCAATAGAGCTTGTTCACCCCTTCCATTATATGAGGACATATAGAAGGCACCACCTAGGAGGAACAGGCTTCCATCAGATACCAAATCTGCTGTTGCTTTGATCTTGGATTTCCCAGCCCCCATAACTGTGAGCAATAAATTTATATTATTTACAAATTACCCAGTCCAAGATATTTTGTTATAGCAGCCCAAACAAAGATGATTCTCTACACAGAAATCTGATATTTACATCAAATACTGAAATATATTTACCTTTACACATTTTTATGACTCTTTGTGGAATAAAAGGAATTCTATTTCTTCTGACTCTCTTTCTAAATCAGTCAGTAGTTGCTAACTGTTACTTCTGGGTCTAGCAGAGAGCCAATTCTTCCTGCAGTCAATTGCACTGAAAATATACAGGGAAAGAGGAAAGAGATATGTAAGCAAGGGTGTTAGTCTTCATTGGTTTCTAACGTGTAGCTGAAGATATTTCTTATATTTGCACTCTTGTCACCCCCTCCCCCAATGATGTCCTATGATGTTATCATTAAAGAAGTGGGAGAATACCCAGAAATGTGATAATGTGGGCATGATTTTCACCTGTCTCCTCTAACAATAGAACCAGAAACAGTCATTAGAAGATAACAAAATCAAAGGGTAGCATTCCTTCTTGCAAATAATATTTCTGTGTTTCATTATGAGAACATCCAGACAGTATATTTAAATAATTTTAATCTTAACTTTTCTGTCAGATAATAAATATCATTTATTTGAATGTTAGTGCTTCATTATGTTTTAAAAATTACATATCAAAGTCACTTTTAAATACATTTAAATATTAATAGTAAGGATTGCAGGAAATACAGCAAAGACTATTCTAAAACTGTTATCTTTTAAAATAAAAAGAATACCAGTCTTGGGAGGAATATATATATATATTCTTAAAAGTATAGCTTTGTGATGTACAAGTACTTCTTAGTAAAAATTGTTTCTAGTTCTTGAGCTGTGGTTACAGTTACCTTATGTAAGAATTCTCTTAAGTAGTCACATTGCTTTTTGACCATACATCTTACTGGTGTTGAGGGAAAAGAGAACATGTGAAAAAGTAGATACTGGCTCCCAAAGTTTCTACACATCACTTCTATTTACATTTTATTGGCCAAGCAAACCACATGGTCACATCTTACTGCAAGTGGGCAGGTAAGTGAAACCATACCTTGTACACAAAAGGTGAGTTATAGAATATTTGAGAGTAATCCTAGTAACTACCACATTTCTAATGTTTTTCTTTTTCTTTTCTTTTTTTTTTTCTTTTTTGAGATGGACTCTCACTCTGTCCCCCAGGCTGGAGTGCAGTGGCATGATCTTGGCTCACTGCAACCTCCACCTCCTGGGTTCAAGTGATTCTCCTGCCTCAACCTCCTGAGTAGCTTGGATTACAGGCACCTGTCACCACACCCAGCTAATTTTTTTATTTTTTTGTATTTTTAGTAGAGAATACACCAGTTTCACAATGTTGGCCAGGCTGGTCTTGAACTCCTGACCTCAAATGATCTGCCTGCCTTGGCCTCCCAAAGTGAAGGGATTATAGGCATGAGCCACCGTGCCTGGCCTGATGTTTTTCAAATTAACAAAAACAAATACTGCTTCACTAAGCCAAAGAAGCTGTGCTCTTTCTTTTTACTCTGCCACAGTAACCAGTAGTGTTCTAGACAGTGGCTGCACTAATGACAAAGAGCAGAGTCTCCAGCTGACCTTTAAGAGGTAGTATGAACAAGCAAGAAAATTGTGTTGTCCTAAACAACTGAGCTTCTTTGGCTTCTTTGTTGCTCTGGCCTAATCTAACCCATCCAGACTTCTGCAGATAGGGCATGCACTTGGCTTCAGCCATGGTACCCACCTACCCTGTTGTCTTACACCCAGGCCATTTCACTAATTTACATGGTCTACCAGGCCCAGAAGGCTTGCAGGTTTGTAAAGCTGTTTTATGCAATGCTGTCTTAATGAAATTTGTTGCACTTACACCAGATTATGTGATAATCACTTGTCTGGTAAAGATATTGCTTTTAATTTTGCCATTCAGGATCAAAAATATGCTAGTAAAACTGTGTTAAGGCCCTTAATATAAACAATTTCAAAACACATTACTAGTTAATCTTTTCCTCTATGATGATGCTAGTTATACTTTTAGACGGTTTGAAGTTGCTTTCTTTACTGTGTGCATTATCTAGCTTATCTGTTATTTGCAGGAAGTAGTCTTGCCTGAATGTCCTTTAATGTCATTTAAAAAGAAATACATACCCACTGATGTAAATGCTGAAGGGAAAGCTTTTTACACCCTGGCAACTATTAATAAAGATGTTCACATAAATTGTTATTTTGAGTCTTTTTTTCCATCTCCATTTTTATTTACATAAAATAATTGTTGAATAACATGCAATTAAATCAGAGCTTTCTGCTTCACAGCCTGGCATCTTTTTGGATAGATTCTGTGATAAAATAACTCTCTGACATCACAGCTTGTTGCTATGAGAATAGAACATCAAAAATTTGGCAGTGTCAACCTACTCAGCAGGGTAGCTCAGGATAAATTTAAAGTAAAAGAGATCAGGTTATAATTCTCGTTTTTCAAGCATTGGCTTGGCACCTTTAATCCATAAAGATATCTAATCCAATATGAAATTTGAGATTTTACACCTTTAAGGAACACATTCACTGAAACTACTGGAAATTATTCCTATCCTGTGTCTAGTGTTCTTGTCAGGAATGGGGCTGTGAAGTCAATGAAGACACATTTGGGGAAGTCCTTTGTTAGAGAAAAGAGAGGGGTCTCTAAGGTATCCATGTGATGCAGTTGTTTCCATCAGGTTGAAATGTAGCTCCTAATGGTTCAGCAACCTACAGACTAAAAAGATAAGTTATTTGAGCTTCCTTCTGGGGAAACTCTGGGAGCTTGATAGTTGTTTTAAGGCTCAAAAAATCAGTGTTTTTTGGTCCAGGCACATGGTTTATTTAACAATATAATTATTTTCCAAACTTAGTAGGCTTTCTGATGTATTTGCTTTTAGTTCCATATTCTAAATTCCACATTCTAAATTCCATATTCTAGTTATTTCCTATATATGATTCCAAAGAATGATCATTTTGCTTACTCATACCCATGTCCCCCTCTCTCAACCTGATGGTTATCCTGAGGCTATATGAAACAATAGGTTTAAATGGCAAGGTTAAAACCCTTAGTCTGAGCTTTGCCCAAAGATTCTATCACTTTTATTAACTGAGAGATCTTTTAGTGCCTTTATCACTTAACAACTTTTTTTTCAGTCTTATCTCTTATTACTTAGAAACTAGGAGCAGTCAGCCTCTCTAAACCTGAGAGACCCTTGATCTCTAGAATTCCTTAGTATCCTTCTATTCTTTCTAGAAGATTAACCAGCTCTCATCAGAGCTCATATTTTTCTTGTAAATCTTGCTAAAGGCAGACAACTATAGGCAATACACACTATCACTCTGCCTCTAGCTATTTTCCATGGATTCTTACTAGGTTAATGGTCTCCCTTCTACTTCTCATTGGGAAGTATCACTGAATATTTCAACAAGGCATGTTAAAAATCTCTAGATAATCAACCTACTAATATGTTTCTTTGCTGCCTGTTGCATGACCACTAATTCTATACAACATATTTTAATTTTCTGCACGCAGCATCTTCATTCTAAGCACCAACATCTATATTCATGTGGTGGTTGTTACTGTCATCTAACAAATGTTTCTGGCTTTCCTCTTTCTTGGCACTTCTCTGCTCTTTTTAAAGATAGGTATGATCTTATGACTTGCTTTGATCTTTGAAATCTATTAGAAGTAATATATCACATACACACAAAAATACTAAAAGCCAATATGATTTACCATACTTCTTTCTCACCGTCATGGTAATGATGGAAGCATAAATCAAGACAATGTTTTTATCAGTTTAGCTCCCTGAGTAGCTTGGATGGGTAGGGTCTTCTCAATAACCTACCACGAACAAGAAATAAACCTTTGTTAAGATAGCATATTGATATTTTAGTGTTTGTTACTGTAACATAGCCTAGTTCTGACAGATACAATCAAGGTATGGCAAACGTTATTATAACAACCCCCAAATTTCAGTGGCTTAACATAAGAATTTTATTTCTCCTTCTTTTGACAATTCAGTGTGGTACTTGGCAGGCAGTCTTCCATGTGATGATTCAGGAATCTAGACCTCTTCCATTTTGTAGCTCCACTATCCCCTAGGACTATGGAATTATCTCCTGGGTTATTTAAATCTGGTTGATTGACAGGTAAAGAGTGAAGTCTCATGCAGCAGATGTATATGGCAATTCCTGACTTCAAGGATGGATAGGAAATGTATTTTTTTTTTTATCAGAGTCTTGCTCTGTCACCCAGGTTGGAGTGCAATGGTGCAATCTCCGTTCATTGCAACCTCCACCTCCCGGGTTCAAGTGAGGGAAATGTATTCTTTATTGTACCCTGGAATAGGAAAGAATGACTTAATCAACATATCATTCTCTGACTAAGTGTGCTTTACAAATCTGGTGCTCCATTGAATGAACCTATAGGTCAATCGGTTCTTGACTTGTTTTTAAAATGTATGCAGGCCAGATTTTATGCGCATGCAACTTGTACGATGTCACAGGGCATCATGCTTAGAAAGGCCTCTCAGTTGGTTTGATGATGGGTCCTCACAGAGCACTACATAATTTTTTAACAAGAGGCTCTGCATTTTCATTTTGTTCTGGGTCCCAAAAATTATGGACCTGGTCCTAAGTATAGGTTGTATCAGAAGGATGTGCAGTGGAAGCCTTAACTGCATATGAAATGTGAAAGAGTTCAGTGAAGTTATCTAAGAATTCTTGACTTGTTTAGCCTATAGAGAGATAATATCTTGAAAGAATTGTTATATTTTGTTCTATTTTTGTTTTCTCTATATTCTTGCTCATGATGATTATAGTCAGTGTCATTATCTAAAGAAAATTATAAACTGTAAATCAGAAATGGAAAGAAATACAGTTGGTTTACTATTTACTTTAAAAACATACTCTTGAAATACCACAATATTTTAAAAAATGCTATTTAAACCAAAAACTGCTGATTCTCATAAGCTGTGTTTTCTTTATAAACAAGAAGGCTTTTGCAAATTACAAGTTCAGACCCTGAAAGAGGAAGATCATAGATGCCATGCCAAAACAATTGAAGGTCATCTTGGCTAGAAATAGAGTTCACAAGTTGGATAGGGCTTGAACTTGGAAGAGGTCTTTGTTGTGAAACTAGAGATGAGGGAATAGGCCTCTGAGGAACACATAATGAGGAGCAGCATCAGCATCAAGAGACACTAACACTGTCACTGCCAGAGACGAGAGCAAGGTGTGTGCCAAATAAATGTCTGACTCTTTGCAGACCATTAACTGCCTTTCTAAGAATAACTGCCTCTGCTGCAATCATGTGAACTGATCTTCTCTGTGCTGAGTGGTCCTCACCAGTGGCTTTCCATAACTGCTCACATGTTACCTATGGATTTTCCAAAGAAGTCATGCATAGCCATGGCCCAAGAGTTTGCTGAATCCCATTCAAACTGCCCAGTGTAGATGACCCTATTTGCAATGGCTGAAAACATGGTTATGGTTAATATCCCTGCAACTAAAGATGAAGTCATCAAAAAGGTGGTAGTGATACATATAAGCTCCATTATCAGAATTTGGGTGAGGATAAAAACCAAGACACCTCACTCCTTTTACATATCTCCTTCATTGCAACTCCTTCATTTGATTCTGTAAAATACTTCAAAATAAATCCTCTTGCTAAATATAGAATTTGATTTTTGTTTAATGTACTCTAAACACCTCAACTGATACATAGTTTTGTACCCTTTAGCAATTTTGATAACATTATTATCAAAACATTTATTTAACATTTATTTTCTCATTTTTTTCAACAGTGCAATGCTGTGATGTCTAGACAAGGCAAGTATTATTATTTTATCTTACAAAGAACAAAACTGAGTCACAACATGGTTAAATGTTTTATCAAGTTTACAAAGTTAAAAAGGAAATTCATCAGTCTAATGGTGGTTCTTATTTTAACAAACCCTTTACATTATGCCACTTTCCAATGTTAAGTCTTGGAAGTGTATAGTGTGATAAATGCCTATTCAGCAAATACCAAAATTAGTAAACTACACTTAAGAACATACCCAGTGCAAGCTGTCTCCATTCAATTTTGGTCTTCTCTACCATCTCATCCAAACAAAAACAGAGTTCTCTGCAGCAAGTCATCAAAACAATACAACCTCTGCCAGTAATTTTGGTTCTGTGAACTACTTTTTTTTAAGACAGAGTCTTGCTTTGTCACCTACGCTGGAGTGCAGTACCATGATCTTGGCTCACTGCAACCTCCACCTCCCAGGTTCAAGAGATTCTCCTGCCTCAGCCTCCGCATAGCTGAGATTACAGGCATGCACCACCACACCTGGCTAATTTTTGTATTTTTAGTAGGAACAGAGTTTTGCCCATGTTGGCCAGACTGGTCTCAAACTCCTTGCCTCAAGTGATCCACTCACCTTGGCCTCCCAAAGTGCTGGGATTACAGGCATGAGCCACAGTACCCGGCCTGAACTACTTTTCTTCATTTGGGGTACATATGGGAAGGCAAATCAGGTGTACTGCTTAATACAATTTCCCACCTGAGCACTTGTTGTTAGTCTTCCTGGTTAGGATTCAAGTTGAAATTGCTGTCCTTGGCCAGCTGATATACAAGACATTGCTTTCTACCTATGATCCCACATCCAGAATTTTTTAGATTCTTACCTTTCCAAAAGCATCCAACCTAGGCAGCTCTTTTGAATCATTACTCTTTCTTCCTGTACTTCACTATTTTCTAAATTTTCTTTATTTTTTCCCATTCACTGGGAAAAATCATTTTTAATAATTTATTTTAGAAGAGTTTTAATTTTGTGGAAAAATTGCAATGATACTACAGAAACTGCTCATATATCCCACACCCAGTTTCCCCTATTACTAATGTCTTACATTGGTATGGTACATTTCCCACAATGAATGAACCAATATTGATATTTTTTTTTCAACTAGACATCACTTTTCGATAGGAAATGGTAAGTTTCTAGAATATGTGGGATGAGAGATATTGCTGTGACCACCTTTGAAGAATATAATCTGCCACAGTGAGGTATAAGCAGAAACCAATCTTATGCTTTTTCCTACTGCCTCTTTAAAACTGCACTGTGAACTCATTTTTCCCTATGCTTTGAACAAAATTTCAGTCCAGTCTCTTACTGTAGTAGGCTATATTTACCTTTACTTGATGTTTCTCTCTGCAGGAGGATTATACATTCCTGCCCTCGTGACCTCAGGTGTAGCCATATGACTTGAACAGGATTAATGTGTCACTTCGGGGCAGAATCCTCGAGAGGTAGCATGGGGTTTACCATGTAGTTCTTTCCCTCTGTCATGATGACAAGCAGTGTTCTAGGTAGTGACTATTCCCTCAGTCTAGATCCCAGAGTGAACCACAGTCACAGCCAAGCTAAAATTGATGTGGTCTAGGGTGTAGGGGGTAAGTGTCATGTGTTACATAGTTCTGCACCTCTGCGCCTCTCTAAAACACAAGGTGTTCTTGTAGGCTATACTGAAATGCCAAAACAAAAAATCCTGTCTTGACAACCCGTTTCTACTATTCTTTTAGAGTTATCTTTCTGTAGATTTATGTGCATGAAAATATTTCACAAAATTTTTAACTACAATGTTGTTTTAAAAATCAACATTAATATATGGAAGGGAGAGTATCTGCACAGATCCAGGACCACAATAACATGTGGCATCCCATAAATTACTTAATGTCTGTGTTGCTTGTTATTCTCGCAAGTAGGAAAGTCCTATTTTAAAGAGGTGTTAAGAAAAACTAAACTATGTACGGAATATATAAATTAACACATCTTAGAGTACTATTTTTGGATACCTTGACAGAGATATAACTATTTTAAAAGATGTTTCTCATGGCTTTGTTTTATAACTCCCAAAAACTAAGGGATGTATATATGACCAAGATGCCAAATAGATAATAGAACTGGGTCTCAGTCTTCTTGCTTAATTACTTCCCTATTCAGCATATTATTTTTGGTTTTTTTCCTACATCCTTCTGTATAATAGTAGGATAAGATGAAAGATAAAGGAAATTATCTGCCTTTCCTAAAGTCACTTGAGTGTCTTCTTTGGATCTGAAACCAGAACACACAGGCTTCTGCTTGAGGTAACTACTTCATGCCTCCCTTTCTTGTCATTACCTTCATTTAAAAAATTCTACTGCATGCCAGAGAGCCACAGTACTCTGTCATAGTTTGTTTCTGTAATAGAGGCATCTTTTTTGATGCAAAATCATGTACTACGTATGCATTGGTGAGCAGCAGAAAATATTAAAGCCACATAACTAGGCATTTCTATACTTCTCATAGGTAGCAAGGCTATCAATATGCCCCTTTGTGAGAGTAATTGGGATGATGAAGAGCCAACTTTTGGGAATGGAGTTTTGGCAGTAGCAGTAGGTACTGACCAGACAAGAGAACGAAGAGGTAGATGGATGTGAATGGTCTACATGACCCAGAAATTGCCATCCCTTTAATATCATTGACAAGCATAGATTATGAACCCTAATTCCTATTCATATAATTATCTTAAATGCAGATAGCATACATAGAGTCATATATTGCTTACTGACAGGAACACATGCTGAGAAATGTGTCATTAGGCAGTTTCATCATTGTGTGAACATCATAGAGTGTACTTACACAAACCTGGATGATATAGCTTACTACACGTCTAGGCTATACGGTACAGCCTATAGGTCCTAGGCTACAAACCTGTACAGCATGGTACTGTACTGAATACTGTAGGCAATTTTAACACAATTGTATTTGTGTATCTCAACATACCTAAACATAGAAAAGGCACAGTAAAAATACAGTATTATAATCTTAAGGGACTATCATCACATATGCACATCTTGACCAAAATGTCGTTATGTGGTGACTTTTAGTCGATAGTGGATAGTCATTACGTGGAGAAATGACTATATTTCTCCCTCCAGACTGGCAGCTCCATGATTGCAGGAGTCATGTCTGCCTTTTATATTCTTAAGCCCAGTAAAGCTCCTGGTTGAAGTGATGATTAAATATTTTTTGAATAGACAGACTAAATGAATACCACACATAGATCCAGCCTTTTGTCTTTTTCTCAGAGTATTCTGTGGGTGCGAGTAGGCTCCTATCCAGTTACTGCATTCAGCTCAATGTCCAGGATTTCCAGGTATAGTGGGGTCTTCCTTAGTTCTAAAGTGATTCCTTATGGTCCAATGGTCTATGAACTAAGAAGTAATAATCTATTTCCCACTCTCGCCCAATAAATAATGGTGAAGAAGGGACACAATAATCAGAATAAAAAAATCCTATTTAAAAAAGAACAGAAGATGAGATGTGCAGTGGTCTTTGGTCTATAGCAATGCTGGTAGCCTGCAAGACAGGCATTATGAAATTTCCTACTCTTTGATCAGGCCCTGATTCTACTCTGTGGAAGGACACCCCTTTAACATCATCCTCTGAGATCTTTCTTTCCATCCTTTAGGTTTTATTCCATTTCTTTGGTCCTCCTTAGGAAAAGGGGATGTTTAGCTTTTGCAGCTCACTTCTTGAAGAAATAAGCTTGGCTATCTCTAATAGTTTTGTCATTATCGTTTATTTTGTGTTTTGTTTTGCACATTTTATATAAATTTTATTTAGGAAGAATATTCATAAAAATATCCATTTTTAAGTGTACAATTCAATGAATTTTGACTAGTATATATACTATTACTTCAATCAGGACATAGAATATGTTCATTACCCAAAAAGTTCCCTGGTGTTTCTTTGCAGTCAGTCTTCCCTGACTCACTCCATCCCTGTCCCCAAGTGTCACTGATATGCCATTGCTATAAATAAGTTTTACATGTTCTAGAATTTCATCAAATATCCAGCCAGCATTAACATCTCCAACTGCCACAGAGATGTTATAATATTGTTTAAACTGTTTGTGTGAATCAAATTCAAATGAGAACTGCATACCGAAAATAATTGACATATCCTTTAAGTCTCTTTTAATTTCCTTCTCTCTCCTCTCATCCTAATAATTTGTTGCAGAATTTGGGTCATTTTCCTGTAGACTTTTCTGACGTCTAGATATTGCTGATTGCATTGGGTATTTAACATGTTCCTCTGTCCTGTACTTTTTGTAGATGGTAGTTCTATTTAGAGACTTTATCTGATTCTGTTTTGTTTTTGGCCTCAGGCATTTTTAAATGGTTGAAGGATCATATACTTTGACATTCTTTTGGTTTTAAGTAACAGAGAATTGAACTAAATATGCAAAATGGTGACATTTGTTGCTTCACAGAACTGAAAATTTCAGGGCATATCATGGATTTTGGGCTTGTATCATATAATCACATCCTGGTTTTTCTATTTTTCTGCTTGATACTGGTCTCTTCTGAGTTTTGGCTTCATTCTGCATACCTTCTCTGGTTGAAATCCATAGGAAATAAAATTGCTTCCTGGTGGTTCAATTTTGTCATTGGCACTCATTGGCCTAGCCTGAGTATGTGTCCATCCTGAACCAATTAATAACACTAAGGAAATACGATATTCGGATTGGCCAGATTAGGGTGCCATCGTGAGGGTAGTTTCACAGAAACCACTTCAACTATTACTCAAAGACTTTTAGTCTTCTCCCATCACAGTTGGTTTGCAGAGATAAATTTATTTTACCAACAGAATTACTAACGACTTTCTACTACGTCTTTACATACAATAACCATTATTTAAAAACAGTATTTCCACCTAAGTGCAGGTGAGTAGATTACAGTGTGTTTTGGGTAGTAAGGTCTAGGGGGAGACTCCTTAGAACTGTCCCCCAAATTTCTCTCTACTGAGTCGCAGTCACCTACTGTCTCTTATCGGAGAGGTGAGCTCTGTGGAAATAATGGTAGAGCTAAGTTTCGACACAGGACAAAGTGATATGCAAAGGTAGGGAGAAGGGGGAGTGGGAGGCTTATCACAGGCCCATAAAGAAAACACGCAAGACACACGGTGACAACGCATTTAAGGGGTGGGAACAGTTCAGGTGAGGTTATCCTGTGGAAGAGCTCAGAAGTGGAACTTGGTCTACTTTACCAGGTTATTTTTAACGTCAACTGCAAAGTATTAGTAGTTTCATTTTTTGGCGGTGACTGCCAGCATCAGAGCGCGGTAGAAGCTTCATGGGAAAGGTCAGGATACCCTGGACAGGATACAGAATTCCGCGGGCAGCCGCAGTCGAGGAGCCCGACAGCTTCGCCCTGCCTGGCCTACCTACGACTGGCAGAGGCTAACCGGAACCACGCCCCTTCCCGGGACCGGCTCCGCGATTGCGTCACTTCCGGGCCTCAGCGATTCGCCTCCGGGTTAGGCTGAGCCTCTTGCTTGCTGTGACTGGTGGAGCTGCCGCGCTGTCCGCGTTATCTCCTCCTGGTGAGAACGAACCGCAGTGTCCACCGGCCAGGAGCCAGCCCTGTCCCGGTCAGAGAAAGACGACGAGGATACCTGGGAGCGGGCGGCGGCCGGGCTGGGCCGCTCCGGTGCGGGGTGGCGACTCTGCTCCTCCGCTTGCTGCTGTCTCTGGGAACTGGGTGCCAGCGCTGAGGGGCTTCCAGCGGACAGGGACCCCCTTCCCCGGCTCCCCTGCCCACCCTGCCGGGGAGGGCGGAAGATGCCGGTGAAGAAGAAGAGAAAATCCCCTGGGGTGGCAGCAGCAGTAGCGGAAGACGGAGGCCTCAAAAAGTGTAAAATCTCCAGGTACCATCTCCCCTCACCCTTCAAGCTTCCCTCCTCCCTCCCTTGCTGGACAACTGGAGGAGAAGGAGTCGGGCCCGGCCTGCCGGGCTGGGGCTGGAGACAGGTGAGGCCCCTTTGATCGAGCTAGGCGGTAGGTGCCGAACACCGCGAGTCTCCGCGCCCGACCCGACCTCGTGTTCGAGTGTGTGCACGCTGTCGTTTATGGAGAGACTAGAAGAGCCGCCCACGTTAAGAGTCTACGTGCCCTGCAGGGTGGGGAACAGATGCATATGTAAATTGCGCTTCCCCCCCCAACCCCCACCCCCACCCCCACCCCCACCCCACAACCGACCCTCGATCCTACTCCGGTATCGCTCCTCTGCCTTTTTCTAGACTTAGAAGTGAGTACATATCTGCAGAAGAGTCACTTCTAGAATTTCTTTGTAGAGTGTGAAGAAAGCAGAACTTAAGGAATCTTGACAACTGTCTTGGTAATGGTAGAAAGGAAAACTTGTGTGCTATAATTGGCCTCCATATTTAGTATTTGGAGTGGCCTAACCCGGAAGGTCCCAGCAGGAGGCCTTTTAAATTGCAGGAGCCCCATTTTCTGGAAGTATAGTGCCTCACCTATGCCAAGTCCCTGTGTGCAGAGTTGGAAAGGCCCTGCATGCTTTTTGTCTTCTAGCATTCAGGACGCTGTTAGCTCTCTGCATAAATTAAATAATTTGTGAGCTCTTGTACTTTGTGTCCTACTGGTAAGAAAGAAGACAAGGCAGAACTATATAGTAGTAGCTCTTTGATGCCCTTGTAGCATATCATGGAGGCATCACAGCAAAATTATATGCTACAAAAAAACTGCAATTTTGGTGTGAGAAATGGTTTTTTTTGTTTGTTTTTTTTTGTTTTTTGTTTTGTTTTTTTGAGACGGAGTCTTCACTGTTGTTCAGGCTGGAGTGCAGTGGCGCGATCTCCCCTCACTGCAACCTCCGCCTCCCGGGTTCAAGCGATTCTCCTGCCTCAGCCTCCTGAGTAGCTGGGATTACAGGCGCCCGCCACCACGCCCTGCTAATTTTTTGTATTTTTAATAGAGACGGGGTTTCGCTATGCTGACTAGGCTGGTCTTGAACTCCTGACCTCGCGATCCGCCCGCCTCGGCCTCCCAAAGTGTTGGGATTACAGGCGTGAGCCACCTCGCCCGACTGAGAAATGCTTTTTTAAAAAATAACCATATTAGCTGCCTTTTCATCAATGGTTGGCACTCGATATGACAACTTCAGATGCTACTATTGAAAGAAGACTGTAGCCAGGATTATAATAAGGAAATAATGATAGAGCTCTCCTTAAAGAGAGATCTGCTTAAACTGTGAGGTAGATGATTTATCTAGTCTGCATTTTCTTTTTTGTAATTGGTCGACTTTTTTCCCTCATTACTGTGTTTTGGTAAAGGAGTCTATGGAGTATTTCTTAGGCTATTAATGTGAACGATGATATACTTACACCTCTTGTTAGTCGACATTAGAATTTGACATGGTTACTTTACTAGCTCGTATTTTTATAAGATATAGGCAAATTATTATTCATATTTGTATTACTCTATCTCATGGCCATCTTAAGTATATAATGTATTAAAATTATTTAAGTTAAGTAGATAGCTGAGCAGGCAGTATTATTAGAACTCAAGTGATAGTTTGCTCTATCAATTTAAATTTTTAAATATGATACCCTTATTTTACATTACTCAATTACAGAAGTTCTATCATTTCTATATCATTGTGGTAAGGTAATTATTTGAGTTCCTTGAAAAAAGTTTCTCTGAAGGCCATTAAATTCTAGAGGCCATTTTGAACTTAACAATTTTAGTTATTTTATGAAAAACAATGAAAATGATTTTATGAAAAAAATGAAAAAGAATGAACAGAACCTAGGATTAAATAGCCTTGTCCCAATTATTTGGACTATTATTAACTTTTAGGGTTTTTTTGTTGTGTTTTTTTAAATCTGTGTGATTTAATATACCCTTAGGTCCTAAGTCATCATTTATCCTGAAAAATCTATTTAAGCTCAGGTGATAAAACAACTGTTAATATAACATTTTATTTTGAAATATTGATTCATTAAGTATCAAAATATACTTTCTAAGAGTTTGTTTTCAAATATTTATCTATTACACACAAATAGAATTTCTATACAAATCAATAGAATTACAATAAATTTATACTCTCCCAACTACTAGGTTGAACTTCTTTGTAGTCTTTTAAAATGTGGGGAAATAACTTAACTGATATTTTTGGATTTGGATACTGAGTGAAGAGGTATTTGGGTTTTGTTAGCCAATAATTCTTATGTATAGACTACTGTTTCAAGTTGCAATTACTTAACAACTTCAGTTTTTTTCCAATAATGCCAACCGAAGAAAAAAAAAACCTTTGTTTAATGTGAATGGAAGTAGTTAATTTTGAACTTAGTTTTTCTCTAAGAGTTAGTTTTCTCTAAGAACTTAGTTTTTCTCTAAGAGTTGAGATGTGATAAAAAATCTTAGGCATCTGTGTGTTTTCTAAGCTATTGCAGATCCCAACCCCCTGCTAGACTAATAAGTGGAGAGGAACATTTTTCAAGCAAGAAGTGCCTGGCTTGGTTTTATGAATATGCAGGTAATGAAATTAATATAAGAAGATATCAGTCATATGCTTTAAAAAGTGTATTTGGCTTATTCATTTAACAAATTATCTGTTACAGGCCTGCTATGTGTTAGTGCTGTGTACTGGGATGAGGGTTAGGACTGAGGATTGTGGGTAGACTAAAGATTTGTTGCCAATTTAGGCTGATATTTCTTTAAATATATATTCAGTGTATATTTACTGGGAGGGAAGAACTTATTTACTATTAATAAAATGTGTAAACAAAGACAGAGTCACTTATTTACATCTATTGGCTAAAGTAATATTCTGGAAAATAAAAGTGACACAATAAAACATTTTTGTATTTGATATTGTGGAAAACACAAACTACATAATAAAACATTTCTATTCAATATTATTTTTTTGAAATTTTTCTGAACTAACATTTTCTGAAACTTTTGAGGAGATGTAGTAAAAGATTTAAACCCTTCAGTTATAATTGTACAACACATTTACCTTTTAACAATTATCATTTAGCCATCCACTTCTACTAGAGATGCAATAGTAAGAAAATAAATAGACTGATATTAATACAGCATGATAAATACTATATTCAGAAAATACACTGTGAGAGTTCGTAGGAGGAATATATAACCCAGCTTTTAAAGTGTCATGGGAGTTTTCTAGAGGAGCTAACTTAACCTAAGCTAAATCTTGTAACTGGTGGATGAAGAGCCCTAGGCCCAGGGTGGGGTTGTCAAAACCAGCCAGAGATGAGGCTGAAGAGTTAAGCAAATATATGCAAAAGAACACTTAAACTATCTCATAAACATATATGGAATTTTTTCCCCCTTAGAATGGTTTTGTTTTTTTGGAGTTATTGATTTTAAAGCTTTTCTTTTTCTTTTCCCTGTTTCTTTTTTTTAACCTGCTTCGCTTTTTTTCTCCTTCTTTTAATCACCATCATTCTCAAAACGTTTGTTTAAAATAAAAGTGTATATGTAGCTATTGCCTTATATTTAGTGCTCATCCACATTAAGGTCTAAAGTAGTATACTTTGAACTTGAGGTATAAGTTTAGGCTAATTGTATGGAATGTGAGTCTATTTTGAAAGGGGGGCAGTAACTTTACTGTTGGGATCAGCTGAGTGATCCCAAAGTACAATTTTAAAATTGTTTAGTAGCAGAACAGATTCTTTCTAGACCAGAAATAAATGCTATTACTGGCATCCCAAGACAACCACTAACCCAATTTAAATGAAGGGAATTCATTTCTTACTGACCTCCATTTAAAATGTTGACCCATTATCCCAAATGCCAGTTTTACTGGTATGAATGATATAGAATCAAAAGGTCACCCATCTTATTTCACTTATAAAGGTTACTAGATACAATAGAAATAGAAAATATTTGCCTCAACTAGGAACTTTTCTAGGTAGCATAAGATTCTAATTAAACATTTGTTTACTATATTAGCATTTTTAATAGCCAACATAATAATTGCATTATTCCAGGAATTGTCCTAGGTATATTATTTTTTCCTGTGACTGTTCTATTAAGTAGGTAGTATTATCACCACCTCCCCACTACAACTTTATTTTTTGAGACAGGGTCTCACTCTGTCGCCCACGCTGGAGTGCAGTGCTGTGATCATGGCTCACTACAGCCTTGAGCTCCTGGGCTCAGGCCATCCTCCCACCTCAGCCTTCCTAGTAGGTGGGAATATAGGCATGTGCCACCATGCCCGGCTAATTTTTTAAATTTTTTGTAGAAATGGGGTTTCAGCCGGGTGTGGTGGCTCACGCCTGTAATCCCAGCACTTTGGGAGGCCGAGGCGGGCGGATCACGAGGTCAGGAGATCGAGACCATCCTGGTTAACGTTGTGAAACCCCGTCTCTACCAAAAACACAAAAAATTAGCCGAGCGTGGTGGCACGCGCCTGTAGTCCCAGCTACTTGGGAGGCTGGGGCAGGAGAATGGCATGAACCCAGGAGGCGGAGCTTGCAATGAGCCGAGATCGCGCCACTGCACTCCAGCCTGGGTGACAGAGCAAGACTCTGTCTCAGAAAAAAGAAAAAAAGAAATGGGGTTTCACGATGTTGCCCAGACTGGTCTTGAACTCCTGGGCTCAAGTGATCTACCTGCCTCAGCTTCCCAAAGTGGTGGGATTACAGGCATGAGCTGCTGTGCTTGGCCATATCTTCATTTTACAGATGAGAAAACTGAGACTTAGATTAATTAATTTGCCCAAGATCATATCGTGACAAGAGCCAGGATTCAAACCCAGGTCCTTCTGATTCTAAAGTCCATACTTTTTTAACTACTATGCTTTTATGTATTTTTTACTTAAATTTTATAATGTTTATAATTATATATAGTTATAAACATTTTGTTATAATAGACATTTTATGTTTATTTTTTATTTAAGCTAATTTTCACTTTTGCAAAGAAAATATTGGTACTCTTGGTTAATTTCTGTCATCCATTCAATAAATATTGAGCACTTGTTTTGAGTCAGGCACTGTGCTGAGTGCTGGATATATAGTGCTGAGCAAGTCAGACAAGATCCCTGCCTTTGGGGGACTTGCCTTCTGGTGAGGAAGACAATCAGTAAACAGGTATGTAGGCAAGATAAGTACAGATTGTGGGGAGTTATAAGGATAATAAATATGGTGAGGTTCAGGAATAGAGAATAAAGAAGTGTTAGATGGACTTTCAGATAGAGTGATTAGGGAAGGCCTCTCTGTGGAGACCACTTTGTGCAGAGACCTGATTAGGGAGGAACCATTTGTTTGCCAAATAAACAGTAACTTCTGTCTTGAAATGGGTATGTCCGTATTAAAATGAAGGCAATAATTTTGCCTACTGAGAATAATACATGTAAAGCCCTTAGCACAATACCTGGTATATAGTCAGAACTCAAATGTTATTATTATTAAAACAGTAATAGCATTACAGCATCAGATTTACTGGTTATGTGTTTTTTACAATGTTCCAAAATTAATGACTCTTACGTAGCTCATGTTGAAGGTGCTGTGTCACTGAGCTTTTTTTTTTTTTTCCCCCCTAAGCATCTGTTATGGCTGGCATGGTATTAGGCCTTGCAGATATAGCTGGGAACATTTCTTTATGGTTATAAAGAAATCAGGAAGTTGAGCGTGTTTTTAGTTTTGAAAATATCACTAAACTTGTTACTATGGTATTATATCATGTATGATAAGGCTGTTGGTTTTGTTCTTTCACAAGACCTCGTTCTTGAGTGATATTTAAATTAATGATTCAGTAATATACTGGTCTGTGGTAATTAAAAACATGGAAAGTGAAAGGGCAGTTTTAAAGTCTCATAGAGTCAAAAAATAAGGTTGGAATTGCATAGTCCCAATGTAGTACCTAGCTGGTGGAGTAGAGTGAACTCATAGTATGAACAAAATTATTTCTATAGCTTCTTCAATTGAGTGGAAACCTAGTTGTCCAAAAGAGTTAATTAAATTTAGCTCTAGAGGTTTTACCCAGGGAGTAGTTTTATTAGAAAGATTGGAAGCAATGTTATTGGAAGGATTAACATTTTGCAGTCCCGGGAAAGCACATTAGTTACAGACCTCACATTAGACTTAGATCTTTTACTATTTACATCACTTTGGCAAAGTCAGTTAACATTTACAGACCTTATCTAAGTTTTAAGGTATTATATCTCTATGTAATCTCATTTGACTTGCTTCTAACCAAATTCTAATTAGTAATCACCAAGTAATCCTCCAGTTTCTGGGGGGGGTGGCTATACTGATATTTCTTTTTTATTTTTTATATTTTTTGAGACGGAGTCTCGCTCTGTCACCTACGCTGGAGTGCAGTGGTGCAGTCTCGGCTCACTGCAACCTCTGCCACCTAGGTTAAGTGATTCTCCTGCCTTACCCTCCTGAGTAGCTGGGATTATAGGCACCTGCCACCACATCTGGCTAATTTTTGTAGTTTTAGTAGAGACAGGGTTTCACCATCTTGGCCAGGCTGGTCTTGAAATCCTGACCTCGTAATCCATCCACCTCGGCCTCCCAAAGTGCTGAGATTACAGGCGTGAGCCACTGCCCCGGCTTATACTGATGTTTCTTGACATCCTCTTCAGCTTTCTCTTCAAATCACTGATGGCAACTTTGAGAGCAAGTATGTTTTCTTGATGCTTTAGAAAAATTTACAATATATTCACATCATGGCTTTTAAAAAAACCATTTGTCTTTTCCCTTAATTTTTTATTTTTTGTTTTTTTTGAGACAGGGCCTTGCTCTCTCCTAGTCTGGAGTATAATGGTGTGATCATGGCTCACTGCAGCCTCAAACTCCTGGGCTCAAGCAGTCCCCCCACCTCAGTCTCCTGAGTAGCTGGGACCACAGACTGGCACCACCACACAAGGCTTTTTTTTTTTTTTCCTGGAGATGGGGTCTCCCTATGTTGTCCAGGTTTGTCTGGAACTCCTGGGCCCAAGTGATAATCCCACCTCGGCCTCCCGAAGTGCTAAGATTACAGGCATGAGCCACCGCACCCGGGCCTCTTAAATTTTTAAATCTGATTTTTGTTTTCTTTCAATCATATATAAGAATACATACTCAGGTGTGCATTTTAACACCTTTATTGTATATGTATGCCTTTTAAGTTATAAAATTAACACATTCTCATATAAACAATTCTCCAAATATATAAAGGAAGAGAAAGCGCCCTGTAGTTAATCACCCCCTTCACCTTTTAACACGAGTGCATTGTTAGTACTTATTTAAACCTAATAACACTTACCATGTTACACAAAAAAATTAAAAAGGGTTTTTGGCTTCAGACCATGTATTAATGTCATCTTAGCAGCTTGGATCTCAGGCAGCAAGAATGTATTGACTTCATGTTGTGCTAGTAACCTAAAGATGGTGCTGTCAAAGCTACCTGAGCAGCCTTGGTCTAGTCTATGGTTTATAAAGCTGAAGGATTTTCATCCTTGAAAAAGGAAAATAGAGACTTCTCTTGACTCTTAAGAATAATATCTCAAGATTATATTTTCAAAATCCCATAGTGGTAAACACATTTCTCATATTATTACAAAATTTGTTTTATTCTTACCCAGTCACAAAAGAGACCTAGTGATGATGTAATTACTATATTTTGGGAATCTGATAACATTTTGAAAAAATGATAATTGATGTATTGATTTATTAGTGTTGCTAAGGATGTAAAATAAGGAACAAGTTAAATGCCAGTAATTAATTTTTGGACGAATGATAGACACTAGCTAATTAAAAGATCAAACTTTTGTTTCTACATTAAGGTGACATTAATGCTTGCTGTCTGTTTTAGAACCAAGATGATAAAGAAAATAGCTCTTTCTGGAAATGGAATGTAGTAATTTCCATAAGTCATTATTTTCAAAATACGTTTGTCTTTTTCAATAATTAAATTATATTTGGGTGTATTTCAAAAGGGTAATAAATGTCCTGTTTTATAGGTAAATATATTCCCTTTCTGATTACTGTATTGAACTTTGTGTTGGTTCTGATATTCCAGTAGATTAAGAAGCTCCAGCTGCCTTACGTTTTTTCATATTCATGCATTGTCAAAAATTTTATTCAGAGTAGGCTCTCAGTGAATTTTTTTTTTAATGGACCAGTTTGAGTTTTTGTACTAACTTGTGATTGATACTAATGGAGTATTTCTTTGCTGCTTTTTAAATTTTCTTAATTTCATATTGTAATGTGGTGTTCAAAGAATACTTCATAAATTTTAAATTTTAAATCCTGTAGCAAATATTTATACTTATCAAAGCTATGCCAAAATTCAAATTTAATTATTTGCAAAATATTATGGTGTGTTCATGGGTACCTTTAGCATGATGATTTATGTTTTATGTTGATATTATAACAAAATATGTTAATTATTTTTGTCTTTGAAGGTCCTGATGAAGTTGTAGGGCCAGAAGGAATGGAAAAATTTTGTGAAGACATTGGTGTTGAACCTGAAAATGTATGTTTTATTTCTAAGTAGAATGGCATATAAGTGGGGTATAGCACATTTGTGAATTTCTAAAAATTGAGACACTTTAATCTTGTATGAAGATTTTATTGCTTCATGTTTAATATTGTAAATTTGCATTTAGGGTATTTTTAATCAGTTTAAGTTGGGCAAATGTGTTCTTGATACAAATGTTATATGTAATAGAATAAGAGATTCTACCTTCAGAAACTGTTAGAACTTTTTACTTTTAAGAAATTGGCACATCTCAATTTCTTTATATATAGTTAATAATTCCAGAGGTTGTACTCTTTAATAGTTGAAGGATGGAAGTAGTTGTGTAAAAATGCTCTCCATGATAAATATAGACATGATTATCTCTATGCTGACTTTTCCCCTATCCTTTATGTTCTGTTCTTTCCAGATTATTATGTTAGTTTTAGCGTGGAAATTGGAGGCTGAAAGCATGGGATTTTTTACCAAGGAAGAATGGTTAAAGGGAATGACTTCATTACAGTAAGAAATTTTTTTAAAAAACAAATTTGATGGCCTATTTGAAGATCTTAATTGATATTTTGTGCTTCATAATTTTCAGGAGTAAGGTTTCACCTTAAATCAAATCTGTTTGATCTATAACAATTAGTTTGGGGATTGAAAAAATTATATTGTGGTCTTGGGCAAATGAATAGGTACCCCATGTTTTATATTCCTTAAGAAGGAACCTTAGTACAGTCCTATTAAAATTCCTTGATTCTCTTGGTGAGTGACTTAAAAGTCTGTGATCAAGGACCTATTTATTTACAGGTTGTTTGAGTATAAGGATTTTCCTCTCTGAATACAGAATTCTACTATCTAAGGAGTATGTTCGTTGGGCAGCCCTAAGCTCTAGGGCCTCCTCTCCCTTCTTCACTTTTATATTTGACTTTAAAAATTTGAAGATAGAGTTACATAACCCTTTTATGATTTCTTTATTGCCAAGTGAATTTCATAAAGGACAAAAGTAGAAATGTTATAACAGCTCCCATACAATCTTTACCCATTCTATAGTCCTACACTTTAAGTTTAGGATCCTGTCTTTGAACATTTTCATAAGTTATAAAATTGCACCTTATAAAAATAATTTGATTTTGGCTTTCCTGAATGAAGTGTGCTTAATTTCAGAATCAATTAGTAATTTTGTGTTAATTGTATAGTATCATGTTTCTAGTGTTTCTGCAGGGTATTAGTTATCAACATTCTAAAATAGAGAAAGCATTAATTTATAATATTTTTGAGGCAAAAACTGGGGCTTAATTAGCTGTGTGGTTTCCTGTTGTGATTATGCTTTCATTAACACATGTAATTATTCTTTATTTTTTGCCTGGCCTTAAATTTTTTTTTAAAGTATTTGTTTATGAGGCACTAAAATTTTTAAATTTGGATTTTCAGTGCCTCATGGTTTGTAATTCTCTTTTTTAACTGACATTAACATGTAGACATGTAGATATTTTGTATATTTATTATTGGGTAAAAGCCTTTGCTCATGTGAACCAAATCATAATTTCTTGAATGGAATATAAAATCAACCCTCCCACCTGCATTTTTTTAATAGTCTGAGACCCAGAGAGGTTAAGAAAATATTTGGCACAGTTCCTTAGTAGTAGTGCTTAGTTAGAACCTAGAATTCAAATTTCCTGATTACCAATCTATAATACTGTATTCCTATTATATTGTTACTTTCTATATAAATCTACATTCCTTATAAAATAGAGGACCATTATTTTTAAATTATAGCATTTCCCACCAAGACTGAATTCTGCCGTACATTTAGGTGTCATAATATGCCCAGTTAAATACATTGATTCTGAAATTCTTTGGATTATTTCTCACCATTTAATTAGCTTTTTGGAGAAAGATTAAACAAATATACAGAAGAATATGCAAGTAATATAGGTTTTATAAAACTCAGTGTGTTTTACTAAAATTTATGTTGTAATATGGCTTATTAATGTAAGACATTTGTCATTATAAGTGCATTTTGGACTACTACTGTTGCTACTACTACTCCTCCTTCTCTTCTTTGAATACTGCTTTTTGAAGTATCTCAACTAACAAGTGGCTGTATATTTTTAAACCTGAAAGTTTCTTATTTATGTTTTTGCATAAGTTGATACAATATAAAAAGTCTTTTTATAACAAAAATGTGTAAGCACAAAGCATTTCTAATATATACTGCTGAATAATTAATATCATATGGTCTTGCGTATGAGAATAGAAACTGACTAGCCCATGAGCATGTTTTTTTTTTTAGATGGAGTCTCGCTTTGTCACCAGGCTGGAGTACAGTGGCGTGATCTCAGCTCACTGCAACCTCCGCCTCCTGGGTTCAAGCGATTCTCCTGACTCAGCCTCCCGAGCTGGGACTACAGGCGCATGCCTCCACGCGCAGCTAATTTTGTGTATTTTAAGCAGAGACAGGGTTTCACCATGTTAGCCAGGATGGTCTCAATCTCCTGACCTCGTGATCCACCTGCCTCGACCTCCCAAAGTCCTGGGATTACAGGTGTGAGCCACTGCACCCAGCCAAGCATGGTTTTTATTAGCACACCTTTCCTGTAGGAAGGTCACAGGGTATACAAAATAAAAGCAATTATTCAGCACTTAAATTTGTCCCAGAAGTTTCTCTTTCACTCATTTATTATTCCTTTCCCATTTGCACAGAGTAATATACTGTAGAGCCTTGAAGCTGCTGAGGAATGCTTGAACTGAGCATTCTTGACCTGGAAAATCGTTGGTTTTTTCCCTCATGATCTGGGTTACCGTGTGAAATACAAAGTGTTTCTCTTCAATTGGCCGAGTCTTATTACTCCTTGAATTTTCTTATAAAAAACTTGCTATGACTAAAACAGTTTGAAATTTAAACCAAGGAAGACAAAAAATCTGTGTCTTTAGAAATTATTCGTTGCTTAGTATAGTTGTTCTATATAATAAACTTTATCTTAAAATATAAAACTTTATTATCAATTCCCTCTGATATTTTTCATACTTTTATAATTTCACCTGGGCATCTAATGATCTCTTAAATCATCATAGTCATGAGTTGTTTCAATTAATTAATTTTAACCCATAAAACTCTTTATAACTATATTGGTCTGTTAAAAAAATAGAAACTGTTAGTTTAAAACATACACTGTGTTAAAGGATAGTAGACTATAATAATCATGATTAGTTATCTATATTGTGTAATGCTTTATAGTTTGCAGACTACTTTGTTAACATTCATTTGTTTTCTATTCATTTAGGCTTTCTATAACTGAATTGGCTTTCCTTTTTGTGTGAAAGAATTTGTGGGTATATGAACTTGGATATAACTGGCCTAGACTAGCCATTTTGTAAGTTTCAGGGGATGAAATTGCTATATGCTTTTCACATCTATTCTTCCATGTAATTTTCATCTTTGTTTAATAATAGCCAAATTTCCTTGCAAATCTAAGGTGTTAATTTTTTTTTTTTTTTTTTGAGACAGGGTCTGGCTCTATTACCCAGACAGGAGAGCAGTGACACAATCATGGCTCACTGCAACCTAATCTCCTGGGCTCAAGTAATCCTCCCACTTCAGCCTCCCAAGTAATTGGGACCACAGGCACATGCCAGTACACCTGGCTATTTTTTTTTTGAGAGACGGGGTCTCACTATGTTGCCCAGGCTGGTCTCAAACTCCTGGGCTCAAGTGATCCTCCAGCTTGTCTCACTGTGTTGCCCAGGCTGGTCTCAGACTCCTGGGCTCAAGTGATCCTCTAGCCTTGGCCTCCCAAAGTGTTGCAATTACAGGCGTAAGCCACTGTGCCCAGTATTAATTTTAATTTAATTTTGTAGATACTTATATTAGACACCTATATTATGTAAGGCACAGTATCACTTACTGGTGATCACAGCAAGGAATAAGATGCAGCTTTTGTCCTTTAGTCATATTCTTCTAGGTCAGGGAAAACATTACAATACTATAACCCAGCTAACCTTTTTGGCACCAGGGACCAGTTTCGTGGAAGACAGTTTTACCACGGATGGGGCTGGGGAGAAGGGAAGGATGGCTTCAGGATGCAACTGTTCCACCTCAGATTTTCAGGCATTAGATTCTCATAAGGTGCATGCAACCCAGATCCCTCGCACACACAGTTCACAATAGGGTTCGCAGTCCTGTGAGAATCTAATGCCGTTGCTGTTCTGACTGGAGGTGGATATGCTCGCTCACTCGCCTGCCGCTCGCCTCCTGCTATGCAGCCTGGTTTCTAACAGGCCACAGGCTGGTAATTATGCTCAGCCCAGAGATTGGGCACCTTGCTTTAACCATAAACCAAGGAGAATGTGACAAGTGCTAGAGTGGAAATACAAGATACTGTGAAAGCACAGATGAGTAAGGTTAATTACAGCTGAGTAGGTAGGTAAATGTAGGTGTGGCCTGTGAATTAGAACATGAAGAATGATTAGGATTCTGTTTGTTGAGGATACAGGAAAATGTTTCAGAAGAGGAAAATTGTGAGCAGGACCTTGAGGAAGGAAAGCATATGTTTGAAGGAAGTAGTTTGATTTCTTAGAATTGTAAAATACATAAAAAAATTGCCGGGATAGGTTTTGAATTCTAATATTTTGAGTGATGGCTTCACTGTAAAGTGCTTTAGCTAATATGTTGAGAGAGCCTAAATCTGTGTTACAGATACTGGGAAACCATCAGAGATTTTAAAGCACAGGAATCTTAAAAGATTTGGGGGATAATTTTCAATGAGCTATTGTTTTTAATATTTTAAAGTCATAGTCTCTTTTGAGAGTCTTAGAACTGTGGACCTCGTTCCCATTAAGAGGCACATGTACTGCTAGACACAAAAATTTGATGTGCTCTCAGGAGGTTATGGAATTTCTCTTCCTTCATCTATAGATACGAGGTTCCAAGGATACTTGGCGAGTTTTTGTTCTGGCATAGTGCACTAGAGGAGAGGTCTTTTCTCATATCTGCTAGCTGAAAGTCTGGTGTTGGAGCAAGGGTGAAATAATATACCAGTGGAGAAAACTCAACATAGACCTTTGAAGAGGACTGTACTTGATTATGATAATGAAAAAAAAGACAAGACAAGAGCATCTGACAACAGTGGTAGTAATTAAGCTGCCTGCCAGTAGGTTGCAGTTTGTAAATCTAGTCTCTGTATTGAGCCCCGGACTTTGAAGTTTAAAAGGAATGGCAGGGCCTGACTGTCTGAGAGAGAGGGGAATAGGGAACATTTATATGATTTTTTTTTTTCGGTGGGTATGGAAGAGGGGAGTAAATGAAACGCCATCATGTGTGTGATGTGACTGTCATTCATTTAGCATTTGGGGCCCAACTACTAATTGCCATTAGCATCCTTCCCCTCTGGTCTCTCTTAAGGTCATTATGACAATTTCAAAATGCCCCTCTGCACATTTTCAAATACCCCTAGAAGTAGATGGTATTGTTCTGGTTGAGAAAGCTTATTTAGAGGAATTTCTAAATCCAGAACTTTGTGACACAGTTCTTCGTGTTACACATCAGTGTGTCACAGCACAGTCACTGGGACTTACGGATTAGGAAGAGAGCCTCACTTATATCTAATACATGCATGAAACTTTCTTCTAACTTTAAAGGTCTTTAATGAAACACAAGTTCAAAAGCCTCCCTTTGTAATCAGTTGCTTAGCAATACCAGCAAATTAATTTCCAAGTCCTAACGTTGAAATTAAAACCGATTTCTTCTCTTTCTGACTACAGTGGCCTTGGAGAATTGTGTATCGTATTGTGCCAGTGTTCCCTAAAATCTATGTGGTTTTATTTGGTTGTTATTTGGAAAACTATCTCTTGCTTTCCATAGTATGCTAGTTAAGTATGCATTTCTTTTTATTTCGGAGGAAATATTCTTTTTTCTAAACTTCCCAATTTCTGAGGTATTATGTTAGTATTTTGGAGCTAGATTCAATATAAAAATTGTATTGCTGTTAGTAACTGCCTCGGTATGTTGGTTTTGCCAGAGTGTTCACAGTCTTCATGATACTGATAATAAATATGGAGGTTTGTGCTCTTATTCTTCTTTTTTTCAATTTGAGACGGAGTCTTGCTTAGTCATCCAGGCTGGAGTGCAGTGGCGTGATCTCGGCTCACTGCAAGCTCCGCCTCCTGGGTTCACGCCATTCTCCTGCCTCAAGACTCCCGAGTAGCTGTGACTACAGGCACCCGCCACCACACCCAGCTAATTTTTTTTGTATTTTTAGTAGAGACAGGGTTTCACCATGTTAGCCAGGATGGTCTTGATCTCCTGACCTCGTGATCCACCCGCCTCGACCTCCCAAAGTGCTGGGATTACAGGCATGAGCCACTGTGCTGGCCTGTTCTTTTTTTACTACAAAGAAGTCTGTTGGATTCTTTCTCTGCTCAAGATTTACAGTAGACCATTAGGAATGGTATGACGTAGTTTCTACCAAGGTGTGTAGTGTAGGTGATTTTTAATCCATTTGCCTCAAAAGCATATCAAGGACTGTGCTAAGCATTTAACACATGGATCCTCATTTAATCTTTATGGTTGTCCTATGAAATTATTATTGTTACCATTTTAAAAATCAGACAACTGAGGCTGAAAAAGTTTAAGTAACTTGCCATATAGTTGTCCTATTAAATTATTGTTATCGCCATTTTAAAAACGAGGAAACAAGCTGAAAAAGGTTTAGTAACTTGCTGAAAGCCACATGACCAGAAATAGATAAGCTAGAATTTTAACCAATCTGTTTGACTTGAAAATTTGTTTTTCCCTTCACTTTATTTCTTAAGCTTATTGAAATTACATAAGTAAGATTGTAACTTTGTGTACCCATGAAATGGAAAATATTTGGAAAATATTATAATTTCTTGGATTCTTATCTGCTTAGTGACTTCTCAGTCACTATGTGCTTTGTGATTTTGTTTGATCTACCATTTACCACTAAGTTTCTCCCAGATAGGAATTTTGAAACATTATATAATTAAATAAATATATCACCTACCCTGTGGTTTATTTTTGGTAGTCACACTTTTATTTAACAAATATTTTTGGAGTGCTATATGTCAGGTCCTGTGTTATGCTATGACAGTGATTTTTAAGATCTGATGGTAAGGAAAGAAAGAACTTTGAATGTCAGGAGGCATCCTTTATCTTCTTTGCCCTCTTAACACTTAAGTCTCAAGTCTGTTAAGATTCTGCGTGAGATTTTGTATGAAAGACGTGACTCACATTATGAAGACTTCGTCTCCATATTTTCAAACATTATAGTGGCATGTAATCTGATAAATTTGTTTTGCATATCCCCATGGTAGAAGTCAACTTTCATTAAAGCATTATTTTTCATATAATGAATAATGTTTGCACTAATAGAAACCACTTAGTGAAATAGGAGGTAATGAATTTCTAATAAGTAAGAATAAATTTTTCTTGTTTCCTCATCATGCATATTGTCATTCATTCATATATAAGGAATTCCGGTTAACTTATCCAAATTTTGATTTCCATTTCTGGCAATATGGCTACTAAATGTGTGGAGAAACCATTTCTCATGTAAAACACTTAAATGCTGGATAACATATAAAAACATCTTGGCCGGGCTTGGTGGCTCACGCCTGTAATCCCAGCACTTTGGGGGCTGAGGCGGGCGGATCATGAGGTCAGGAGTTTGAGACCAGCCTTGCTGACATGGTGAAACCCCGTCTGTACTAAAAATACAAAAATTATCTGGGCATGGTGGCATGCGCCTATAGTCCCAGCTACTAGGGAGGCTGAGGCAGAAGAATCATTTGAACCCCGGAGGCGTCGGTTGCGGTGAGCTGAGATTGCGCCTCTGACTCCAGCTTGGGTGACAGAGTGAGACTCTATCTCAAAAAAAAAAAAAAAACTTTTTAAAAGTATACTTGGAGTTGCCTATAAGGAAAATAAACAGAGGCCCAGAAATGATGAGTGATGGTGATTACATAGAGATCTATGGAGCTGACATTTACCCTGAAGAAACCTACCTATTCCTAGTCACCTAGGGTCTGGCTGTTGACGTGTCATGCATGTTGAGAACAGAGGACACATTTCAAGCAAGACCTTAATAGGATGGGAATCAGATTAAAAACATTGATGACAAACTTATTCAATAAATGGAGATTTGATGACCTGGACCTGGCTTTACATACAATTAGAGGTAAAGGGCTTCTACCTGAGAGAATTCCTAGTCCTCCAACTTCTGTCTTGCAGATTTGGGGCTGGAATTCACTATCTGACCCAAGCGAAAAATGTGTTTTAGAATAAGACTCCCCTGTTTGTAATGGAAGCAGTTCTTCTGTAGAGAAATTTTACACAAACTTCAATTTTTGCAGAAAAAGGTTCCATGATCACTAGTTTATAATCAGAAATCACTAAACATATTGAGAAATCAGTCTTAAAAAATGAACTTGAGAATCAGACCCTTTAAGATTAATTGATGAATTATCACAATTTCTGCATAAGACAACTCTGTGGTTACAGAAAAGAGAATGGTCTCAGCTATCAGACTCCAAATAATTAAATTTCTGAAAGTGAAAAACAGCAGATTAAAAACTCAGTGGCCGGGTGTGGTGTCTCACGCCTGTAATCCCAGCACTTTGGGAGGCTGAGATGGGCCAATCTCGAGGTCAAGAGATTGAGACCATCCTGGCCAACATGGTGAAACCCTGTCTCTACTAAAAATACAAAAATTAGCTGGGTGTGGTGGTGCACGCCCATAGTCCCAGCTACTAGGGAGGCTAAGGCAGGAGAATCGCTTGAACTGGGGAGGTGGAGGTTGTAGTGACCTGAGATTGCACCACTGCACTCCAGCCTGGGGACAGAGCGAGACTCTGTCTCAAAACAAACAAAAACTCAGCAGATGAGATAGAAAGAAGATAATGTAGTTAACATGTAAGGATCAGTGATCTACAATATCTAAGGAAATTAGTGCAGAGAGGCAGAAGGGGAATGTGAAAGAGATGCTAACGAACATGGAAGATAAATTTTTTTACTGTTGAATTTTCAGTTTGCTGATATTACTCTTTTGTTGAATGTGTGTTTTGCAAACATTTTCTTACATTCTATAACTTCTTTCATTCTTGTAACAAGGTCTTTTGCAGAGCAAAAGTTTTTGATGATGTCTAGTTTATTAGTTTTTCCTTTTATGGAGTGTACTTTTTTTTGAGACTCTCACTCTATTGCACTCCAGTGAGTTGTCTCACTCACAGGTTGCACTCCAGCCTGTGCTGTGATCTTGGCTCACTTCAACCTTCACCTCCTGGATTAAAGCGATCCTCCCATATCAGCCTCCCGAGTAGCCACACACGCATGTGCCACCATACCTGGCTAATTTTTCTATTTTTTAGTAGTGACAGGGTTTCACCATGTTGGCCAGGCTGGTCTCGAAATCCTGACCTCAAGTGATCTGCCCGCCTGAGCCTCCAAAAATGTTGGGATTACAGACATGAGCCCCCACCTCAGTTTTGATGTACTTTTGATGTCAAGTCTAAGAATTATTTGCCTAGCCTTATATCCTGAGAATTTTCTCATGTATTTTTCTAGAAGGCTTGCATTATTAAATTTTACATGTAAGTCAGTGGTGCATTTTGAATTAATTTCTGTAAAAGGTATGTAAATGTTGGACATATTTGTGTACATTTATTTCTGGGTTCTCTGTTCCACTGATGTGTCTTAACCTTCTGCCAGTACCACACAGTCTGGATTACTGTGGCTAAATAGTAAGTCTTGAAATCAGATAGACTGATGCATCCTGTTTCAAAATTGTTTTAGGTATTCTAGTGTATTTGCTTTTCCATATAAATTTTAGAGTAATCTTTTCTTTACGAAAATATCTTGCTGAGATTTTGGTTAAACAGCATATAAATTTGGGGAGAATTGACATTTTTACTGTTTTGAGTCTTTGAATACTCTTAATATTCCTGATATTGGTAATTTTTGTCTTCTCTCTTTTTTTGTCAGTCTTGCTTTGAATACTGGAAGATAGATAATGTCTGTTCATTTTTTTAGGTATTTGATTTTTTTCATCAGTTTTGTGTAGTTTTCAGCATATAAGTCCTGTACATCTTTTGTTGGAATTACACCTAAGTATTTTATTTTTACTTCAACCTATTGTAAATGGTATTTTACATTTTAATGTCCACATGTTCATTACTAATACATAGAAATACAATTGATTTTTGTATGTTTATCTTGTATCCTGTGACCTTGCTGAACTCACCCATTAGTCCTAAGATGTTTTCTGTATAGACCTTTTCTACATAGTCATGTCATCTGGATTTTCTACATAGTCATGTCATCTGGAAATAGGGACAGTTTGTTTCTCTTTTCTGATCTATATATCTTTTATTTCTTTTTTTGTTATTATACTTCAAGTTCTAGGGTACATATGCACAACATGCAGGTTTGTTACATATGTATACATGTGCCACGTTGGTGTGCTGCACCCATTAACTCGTCATTTATGTTAGGTATATCTCCTAATGCTGTCCCTCCCGCCTCCCCCCAACCCCCAACAGGCCCCGGTGTGTATGTTCCCCACCCTGTGTTCAAGTGTTCTCATTGTTCAGTTCCCACCTATGAGTGAGAACATGCAGTGTTTGATTTTCTGTCCTTGCGATAGTTTGCTCAGAATGATGATTTCTAGCTTCATCCATGTCCCTACAAGGGATGTGAACTCATCCTTTTTTATGGCTGGACAGTATTCCATGGTGTATATGTGCCACATTTTCTTAATCCAGTCTATCATTGATGGACATTTGGGGTGGTTCCAAGTCTTTACTATTGTGAATAGTGCCGCAATAAACATATGTGTGCATATGTCTTTATAGCAGCATGATTTATAATCCTTTGGGTATATGCCCCAGTAATGGGATGGCTGAGTCAAATGGTATTTCTAGTTCTAGATCCTTGAAGAATCACCACACTGTTTTCTACAATGGTTGAACTAGTTTACAGTCCCACCAACAGTGTAAAAGCATTTCTATTTCTCCACATCCTCTTCTATTTCTTTTTTTTGACTTACTGCATGAGCTAGAACTTCTACCACTGTGTCGATAAGAGTGGAAAGAGTAGGCATCTTTTCCTTGTTCCCCATCTTAGAGAGAAAACGTTGGCTTTCACTATTATGTTACCTGTAAGTTACTTATTTATGCTGTACCAAGTTGAGGACACTCCCCTCCATTTTTTTTTTTTTTCTCAGCGTTTTATCCTGAATGGATGTTAAATTTTTAAAGTGCTTTTTCTGTATTACATGATAAAATTATGTGGCTTTTTTTTTGTATTTGCCTGGTTTTGGTATCAAGGTAATACTGGCTTTACTAATTTTTCTTTATCTTTTAATTTTTCTTTTTTAAAATATTTTAAATTTTCTTAATCTTTTATGTTTTGAGAGAGATTATGTGGAATAAGTCTTTAAAGATTTGGTATAATTCTGCAGTGAAACCATCTGCTCCTGGAGTTTCTTTTTTGAAAGTTTTAAAATTTTCAGTTCAATTTCATTAATAATAACAGGTCTACTCAGACTACTGTATATTGTATGTGTTGTAGTTTGTGTTTTTCAAGGAACTTATTGGTCCATTTCATCCAAGTTTTCATGTAGAAAAATCTTTATATGTGTAGAATTTTTATATCTCTATAGAAATCTATATAAAATCTATATATAAAATATTTACATGTAGATTATAAATATCTATATAAATCAATAGATATAAAATATCTATATAAATCAATAGATATAAAATATCTATAGATTATAGATCATATAGATATAGATTATATAAAATTATATAGATTATGTCTGTATAAAAATCTTTATATGTGTAGAAAAATTTGTGTGTGTAGAGAGTTGTTCATTGTGATCCCTTACTATGATACATTGTGTATGTTCATTGTGTATCCCTTACTATGCTTTTGATAGCTGTGGGTCTGTAATGATACCCCATTTCATTCCTGATATGGGTAATTTTTGTCTTCTCTCTTTTTTTGTCAGTCTTGTTAGAGAATTGTCAATTTTATTGATCTTTTCGGTGTTCTTTGTTGCATTGATTTTTCTGTTTTCAATTTCAGCAGTTTCTGCTCTTATTTACTTTGTCCTGCTTGCTTTGTTTATTTTGCCTTTCTTTTTCTGGGTTCTAGAGGTACAAGCTTAGATTGTTGATTAAGGCTTTTTCTTTTTTCTAATGTGTGTATTTAGCACTATAAATTTCCTTCTCAGTACTGCTTTATTTGTATGTCAACATTTTGATATGTTGTATTTTCATTTAGTTTAATGTATATTCTGTTTTCCCTTGAGACTTAACTCTCCCATAGATTATTTAGGTGTTTTGCTGTTTAGTTTCCAAGTGTTTGGAGATTTTGCCATTAACTTTCTGTTTCTGATTTCTAGTTTGATTCCATTGTTGTCAGAGAACACATTCTTTTTTATTTCAGTTATTTTTACTCTGTTAAGGGGTTTATGTCTCCGGATTGGTCTATCTTGTTTTGTTTTGTGGGCACTTGAAAAGAATGTGTATTCTATTGTCTGAATGGAGTAGTCTACTAAGTTCAACTAGATCCTGTTGGTTGATGATGTTGTTAAATTCTGTGTGTTTGTTGAATTCTATTTAGTGTTTCTATCAATTGCTGAAAAGGGGGTGGTGAAATATCCAACTGTAATTAATGAGTTTATTTCTCTTTTCAGTGCTACTTCACACATTTAGTTTTTACTTCACACATTTTGCAGCTCTATTGTTTAATGTATAGGATTGCTTAGAATTATTTAGGATTGCTATGTCTTCCTGATGGATTGACCCTTTTATTATAATATAATTATCCTCTCTGTTCTGATCATTTTCTTTGCTCTGAAGTTGCTCTATTTTAATATCATCTAATGTAGAAAGCCACTTCCTGCTTTCTTTTAATATTTCTATGAGGTATTATTTTCCATTGTTTCAACCTGCCTATACTATTTGAAGTTAAAGTTTCTTCTAGACAGCATATGTTTGGGTCATGCTTTTTTTAATCCACTCTGTCTTATTGGTGTATTTAGACTACTTACTGTCATGTAATTATGGATGTATTAGGGCTTAAGGCTACCTTGTATTTTACAGTTCAAAAATTTCCATTTGGTTCTTTTTTTATATCTTATATTTCTTTGTCCTTGGACTTTTTTTTTTTTTTGCTGAGACTTTATATTTTTTCATTTTTCTATTACGTTTTTAATTACTTGTTGAAGCATTTGTATGATAGCTACTTTAAAATGTGTCAGACAATTCTGAACATCTCTGTCATTTTGGTGTTTGCAAGTATTGACTGTGTTTTGCATTCCATTTGAGATCTTGGTTTGACAAGTGATTTTTTAAATTGAAACCTGGATATTTTGGGTAGTATATTATGAAACTCTGGATCTCTGGATCGTATTTAAAGCTTCAGTTTTAGCTAGCTTACTCTAATGCTATTCTGGAAAGAGAAATCAGGGCTGCCACCTTATTACTGCCAGGTACAGGTAGAAATTGAATTTTCTACTCTGCATTCATTGACATCTAAGGAAGGATATCGCTTGTGACTGCTGGGCAGGGATGAGAGTTCTGGGTTCCCACTACACTTTTACTGATGTTTTCTTGTCTGAAAGGGATAGGAGTGCCTTGTTACCACTGGGTGATGGTGAAAGCCCTGACTCTTCACTAGGCCTCCTCTATATCAACCTAGGGCAGAAGAGGATTGGCTGCTTGTTACTACCTGGCGAGACCAGAAGTTCATGTTACCTGTGTGGTTTCGATTTCTACCAGCATTGTAGGAGTTGAGAGAGAGGCTTTATTATATCCTGGTAAGGGTGGACATTTTAGGTCCCCATTCAGTCTTTGCTGGCATTGGTGGGAGGGAGTTGGGCCATAGTTTTTTCAATGGTTTTTAACTGGAGTAGAGTGTTTATTTTCTAAGAGTTTTCTGTTTTGTGAGGCTCCTCCTTTCTTTGTCCTTTGGCTAGAGAAAAGGCAGGGTTTTATTGGGGCTTTTTGTCTGCCCCCATTGGTGTTTCTGGTTACTAGCTTCTTCAGCTCCAAGTTTGGAATATATTAGGCAAAAAGAAACCCAGAGAACTCACCACCAAGTAGTTCCTCAGGTTTCCACCTTTCAGCATCTTGTGTTTATTTTCTATACTATGTTCAGGGATTTTAGTTGTACCTAGGAGAGAGCGAGTGTGAAAAGTTCATTGACTGCATCCCACTCAAGTTAGTGCCTCTTTTATCTGCACCACTTTAGAATCAAACTCTTTGAAAGCATTCATCTATACTTATTTTCTCCAGTTCTCCTCTTTTCATTCTGTCTTAAACCTATGCCAGTAAAATTTCTATCCCTATCACTCCTTCAAAACAATTCTTGTCAAGGTGTCATTTACAAGTAAATACTGAAAGCAAAAATATACATGTATTTTTGAACTGTAAGATCTTTTTTTTTTTAATTTTTAGGTTTGGGGGTACATGTGAAGGTTTGTTACATAGGTAAAGTAGTGTCAGAGGGGTTGATTGTGCAGATTATTTCATTACCCAGGTATTAAGCCTAGTACTCAACAGTTATCTTTTATGCTCCTCTCTCTTCTCCTACCCTCCACCTTCAAGTAGACCCCAGTGTCTGTTGTTTCCTTCTTTGTGTTCGTAAGTTCACATCATTTAGCTCCCACATATAAGTGAGAACCTGTGATACTTGGTTTTCCAGCATTAGCTTGCTAAGGATAATAGCCTCTAGCACCATCCATGTTCCCGCAAAATATATGATCATGTTCTTTTTTATGGCTGCATAGTATTCCATAGTATACATATACCATGGTGTATACGTATTTTCTTTGTCCAGTCCATCACTGATGGGCATTTAGGTTGATTCCATGTCTTTGCTATTGTGAATAGTGCTGCAATGAACATTGACCTGCATATCTTTATGGTAGGATGATTTATATTCCTCTGGGTATATATCCAATAATGGGATTGCTGGATGGAATGATAATTCTACAAACAATACTTATCAAAACTTGTGGTTGCAGCTAAAGTTGTATGAAGAGGGAAATCTATAGCCTTAAATACTATATTAAATGAATTAAATTCTGACAAGATTGGTCAAGAAAAACGAAAAAAGCGATGAAGATAAATAATGCTAATGCAAATTAGAAAATATTAATAAATTTTAATCATATTTAAATAAACATATGTAAAATAATCAGTTATCAGAAAAGTATGGGACCAAAACATTCAAAAAGAAATAGAAAATCTGAATGGCCCTATGGCCATTAAAAATGTTGCTTTATTAGTTAAAAGTTTTCCTTCGCCCAATACTCACCTGAGTTTGGACAGATGCTAATTCCAGGGTTACATAAGCTTTTTCAAAAAACAGGGGAAAAAAGTAGCAATTCTCTTTTCATTTTCTGAGTCTTATGTACTACAGTCTTGTTAACAAAACTAGCAAGAAGAGTAAGAATGAAATTTACAAGCTAGTCTCACTTACGAACCTAGCAAAACAACCCCAAAATCCAGCAATGCATAAAACAGGTAACATGACCAAATTTGACTTATTCTAGAAATGCAAGGTTTAATTAATATTAGAAAATTGTCCAAAATATTTACACAGTAATGAAATTATGTTACTACACATCATAGGCCTTTGCATTATTGATTTAGTATAGTCTTAGTTATATCTGAGAATGCCAGGTGTCTGGAGAGCATGTTGAATAACTAAAATTCAGTTTTGAGTGGAATACTGTGAACCACAGTAGATAGCACAGTTAATTTGATTAAAGGGAGTCAGATGGTCTCTCAGAGGTGGCAAAATGTGAGTTAGGTCTTGATGAATAATATTTTTATCAGCATGTTTGAGATTTCAAGTGGAAATAATGGGTGCTGGAGCATGGCAGTGGCATTTGGGAATGGTAAGTGATATAATTAGAGCATGGTAAGGTTATCAGGAAGTGGCAGGAGATGAAACTAGAGATTTGTGCCAAATTATGAAAGGCCTTGACTGCCTTGCTTTTTGCTAAACAGTGGAATTTATCAACCCACTGAGACAAAGTCAGTTAAGATTTTTGAGCCTTCCATATATTTAGCTGCTTGTATTTAATGCCTTGTCTTTAAAAATAACACGTATGACTTGTTTGCATGCTTTTGCATATATAACTTATTTGAAGTTAGGTGCTTCTACTGATTGACTTTAACTTTTTGTTCACAAAAATATAGGGATCTGGATTTATGACTGGACCACTTAATATAATGTATTAATTTCCACTGTGTTATATCCTAAACTTTTAAAACCACTCATGACTAATGTCTTTCACCAAACTGTTACCTACGAACTTTCTAAAGAAATATGTGACAAAGGCATGATTAGTTTCATTTGCTCTGCCATTTTTAGCTGTATATGTGATAAAACATATGTTTTAATACATCTCTTTTTAACTTTGATTTTATTTGGAATTTTTGAATGAGTTGTTTGTTTTTAAGAAAAGTAATTGGAGTGAACTTTCTTTGATTCCCAGGTTTTCTTTTTTCCCCTTTTTTCTTTTTTTATTGCATTGGTAGATGCAAGGCAAGAAATTTATTACTCTAAATTTGTGACTCAGAATTTTAAAACTAAATTAACTTCGTAAATGCACTCACTTTTTTCTTAATGCATTCCTTCTAACCCCCAGTGATACTTTTGTTTGATTTTCTTGATTATGTAATTTGTTTGATATTTCTTTCATTTAAGGTGTGACTGCACAGAAAAGTTACAAAACAAATTTGACTTTTTGCGCTCGCAGTTGAATGATATTTCATCATTTAAGAATATCTACAGATATGCCTTTGATTTTGCAAGGGTAGGTGCAATTTTCTTGTTTTGTTGTTTTAATAGCTTTTCATCTTGAGACCACACTTAGGAAAACTTTTTCACTTATATTTTAGGATAAAGATCAGAGAAGCCTTGATATTGATACTGCTAAATCCATGTTAGCTCTTCTACTTGGGAGGACATGGCCACTGTTTTCAGTATTTTACCAGTACCTGGAGGTATGTATGTTTTTTTGAATTTTGAAAATAATTATTTTAAAACTTAATCTGAAAATTATACTTTTGAGGAACAAGTAGATTTTTAATAGTATGCTTTAAAAAAACTTGAATAGAGAAAAAATTCTAAAATATGTACATATCAGTTGTTATTTTTAGATAGAAGTTCATGTTTATTAATATATTTTGTACCTAAGAGACTTTCAATCCTACCCCCCCATCCCCTCAAATAAAAGAAACCTCCAAGAAGTATATTGTATCACAGACATTTGTCATGCAGAATTAGTTTCTCGGGGTTTTTGTAAGAGAGAATTAATGCTAGCACACAAATCTTTAAGCTTCTAAATCTGATTTCTTTTGTTACACAGGGTCTTAAGCTGAAATGTACATAAGAGAACCAATTTAGTAATAAAACTTTCCTTTCCTACGTAGGCTCAATCTAAAGAAACAGAATAAAGCTATTAATATTTTATGTCCACAAATATGAGAATGGCTATAATAGTATACTTAAATATGCTGGTTACTAAAAAAAATGTAAGCTGAAATGATGAAGTGTTCTTTTAGAAGGTTTATCATAGCACCTGCTATAGGCAGTGATTCTAAGAAGATGCTATTCTTTTTTTCCATTGCTTTCTTTGTCTAGTTTTTTTTTTTTTAATCTGTTTTTGTGTCTTTGTAACTTTAGGGTTATTGGTGTAGTTCTCACCATATCTTGAATACAGATGCTTTTTCCTTTGGAAATAATTTCTCATAAAGCACATTGCTTATAGCAGCTTCCCTTTTCCCAGAGTAGTAAAAGTTGTGATACAAGACAATGATATCGGCCAGGCGTGGTGGCTCACGCCTGCAATCCCAGCACTTTGGGAGGCCAAGGCGGGCAGATCACTTGAGGCCAGGAGTTCAAGACCAGCCTGGCCAACGTGGTGAAACCCCGTCTCTACTAAAAATACAAAAAAAAATTAGGCCGGGCACGGTGGCTCACGCTTGTAATCCCAGCACTTTGGGAGGCTGAGGCAGGCGGATCACGAGGTCAGGAGATCGAGACCACGGTGAAACCCCGTCTCTACTAAAAATACAAAAAATTAGCCGGGCGTGGTGGCGGGCGCCTGTAGTCCCAGCTACTCGGAGAGGCTGAGGCAGGAGAATGGCGTGAACCTAGGAGGTGGAGCTTGCAGTGAGCCGAGATCGTGCCACTGCACTCCAGCCCAGGCGACAGAGCGAGACTCCGTCTCAAAAAAAAAAAAAAAAAAAAAAAAAAATTAGCTAGGTGTGGTGGTTTGCACCTGTAGTCCCAGCTACTCGGGAGGCTGGGGCATGAGAATTGCTTGAACCAGGGAGGTGGAGGTTGCAGTAAGCCGAGATTGCACCACTGCACTCCAGCCTGGGTGACAGAAGGAGACTCTGTCTCAGAAAAAAAAAAGAGACAATGATATGAAAAGGTCTTACATGAATGAGTCTTATGCATGATTCAATCTGTAAGTCCTGTAAATTATTTTTGATGGATGGTATCTATTTTCTTCCTATTAGTAGTTTTGGGCAAAAATAAATTTAACTGAATGTAAAAATATTCAGCTCTATGGGGAGCTGAGAAGAACTAAATATTTTCAGACATTTGTTATGTGCAGGTTGTTTGGCATATATATTTTAAAATCTTTATAATACCATTTTGAATTAAATTCTATCCCCATTTAACAAATGAGGAAGTAGTTTATATTCTTAAGTAACTTTCCCAAAATCACTCAATTAAGTGGCAAGGGTGGGATTTAAATCGAAGCCTATGCTCTTTCACTTGTTTCCAAAGATGCCAAACTAAAAATGTGGCTAAACAGTAAATCTTGAGCTAAGAAATGATTTACTAGGAAGCAGCACAAGAGAACACACTGGATGTAGGAAATGTTATATATCTTGATCTCATTGGTGGTAACACAAGTATATACATATGTAAAAGTTAGTTTTATCCTTACTGTTGGTACTCAGTGCTCTTATTATTCCTCGAAAATGAAAAAAAAAGTAAAAAATAGATTATGTTAATATGTAAATGCCCATGAGGAATCTCTTAGAAACACAAATAATTAAAAGAGTAATAAATGTTTTAGAAAAAACCAAATCACAAAAACAGTTAAAACTTAGTTTACTAAATTGAGTAAATGATGTTTATGTATTTAAATACAAATATTTAAATCATTTTTTGCAGCAATCAAAGTATCGTGTTATGAACAAAGATCAATGGTACAATGTATTAGAATTCAGCAGAACGGTCCATGCTGATCTTAGTAACTATGATGAAGATGGTGCTTGTAAGTACAACATAACATGTTCCTTTGAAAACAAAATTTCCGAAACTATTAAATGAGAGTATGCATTTGTGTAGTATTAGCATAGAGGTTTTAAACTTTGTAATAGTAACTTATTTAATCATGTGAGGGATTGTGGGAGAAGTAGAGAGAGAGCTTAGATTCAGCAGTATTATATAAAATCTATGCTGGTAAATGAAATGTTTTCAGTTCCTCGGCAACCAAACATTTTAGCTAAATTTAAATTATAATTTTTGCACCCAGAAGCTGAAATTCAGCTTTGTTTCTGTCTTTCCTGGCATTTGCTAGTGGAAGAAAAGTACAGTCATGATTTATAAAATATAACAGCAAAACAATCAGCCACAATAGAAAAAGCTTTAAAATTATTGTAATATTATGCTACCCATTAATAATATGGCAAATAATGTCAGTATAACTTCTCTCTGAAAACTATAAATTGATTGTGAGCAAACTGATAGTGAAATAGTTATAATTTTTCAATCCCTCAAGTTAAAATATCTGTCCATACTCCTCCATGGAAAGGCTAGAATGCCATAAAACAGGATTTTAAAATAATGATAAATTAATTAGATAAACCAAGTTAATTCTGTAGAACTATAAATTATTTTCAGTTCCAACCACCATTTTGGTTGGTTGCATGTGTTTTCAGTGTTCAGAAGGGTTACAAGGAAAGGTACATTCCTATAAACTTAAACTGAAATTATACACTTTTTTTCTGTGACACTGAAAAAATAACAGAAGAAGGGATAACTTTATTTCTTCCTACATATATTTTGTCCTCTCTCTACAAGATGGTACAAAATTTAGTATTACTTTAAAGAAAGAATACCTAGCAGCAGTAACCTGGCAGCCCAACGGCTGTATATGGCCTGTAGATGTGTATATTTACGTATTTTGTATCAGCATTTAAAACTAGGAGATTTTGTATTAAAATACAACTTTTAGATTTGTTTGAAAAATTTAAAAAGTCTGACAAAACTGTACCTTTATAGTACTCCTTTATAGGAGTCAGAGGCTGGAGCCAAGTGTTAATTGTGTTGGACTTGCTTTTCAGTTTGACAGTTCATGGTATGCCAACACCTAGGCTGTTTTTCAGTTGCCATTTATTATCATACGTGCTCTGCTGCTTTTCTTACAGTAGAGAAACATGTCTGTCAAAAGCAATGGAAAAAGACCACCAGAGGATTATGTGTTTTAAGAAGAATAAAGCAAGCATATTTCTTTGTGGCAGTGATTTTTTTCCTACATTTAAACAAAATAAACACTGAGCTCATTTAAACTGCCTACCTGGCTCTGTCAGCAAATGAGTTTGGACCTCCCCTACATTATAAAAATATATGTTTTAGAACAGTACTTAGCTCATTAGTTAGATATTCATTAGGCACTTGCTTTGTGTTCAGCTTTGTACTACATCCTGTTATTGGAATAAAGTAAGTCTCCATTATGGCTGATCCCTCTCAACAAGCTGGTACACTTCTTAGGGAGGCAACATAGAAATATTACCTTCAACACTTTTCAGATTGTGCCAGAATGCTATGGACACTTAGAAAAAGGGAGAGATTTGTATTGACTCAGTTACTGGAGGGTTCATGAAACACCTTGAAAAGGAAGTTGCTATAGATACCATTGTTCCTTGTGTCTTTAGGGGCAAAAAAGAAAAGGCTAATAAGAAAGCACCATTAAATGGAATAAGGTGGCTAGAAGCAGAATACCCAAAGAAGGGAAGGGTCATTCCTCTGTCATTGCAGAGCTCATGGGCAGTTTGTTTTATAATTGGAGAGATGAGTTCACTGAATTCTGACAAAAATGGTTTCTTTTTTTCTAGGGCCTGTTCTTCTTGATGAATTTGTTGAGTGGCAAAAAGTCCGTCAGACATCATAGCAAGAACTATGTGAAGAAAATGCAAACCTTTCGATTCCCACGTGTATACAAGCTAATGTGATGAGGGGGAAAAAAATCCAACGGGTGCATTTTCATTCATATGAAAGACTTCTCATAGTACTTTTTTTTCCTTTTTTTAAAGGAGGTTTTTCTTGTTACATGTGATGGGCATTGAGCCACACCTCTTCTTAGACTGAATATTGAAGTTTTTGTTTTGAGTTATGTTTATAACATTTATTTCAGAACAATAAAGATTCAGATTTGTGACAAAGGCCTTAAAGTGAAGATGTCCCTTGAGTGTCAGAGTGGTATTTATTTTTGTAAATTTGAATTTTTGGATTTTTGAGGTTCCAATTCACCGTGAATTTACAGAATTTTCAAGATTTTAAACAGTCTTAATATTTGGCAACATAGTCTGCTGATGGTATGGCTCATTATAGTCATCTCTGCACAATTTGGAAGACTGTTGGCCTTGACTTCTGGGATAATGATTTGCTGATGCAGCTAATAAACATTTCTAGGTATTGGAAAAATGCTCCTACTTTTAGCTCTGGGTTTCTATAAAAGCTACCAAGATCTTATGCAGATACCTTATCTCAGAGAGTTTAGAATTGGAAAGATTATGTCCAGTTGTTTTGTTTTCTAAAAAAGTTGTATTATTAAGTTGTATCATCATTATTATTGTTGTTAATAGCATATTTATATTTTTAACTGTCATTATATAGGGAATTTTATTTAAAGCACTTTTTTTTTTTTTTTTTTTTGCCTTAAGAGAACGTTAGCTGTGATATGGATTTAGTTAAGATACACATAGGAAAAGAAGACAATAGAATAAGGAATCATGAGAGAACTCTGGGTATAATTGTGCACAACTCAGTAGAGCCATTTACATTGGTAGTATTGCAGTATTGCCAATTATCACCATTTTCGGCCTGTTGATAATCAAGTGTCTTGAGGAAAGGGAAGCCTTTCCTAATTCATATAAAAGGCACTTTTGTACTAGCAGCAGGCCTATTCCTTTTCAGACCATCCAGTATCCCAGTGATATGAAAACTTTGTTCATATTCATAGCCCAGTCACAACTTCAGAAACGTTTCTAGTGTCATTGTTTGAGTAGAGAGAAGAGGTTATTTTTCCATAATAAGGGAGTGTTTCTATTAGGATTTAAGGTAAAGGTTGATTTTTCAGTGGTGAATTTGTTTAAAGAATGATTTCTCCATATTTATTACCTAAGGGAATGACATTTTAAAGTGTTTTATTGTTTGCTTTTTAGTTAATGAGCTGGGAAACAAATGATTGCCAATGTTTTACTTGCCTTCTTAATAAGATTACTTTGTACAATTTTCTAAAACACCCATAATAGTGGGAAACAGTTTTCCTAAATGTCTTATAGAAAAGGATAATACAGGATGCTCCTCTTAAGTATTAGAATCACTGAGTTATGAACTGAGCATACCAGTGGTGTCAGGATTTAATATTATGAATGATGTTTTAATATCAAATTTATTATAAGGAAAGCATTTACATTTGTAGACCTTTAAATTTATAATTTAGTTGACTCTTCAAGGCACATCTGAACTGAAGACTATATCCACTTTTGTTAAATTCCAAAACATATAAGCAAAATCTTATAAATTGTCCATTTGTAACCTGAACTAATGGTAATATCTTTTTCATCTTCAGTATTTGAGTAAAATAGGGAACACTTAAAGCTTATAGATGACATGTTTTTTGAAAAGTATATATATGAAAACACAGGCATCCTTGGTATATGCAGGGGATTGATACCAGGACCCTTGTGTATACCCAAATCTGCGCATACTCAAGTCCTGCAGTCATCCCTGTGGAACCTGCCTGTATAAAAAGTCAGCCCTCCCTGTGTATGTGGGTGTCGCATCCCGGGAATACTGTATTTTCAATCCATGTTTGGTTTAAAAAAATCTGCATATAAGCAGACCCACACAGTTCAAACTCATGCTGTTCAAGGGTCAACAGTATTTACTTTGCATACTTATCCAAAGATACCTTTAAGACTTTTTGAGTCTGAAAGTGAAATTTACTTTATTTTTTCCCTTAAAGTCAACCGTCTATCCTACCCTAGCCATACTTGGATTCCAGTACCACTGTGGCCATGCTTGCTTTACTCTATTGCTCCGTCTATTTCTCTTACCTTCTTGAAGTTATAACATTTGCCTACTTTGAAGGCAAATTTACTCTGCCTAATTCATCAGTCAGGGTGTGGGCTGTGTCCCTTCTTGTCTTTCCTTTGTTAATTTTGAATAGCATTTAATTTACTGGGAAATTTATGATCAAAAATGTTAAGTGATACAAACAATACAATATTAAGGACGCTGCAGTATAAAAAAGTCTAACTGTTGTGGTTCCTTTTTTGACTAGTTAGCTTTAAGTGCCTTCCCACGAACCCTGTTGTAAAATTTTCGGAACTACTTCCTTTGTACAGGATGAAATATTGTATGGTGCTTTATAACATGGAGTTGAGTTGTTTCTGTAAGAATATTATACAAATGTAATACTACTGGATACTACTGGAAGAAAGTAGAGCCAGGTGTTGATTTGGAAAGATTGCAACCCCCCCCACCCCCCGCCTACTTGGGGCCAATAATTCTTAATAAGGTATGATGTTAATACCTCCAGGAAATTGCCAGGGATTCAGGTGACAGTGTGTGATGAAAACGGTGTATTGTGTGCTGGCCTGACTGTATTACCATGTTTGTCTTCTATTGTCTAATGATTTCTTATTTCTTAAATGCTGCTGATAAAATTCTTAATATAATACATTTTTGACAGTAGTAGCATTTTTATGTATAATGTATAGGTTTTGTTGGTTTTTACTCAGAAGCACTCTAGATTAGTGTTTTTTGAACTGCAATTTGAGAGCCTTCTTTGGGAATGTTAGATTGAGGAGTATTTCTCTTAAATACAAATGCCTTTTCATCTAGCAAACCAAAAATTACATCTTAATATTGAATGCCATCACTCGGGGTCAGGGTGGGAGTAAATTCTGAGATAACTCCAGAGTTTTCAAGGCATACAAGGTATGTGGAATAGCGCAGATTCAGAATACATGATATATACATATAAAATGAAACATTTCACTTTGAATTATTTCTTCAACAAAACATGTCCTGTCTGCCTACTTGCTAATGTGAAATTATGAAAGGATTTATTGAAATATATGTTCAATTTGAGGTGTAATTGGTAAGAATGCCAGGTGTTGTTCTTTTGCCCTCTTAAAGAAGTGTACTTAAAACTGTTGTGATAATAATTCATCTCTGATAAAACTTTGTTCTGGCCTTCAAGGCTCTTACAGCTTAATGTTTTAAATGTCTAAGGCGTCAAATAAATTGAGGGCATTTTAATAAAAAAAGGAAAACTAAATGCCTTTCTTTGTTAAAGCAAAAGGCCAAAAATAAAAAATAAAATAAAAAAACCCCCCCAAAAAACCCAAAAGTCTTACTCCTAAAGAAGGATTCTTACCTCTAAGGAGGAATCCTTCCTTCCTGAGGAAATACCACTTTTTAAGTGACATTAGAAATCATCACAAGGAAACATTTCAAAGAAAGGATCATTTTCTTTTCAGGAGAAAGAGGAATAACAATTTCATTAACTTCCTCAATAGGAAAGGCTAGTCTGAATTATTAAATGTTCTGGATTATATCTTTTTTTAATGATACAGTTTTATTACTTTAGGAATATTTGGTAAGAACCAAGTAAACCTATTGTTTAAGATTTGTTCTTTTTTGTTAATAGACCTATGATTAGTATGGTGGAAGCCCAAAAAGCAGTCTAATTTTTATGATAAACTTACAGACTGTGGAAAGATGAATTTCTGCCCCAAACCTTGGATAAGTTGTCATTAATTTAATTGTAGAGATGTTTCTAGTGAACTTTTACTTCACTGGAACAAATCTTTAGATCTTTGAAAGCACAATTTATTTACCTTTTTAAAAACAGCAGTCTGTCTTAAAACTGATCGATCATACATTTGGTGTGTCCACCTTACAATCTTTTACATTCTATTAGTACAGATAGATAGTGTTTCCTTTGCTCCTTTTCCTGACCAGTTGTTATTGGTGTGACCATTTTCTTTTTAGGATCGATGAGACATTTTGCTGTGTATGCTGTGTCATGTATTAGGACCTCTTATAATATGGCTCATTTTTACATGGTTTCTGATTTACCATGTGTTAAATATTCCTTAAAATACACCCAGTAACACTATAGTAAGGTTAGACTTTAACCTAAGTATTGAATCTTGTCTTATAATGCCAGTTTTATTGGAGCTTTGTTGTATTTATTTTATGGATCTATGGTCCATAAATGAGAGTTAATAGCAAACGTTTATTAAAAATGTCTTAGCTTTCCCCCAAATTATGTCATTTTGTAGAAGTTTTATCCTTCTAGGGTGTTTTTGGCTTTCTGAGCTTTAAGATATTAATGATTTTTTTCCACGTGTTTCACGGGTTTGGTTTTAAGTATGAGGTTAAAATTGTGGGTTTTAAAAAGCTAATAAATACTTGAAGTGAATATATAGAGAGAGCCAGATTTTCCCAAAACTCTGTGAGCTGTGTGTGTTTTGTGTAGAATTGAATATTAGCCATAATTAACTTTTCCTTTTTTTTTTTGGAGACAGGGTCTTACTCTGTCACCCAGGATGGAGTGCAGTGGTGCAATCTCAGCTCACTACAGCCTCAACCTCCTGGGTTCAAGAGATTCTCGTGCCTCAATCTCCCAAGTAGCAGAGATTACAGATGCCTGCCACCATGCCCAGCTAAGTTTTGTATTTTTTTTGTTTGTTTTAGTAAAGACGAGATTTCACCATGTTGGCCAGGCTGGTCTCAAACTCCTGCCCTCAAGTGATCCCACCCACCTCAGACTCCCAAAGTGCTGGGATTACAGGTGTGAGCCACCACTCCTGGCAAATAATTAACTTTTTCACATAGAAAATAGATCACAGATAAAAGCTCCTCACATATTTTGAAGGTCAAAAAAAAAAATTTGCTGTTGCTAACAATTGCCTTTGAACCATGAAAGAGGAAAAACTAACTTTATTTGAGCAACTTGTCATTTGAGACTTTAACTCATCAAACTTAGCAGAATTAACTTGTGAGTATTGACTTAAGTGAAGTTAGTTTATATACTTTACTATTCTGTCATGCAAATAAAATGGCTTAGAGCAAGTTCATACAGTTACTTTTATCTACAAATGTAGAAATCTTACCTATTTGAAATTTACATTATTCCCTGAAACTATGCATATTGAGAGAGAGTTTATAGAAGTATTATCTGAGAACCCTGAGTTTGATTTTCTTTTTGTGACATTCCTGTTAATGTCACTTTTAAACAAGCCATTTAACCTATGTCATTTTCAGTTTCTTCTGTAAAATGGAGATAATGATACCTACCAGTATTGTTACGAAGTTCAAATAGGGCCCTATCCACAGCACTTAGTAGGTGTTAAATGAATGCATCTTGTTACTTGAACAAGAAGTGGTTAGTTATGATAGTTTATTTTTTTCTAACAAACAAATTTACTGCCTTTTATAAAAAAATCGCTAGGATTTCCTGTGTGTGTTATCCTGCCATTTTTGTAATCAAACAAAATTATTAATATTCTCCTTAGACTAAATCATTAATTTAACAAATCTCAAGCATCTACTGTATGCCAAGAAGTATTCTAGGCCTGAATATATTGCAGGGCATGAAACAAGACAGTAATTTCTGACCTTTATGGGATTTTTATTTTAATTGGTTAATAAAATAGTTTATCATTTGGTGACAAGGTTACATGGGGAAAGTAAGTTGAGGAAGGGGCCCAGAGAGTGTGTGAGGATAGGATTACTATTAAGTAGCATGTACACTGATATGTGACATTGAGCAGAGGCCTGAGGAGGTGAATGGTTGTGCAATGTGGATATCTGGGAGGAGAGCATTCCAGGCAGAAGGAATATTACATGCTAAGGCCCTGAGCTGGTACAAAGTGTAAAGAAACAGTAAAGATATGAGTGTGACTGTAGTGAACAAGAATAGCATTTTAGGGAGAATTAGAAAATGAACTGAGAGAGATTGGGAGTAATAATCCTGCCTGATTGTAGGTAATTATGTAGGGCATTATAGCCCTTTCTCGAGAGTTGGACTTTACTGAGTGAGCTAGCAAGCAATTAGGATTCGGATCAAAGCAAGGATGGAAGCAGGTAGTAGTAGGAAGATAATATGGTAAATCCAGGTGACAAATGGTACAATTTGAGATTAAGAGTAATGGGAATAATAAGTGGTCAGATTCTGAATGTATTTTGGTGGTAGCACCAAAAGGATATGCTGATAGAATGGATGTGGGGTATGAAACAAAGAATGATCAAGGTTTTTGGCTTAAAGAATGAAGTGGGCATTAATGAGATGGGGAAGACTCAGAGGAGCAGGCTTAAGGGGGTAGATTGAGAGTTTATTTTTGGATATGTTATGGTAGACTTGTCTGTCAGATGTCCAAAGGAAAATGTAGAGTGGGCAGTTGGGTATTTGAACCTGGAAAAGTAGAGGTCTGGGCTGGAGATAAATATATTTGGAAGTCATCAGTGTGTAATCTTATTTTAAGTCAGGACATGGATGAAAGCACTTAGAGAGTAAGTGTAGCCAGAGGATAGAACTTAATTGAAGACATATGATCGATGAAATTCAAGGCTAACTTTTGTGATTTTTCAAATAGAAATAAAATGTTAACATTTCCTACCACACATATACAAACCATTACTTTCTATAGTGTTGTAGAAGCACTAAGATTTAAAAAGCAAGATTGATAATAGTTACCAAATATGTAAACAAATGGCAAATTAAATTGAGGAGGGAGTGTCACTTTATTCTTGGAATAAAGATTTTTGTTTTGAAGTAATACAGTTTTTTATATTAAGAATAACATCTGGAGTGCTAGTTTCTTTTTCTCATTGTTGGAAATTGCTATTCCAATTCAATTTGACAGTTTTAGCACTAGAGGGCAGGCTTGCTTCTAGATTATGAAGAGTTCTACGTGAATTAATATAGCCAAACAGCGCAGGTTGAACATCCTTAACTTGAAAATCTGAAATTCAAAATGCTGCAAAATCCAAAACTTTTTGAGTGTTGACATGATGCCACAAGTGGAAAACTCCACACCTGACCTCATGTGATGGGTCACAGTCAAAATGCAGGTGCACAACAGTTTACTCTGTTCCCAAGAGAAAAATAGAATTAGCTTCAGGCTATGTGTAAAAAGTGTATATGAAACATAAATGAATTTCATGTTTAGACTTGGGTCCCATCCCCAAGATGTCTCATTATGAATATGCAAATATTCAAAGATAAAAAAAAAAAATCTAAAACACTTCTGGTCCCAAGCATTTTGGATAAGAGATATTCAACCTGCACCCACATTCAATCTCAATTAATGAATGCAGTTGTTTCTTATATGACAGGTTTGCCATCTACTATGTTTTTTTCTAGTGCTGGGAAAGCATAAAATAAAGCTAATTGATTTTAGTACATCTAGGACTGGCAGTTGATACTAATATACATTTGAATATGAAGTCCAAGGAAACTCAAGTGTAGCTTACTGTAATTATACTCAGATTTGATATAGAGGTTCTTCCACCACATATATGAATATTAAAGCCAGTCAGAAGAAATCCTGGACATGAAAACATTTTTTCAGGAAATAATTACGTGCTGGGTATTATTATATGAGTGTGGCTACAAAGATTAATAAAATATAGTCCCTGCCTAAATAAGCTTTGTTGTAGCATCTTACAGCACTCAATATCTTGTGCTGTATCTATTTAAATGTCTTTTTCCCTTCAATAATAGAAATCCTGACTCACTTATTTTTGGTGCCTCCAAGTGCCCATCACACATTTCAGTTTACAGTGTTTGAACATATGAATAATGAGAGAGATAAAAATAAGAAAACGGTTAGGGAATTGGGGCCTTTGAAAAAACCTATTTTCACATTTTTACCCTTAGAGAGATGCTTTTCCTATTAACATGTCTAAAGGTGATTATGGAGACAATTCTAACCTTCTATCTTTGTTCCCACTACTTCTTCTAGCAGGCTTTAACCCCATTCCTCAAGAGCAGTTACTGGCAGCCATAGAGAGTGGGAGGTCAAGCCTTTTTTAGTCATTGGAGTAAACAGGAGAGATAGATGTGGAAATAGGGAGGTTCTCTCTATCTGGCTTACGTCAGTTTGAGAAGTTTGACATGAAATGGAACCTTCTGGAATGAGGTTCTTCTTTTTCCCACTTTTCACCTAGAAAGTTTTCCTATACATGGTCCTCTTGCTCTCCTAGTCCTTTTAGGGTCCCTATTTCTATGTGCTAGTTCTTTCATTTCATTGTCTGTAACATGAGGATAATAATAGTCCTTACTAATAGCATTATTTTGAGGATGAAATGAAATACAGGCAGTAAATATTAGTTACTCTTTGCTATCTGGAAAAACATCAATTGAACCTCATAGGATGGACTTGTGTTCAATAAGTGTTATATATAGTAGAGTCAAATGGAAAAATTGACCCACTCAGATACATTTTTTTAATTGATACATAATAGATGTATTTATTTGGGGGGTACATGTGATAATATGATATATTCATAATTAAAATTCATTGTTACATAATAGATGTATTTATTTGGGGGTACATGTGATAGTATGATATATTCATATAATTAAAATTCATTGATACATAATGTATTTGGGGGTACATGTGATAGTATGATATATTCATATAATTAAATGAAGATAATTGGGATATTCATCACCTAAATATTTATGTTTTCTTTACACTAGGAACATTCGAATTCTCTTTAGCTATTTTGAAATGTACAATAGATTAGTGTTAATAGATCATTCATCCTACTGATATATCGAACACCAGGTCTTATTTCTTCTGTCTACATAGACATATTTAGAAATGCAAATCTCTTAGGAAATTAATCTGTAATGTCAGTGATGCACACTGATTTGTATTACTTGCTTTCTTTGTAGGCGGTATAGTGAAATGGTTCCTTAAATGGATGCTAAATATGACTAAATGATCAATTTACAGTGAAGCTGGCACCAAGTAATAAATGCTCAGTGACATAGCTACTATGGCTGTCTTTAAAAGTGGATTGGTTTGACTTCATAGGAAGGACTCTTTTTAAAAAAGATAAATATTAAAAAATAAAAAGCCAAAATACTATGATGTCTTATTACATTGATTCTCTTAAATCAGTTTTTTTTTAAATTAAGTAGCAGGACTCTATTGCAAAATAAGTTTTACCTAGAAGCACAGTATTTAAAACAGAAAGCTAAAATACTCTGGTTAAGTGGGAAGCTCCATGTCTTCCTCACTGGTAGTATTATTTCTGAAAAACCTCAAAGGAACCCGTCTCTCTGAATAGCATGTTTTAAAAACCACTACTTGCACATTTGCACCTCGACATCAAACATGTGAATAAAGTAATAGAGTGAGAAAACTGAATTTCTGTTTAAGAATTTCTATTTTATTCTCTCTATAAAAAGCCAAGAAGTGGTTGGTGTTTGGAATAACATGAAAAATATTCCAAGTATCTTTGGAAATACTTACACTAGAAGTGTAAAGTTTATGATAATTCTGTCTTAGATTCATTATCTAGAGCTGGTCTAAAAAAGGATGATAGGTAAGACCTACCAAGAGAGACTTGAAGTAAATATAAGAATGAAGGACTGAATGAATATCCATAGGCCAAGGCTTTGCTATGCCCTCTTATTACACAGGATAACAGTGTAGTTGCTAGTTTCTACCTTTCAAGATCATGATCCTTAAAAAGGAAACAGCTCTGTGAACAGAGACCATGTTATTCATAGGTGTTCCTCACTTGTTTCCACCACATAATAGGTGTGTATTGAATAAATGTTTATTTAATCAATGAAAAAAGTCACGTCTCTCTTTGATCCTAGACTGCAAGTTACTTAAAAGACATGGACCGTATTTTACTTATCTTTCATGGCCTGCAAATTGAGTTTGCTTACTGAATTAATGAATGACCAGTTGTACACATATGTCTGTAAAACGTTTACATATCCACATTCCCATTAGACTGAGATTCTTGAGGGCAGAAACCATGTCTTCAGCTCTCAGCATGGTGCCTGACTCATAGTAGGTTGTCAAAAACATTTGCAGAACTGAATAAAACTTAAGTTTAAGAAGTACTGGAGCAGTCTCACATAACCGGGCACAGTGTCTTCTAAATAGACACTAAAATTGTTTAATAATTAAAGACAGGCATCTCACTAAGCATTTTCTGAGTTAGTGCCAGTTGAATAATATGACAATAAGCTATAGGAGTTCAGAGGAGAGTGAGTTCTGTGGACTGAAATAGTCAAAGTGGATTTTCAGAGCAGATGAGACATGATGAAGGCTGGGGCTACTTTGGTGTTTTAAGAACATTAATTAGGCAGCAGGAAAATCTGAGGACAGGGAGACTAGTAAGGAAGGCTGGAAAGAGTCCTGGGTTTGGAGTTCAGAGATCTGTGCTCAGAGTCCTTTGCTTCTTAGTGACTATGTGACCTTGAGAAGTTAACTTGAGCTCCCTTTGCCTCTTCTGTGAGGTAGAGGTAAGATTGATGTGCATATTGATATTGTACTTAAAAGTGTTTGTAAAATGCTAAGTAAAACCTAATGCTATTCTTTGAATGTAGTGGGTTCCAAATATTTGTTTAATGACAAAGAATAAATGACATTGACTAATGAAAATAATGGAGCCACTGGAATGTCACCTCCTGCATCTGCCAGTAAACCTGTTAACACGGGGGAAAAAGTAAATACGTGAAGCCACCGAATCTCATGATCAGAAGAAAAACTTTTTGAAACTCCCATGAGACTCCAAAGTTATGTCAGAGGTGAATAAGTCATGAACTTTTCATGCTGATATCATTTCTAAGGTTCCTGCCTTGTCAGAAGAAGCAAACCACAAGATAAACCATGCAGAAAATCTTTTTTTAAAAAAGTTTCCTGAAGGATGGATGGTTCATTTGTTCTGCTTGTCACTTTATTTACTAATGAGTCATTTTTTTCCTTAACCAGTAATTTGTTTTAAATTTGGTCATAAGATGGTATGTTGACTAGTCCAGTGTTACAAAATAATTGGAAAAAAGATGACAGACCACCAGCTGAATAAGGGAAATCTGGTTCTTGGACTTCCAATGTATGAATTGGTGATGGTAAGCTTAGTCTTTATGATGTAAGATTGAATTTATTGGAACTTCTTTATGTCCAGAAGTTGCAGCACCTTTCTTTGTCTCTGGAATGCCCAAGATCTCTACTGCATCCTGTAGACATGGAGGGTTCCCCCCTTATTCTGGGTCTGATTATTTTTAAAGAAACACCCTTTCCTTACCCATTACGGAGACACTACTAACCTTGTATATACTTTTATTAGAGTGCTGATAACACCATATTACAGTAGTAGCATACTTACATATCTGTTTTCTTAACTGTGAGCTCCTTGAGAGCAGGGACTGTGTGTTTTTGCTTTTATTTCACCAGTACTCAGAACTATCCACAGTATAGAAAAGCACTCAATAAATGGAACAAATGAAAATGAATCGATAAATAAATGATTTCGCTTGTATAAGATGTCCAGTAATCTTTTGTGTATTTTTTTTAATTCACCGTATGGCACACATTCTAGTACAGCCCTGTTGATAATGTTGGCCTACTATTAAAGGAATTAAACAAATGTAAGCAAAGACAAGAAATGCATATTAAAACAACTATGGCATTTTTGCCTTCCAAATCGGCACAGATTTTTAAAATTGATAATGCCCATGTTTGATGACAGAAGGAGACAGGAATTGTTATACTTTGCTGAAGGGAATATACATTGGCATAGCCTTTTCTGGAAGTCATTTAGGGAGATACATCCAAAAGCCTTAACAAGTTTCATATTTTCTCACCCAACAATTCTATGCCTATCATCTTAAAGAATAAATTTTAAAACTTGCAAAAGATTTTTATCATAACATATTTGATAGAAAAAAATGAAATAACCTAAATGTTTAAGCAGAGAAAATTTGTTGAATAAATTATAGCATATTTATGCAATACAGTACTATGCCATCTTGAAAAATCCACACTATATCTTCAAAGGGAGTAAAAGACTAGCTTTAAAGCAGCATATAGATAGGCACAATAGGATGCTATGTTTTAAAAATGTGTATGTATAGGTCTGGCGCGGTGGCTCATGCCTGTAAATCCCAGCACTTTAGGAGGCCAAAGTGGGCGGATCACCTGAGGTTGGGAGTTCAAGACCAGCCTGACCAACATGGTGAAACCCTGCCTCTACTAAAAATACGAAATTAGCCGGGCGTGGTGCCACATGCCTGTAATCCCAGCTACTCAGGAGGCTGAGGCAGGAGAATCACTTGAACCTGGGAGGCGGAGGTTGTGGTGAGCCGAGATCATGCCATTGCACTCCCGTCTGGGCAACAAGAGCGAAACTCCGTCTCAAAAAATAAAAAATATATATATGTGTGTGTGTGTGTGTGTGTGTGTGTGTGTGTGTGTGTATATATATATATAGAGAGAGAGAGAGAGAGAAGCCTGAAAGCTGTGTACCAAAATATGAAAAATGTCAACTTATTGGTAATAGAATTACCGGGGTTTTTAGTTTATTTCACTCTATATTCTAGATTATGATGAGTATGTATTACTTTTTTAATACAAAAAGTCAATAAGGGTTCTATAAAGAATGCATACTTTCTCCTTTGCTGATTATATATATATCCTCCAATGAAAGAAGAGGGACCAACCTTCTTAAAATATGAATTTTTACCCAGCCCCAGTGTGGCAGACCATTTTCCCTGTTTTTCCCGTGTTGCCCTTTGTAACTCATAGGATATAGTGGAGACCTATACAGAAGTAATTGATTCATTCATTCAGGAAATACTTGTTGAGGACCTACAATAGTCTAGGAACTTGGGATATGACGTAAGTGTTGAATTCTTAAAGGCTAATTTTATTGTGGAGTTATTTTTAAAACTGGAAATTTAATAAAGAGTATCTAGGCTAACCTCTCTTTGGAGACAGGAAAAATGGATCCCAAGGAGGTTGCCTAAGATTGGATGTATAATAAATGGCACATCCTAGACTTGAATTCAGAAATATTTCTAGTTGTGTGCTCTTTCTGGTCACTTGGGCCTCTCATTTTGTAAAACTATCATCTGCACAAATACAGATTCTTAAAGTCAGAAGAAATCTTGTCCTTGATGCTTTTATCTGTTCTACAATATCTTTAATAATCCTAATTTGCTTCACTTTGTCTCATAGAATGTGTTGTTAACTAAAGCTTCATACCTGTGAATTTTCTATATTAGTCATTGTTAAACTATTTCTCCCTCAAATCATACTTTTGCTTTATTTTTAACCACATAAAACTGGACAAAGCCACTTAAAACCTTTCCTCCCGTTTACATCAATGTGGTCCTCTTTCCAATGTGGAGGGCCCATTTAGCCAGTCAGTAATCCATGTACCTTGTATATTATGCACAAAAGTTATGTATCATTTAGATTTTTGTCAACTGCTGAAATACAAATACATTATAATCACAGCACAGCACAGCACTACACTGCCTTCAATTTCCCAAATGAGCTATTCCTTTGCATTCTACTTTCTCCACCTTGAAAGTCCTCACCTGGCTCTTACTCAGCCTCCAAAATTCCTAATCCTAGCATAGATATCACCTCTTCTGGGAAGGATTCCCTGACCCATACCCACTCCCTAACATCCTCTCTTACCTCCTATAGTGTCATCGGGCATATTGCATTGTGAACTCCTTGAAACCAGAGACTTAGTCTTTTATCTTCCTGATATGTCCATCGGTGAGTGTGGGAACTATCACAGGTACTTAAACATCTCTGTTGATAGAATAAAGAAATGGATGGAATGAACAAATTTCCTTACCACGTTAAAAAATAAAGGTTACTTTGGAATTATTCTTCCGTGCTGGTTCCTTGTGATCACCTCTTCTTTCTGTTTATCATTATTCATTAATCTGGTTTATATTCTCCTGGATTGAGATAAAAATCACTATAAAATTCCATGTTTTTGAAAAATCAGGAAAAGTGTTCTCTAGCAGGTGAGCATCTTGTTCCCCATTTTTCCTTTAAGATTATAGATTGTGTTTTGGTTATAATATCTGTACATTCACTGAGAATTGTGGATTGAGATATTGGAATTCATTTCATAGTAGCAGTGTGATATGGTGCAATGATCACCACACAGGAAGCTGAAGAGAGGATTCCAGTTCAGATGGAGCCACTGATTTGCTAGATGACCTTAAACTAGCCATTTATCTTTCCAGGGCTGCAGTTTCTCATCTGCAAAGTGAAAGTATTGGATTCAATAATTTCCAAGGTCTCTTCCCTCTTCCAGATTCTCTTAAATTCTATCTAGTGTGCTCTCTTAGAATACTATGACCTGATCTTAGCTGTTGAATAACCTAAAGAATTTGACTTTACAGGTCAGCACTCAACTCAGCGTAGAAGTTGCCTCTTTAATCGTCTGACATATTCGAGCTCTGCTCCAATATTTCCTGTAGTTGATATTATTTCCGTAAAAGACTCCTCATTCCATTGAAACAACTCTCATTGCAGGTTTTTTTCTGACATCGACCCCTGATATACCCCTCTGTCACTTCCATGGATTGATTCTGATTTTGCCCTACCGAATAGAATTTCTCTTTATCACTTCACAGACTTCCAGATATTTGAGAATAACAATAGTACACCAGCCATAAGTCTTGTATTTTCCAGGTTAACAAATTCTGGTTTCTCTGACTGCTTCTCATATGATCAAATTGCTCCTTATTCCTGATGCAGCCTGTCTGTCCTTTTGCACCTCAGTGACTGCAGATGCCATCCCTCCACCTGCAGTGTGCTTCATCCCTTCCTCCATACTGAGTCACTCATTCATCAAGGCCCAGTTTGGACCCTTTCGTCTTCCAGCCAAATGAGTTATTCTGTCCTCTGTGCTTCATAAATGCTTTGCTTTGCTTTTACACACCTTTTACTACAGTGATTTTTATACTGTATTTTAAGTTTTTAATGTATCTGTGTGCTCTGCGACAGCAAGGAACTTAACTGGCTTGTTTACAATGCTGGGAACCTGACAGGCATTCATGAGTTAGACTGAGAGTCTACTTTCTAGCATATAATATGGAGCCTGGCATATAGTTGATGCTTAAGAAGTGTTTATTGAAAAAAATGAATTCATGAACAAATGCTATTTGCTTCAAGATACTTAAGGATCCTTTGAGTCCTGTTAAAATATTAAACCTAGAACCAAACATAAAACGACAGATGTGATTACATGTGTAGTGCAGAGTGTAGGGGGTCTTACACATTCTTGAAGCTATCTTTAATTTCAGATTGACATCCACAGTAACAAAGAAGACAAATTAAACTAGGACCTGAGTAGTTCTGTTTCTCTTTATTCAATGTGATACTCCCCAGCAGTGTTCATGTCTTCTCCATTCTCTTGCCCTGAACACAACTGAAGAAGCCCTGAGCATCTTCCACTTTCTACAGCAGTGGGTCCCCAACCTTTTTGGCAGCAGGGACCAGTTTTGTGTAAGACAGTTTTTTCATGGGGGTTGGGAGTGGATGGTTTCAGGATGAAATTGTCCCACGTCAGGTCATCAGACATTAGATTCTCATAAGGAGCCACAGCCTGGATCTCTCGCATGCTCAGTTCACAATAGTATTTGCACTCCTATGAGAATCTAATGCTGCTGCTGATCTGAGAGGAGGCAGAGCTCAGGCGGTAATGTCCCTGCCGCTCACCTCCTGTGCCGCCCATTTCCTAACAGGCCATGGACAGGTACCCATCCACCGCCAAGGGTTGGGATTGGGGACCCCTGTTCTACAGTTTATTCTGAGCTTTTGCCTTCTGGCTCTACTCTTAGGTCTCTGAGGCATTCTTGCTTTTTTGTCTTTTATGGCTATGTAAAACATGCTTCCCTTTTTGTCTTTACATGTAAAGACAAAGAAAAAAACTTTTTTGTGCTTATAATGTGGTAACTTTATTTAAAGATCCTGCTAAAACTCATGAAAAGCCTTAAGATAAAATAGTTAATTATCTGTAAGACTTGAAGAAAACTGATCATTTGGAAACCCTCTGTATTGTTTTAGAGTCATACAAACTTTAAAAATAAAAGTTGTGGTTTGATGCAGTTGCTGGCATAGATTTATATGCAATTGCATAAATTATATACTTTGCCCAAAACTACTTAGAATCTTTTTTTCAAAATTATTTTATTTCTTACATGATGATTTAGAGGGACTGTTTTCAAACCAGTAAAAATATTTTATAAATAATATCTGGCCATTTTCTAACCAGTTGAGTAATTTGTTGCACAATAAGCCACATCTTTCAGCAAGAAAAACATTAATATTAATAGTAAAGACATTACACAATGAATAAGGACAAAATTTAAATTTGCTTTAAATATTTCTTTAGGGGAGAGGACATCCACTTCTACTCAAAGAAGAGAAATATTTTTACAGTTCAGAGGCCTTTTACTTTTCTAACCTATTATGCCATGAATCCATAGGGAAGGGGTCTCAGCAGCTCAAGCTCCTTCCCATTGGTTCTCACAAAGTGCACTTCTCTGGGTGGAACAGGCTGGCGCTCCACCTGAACCCAGGTACTTCTCTCTTTGGCTTCCTTCTTTTTCCGATCATTTTCCTTCACACGTTTCAGGAAGCTATCCTGGCTCTTAGCATGCTTAATGTGCTCAATACACACATTAATTTTCTTGCCAGGAATCTTGCCCTTAACTTGTATGTTTACAACAATGCCAACGGCATGCTGAGGAACACTGGGACTCTTCCAGTTTTGCCATGGTAACACTTGTGGGCAATCCTTTTTCAACAGTACCTGTTCCCTTGATGTCTACAATACCACCTTTCTAATAGATTCATATGTTTGTGGCCAAAGGAACAACTCCATGTTTTCTAAAAGGCCTAGAGAACATGTAAAGGGTGCCTCTCCTCTTTCCTTTTGCATTCGTTATTTTGATGAATTACTGGAAGACGGCAGTTCCGGCCAAACAGGCTAGAATGTTCTTTCCTTTTGATTACTAAAACGCCCATGGCTTCCATACCTTCCAAATCTTCTAATCTCCCTGAGCAGTGCCTATTGATTCAGGTGGTGGTCACTGAATGAAACAAGATACAAGCGAAAAAGGAATATACAGCATAGGTTTGTGTGTGTGAGTAATAGAGAAAAGCAAAGGGAAATGATACTAAGTGTAGTTTGCCATAAGAAAAGATGAGTTTTCAGCCGGATGCGGTGGCTCACGCCTGTAATATCAGCACTTTGGGAGGCAAAGGCGGGTGGATCACAAGGTCAGGAGATCGAGACCATCCTGGCTAACACGGTGAAACTCCGTCTCTACTAAAAATACAGAAAATTAGCCGGGCGTGGTGGCGGGTGCCTGTAGTCCCAGCTACTCGGGAGGCTAAGGCAGGAGAATGGCATGAACCCTGGAGGCGGAGCTTGCAGTGAGCCGAGATCCCGCCACTGCACTCCAGCCTGGGCAACAGAGCAAGACTCCATCTTAGAAAAAAAAAAAGAAGAGTTTTCTACCCCCATTTATTTGGTGAAAATAATGAAGAAAAGCCAGCAGGACTAAGGAAAAGCAGGCAAGTTATTCAGGCTTCTTATATCTGTATGTAGACAGAGTGAGAAAAAACAAAGCAGGAAGTACTTCAGAAGTGTAAACAATTACTTATCACGTGGCTTTACTGGAAAATTGTGCATTCTACTGAAGTCCCAGAGAGTAATTAAATGGAAAGAATGACAACTAGAAAGAGGAATTTGTCATGAACCAGATTCCAGCCATGACACAACCTTCAATTACCTAATATGCAAATTTAGAAAATTAATCACTTAAAAAATAGAAATGGTCAAAAAAATCTCAATATCTTAAAGTAAATGCGAGCTCAGTAGAATCAATATTTTAATCAGTAACTACTTCTTTTAAATATAAAATTCTAGACACTCCTAGGAGGATGGTCTGTCCCATGTTTTTATGGTGGATGAGATAAATATAACAAGGGAATTTGTACATCCATTTTGTGGGGTTGCTTGGCCTTCCAAAAGTCAAGATGGAGAAGACTGGCTTCCAGAAAACCAGAAAGTTTGCCTGTTAATAACTGAGAGTTCACTGTGCTGTTTGCCTTCTCATAGCCCTTATTTATTAGCAGTGGAAAGAGCTCTGGATTAGAAACCAGGTGTTCTGCCTGGATAATTTCCAGGGTTGTTATAACATTCTAATAAGATAGGCATGGCAAATCACTTTATTGAATCTACGATGTTATTCAGTAATTTCAAATAGTGTTAGCATCAATACTGTGATGAATATGTGAAATGCATGTGATCAGTTATGAATTTATAGAATTATAAAAGTCTTGATTGTGAGATATGATTGGAAACTAGTCCAATGAACATATTACCTTAAAAATTTCTACAACTACGATTAACAGCTACTGACCATTTAACCCACATTTAAAACCAGTCCGTGGATTGATACCTATTCTTTCCATGAAGAGACTACTTGCTTGGTATATGTGAGAAAATCAATTTTCCAAAAAGCATTCTTGTTTATGTTAGAGGGAAACTTGCAATTACCAAACAGGAGTGAAATTTGCATGTAGACCATTAGTTTTTGCTCAGTAAATTTGGGAGAAAATCAGAGTTGTCTGAAACTGTAAACATTATCCAAAAGAGTTACCCTAAAAATCTAGTTGCAAGAAAAAAAAATCTGTTGATTTTTCTGAACTGCTGGAAAGTTTAGGCAGTAGCAGCTGTAACTCTTAACCCCACTTGACTGGTTACTGATAGGACTGAGCTATACTAAAAATGCAAGACTGCAGTTGATATCTTTTTACCTTAGGTCACCAATTTACTCCGAGTTTGCTTATTAAATTCTCAAGTGGCTTTCTTCTGATATTGCCCTCCATGATTTCTCTGTTCCACATTAAATAACTTCTCATCCTCTTAGACTGAGGTACAAGTTTACATTCTTTGTTTCTCATCAATACTAATAATTTAAAAATACATACATAAGGCAAATCTATATAAACTTTGAATTCAACATTCAACAGAATTTGCTTATTTTTGCATCTTTTTTCAGTTTAAAAATGTTTTCTTACATTGATAAATAATTATGTATAATTTATAGGGTATAATATGATGTTTTAATCTATGTATACATTGTAGAAACATCACATCAAGCTAATCACTGATTTAGACAGCTTCTTGGGCTATTAGGAATCCTGATGATACAGTGAAAGTTCCTATCTCATAGTGTTGTTGGGAGATTAAAGGAATTTATACATGGAAGGGCTTGTGATAGTGTCCGATATATGATAAATGTTCATAAATGTTTTCTATTTTCTTCTGATTACTACTTTAAATAAACTCTGGGGTATTTTGTGAGGAAATCTTTTGCTTGCCTAACAGTAGAAGTCATTCTTTCTATATTGGGATTTATTTTCCCCTTTATTTTTGTCTATCTTGTTCTCCTTGCTCTTCTTGCCTTTCTTTATTGGTTTTTATTATTGAAAATCTGAGGTAGTGGTTTGGTGACCCCAAAACAACAATTTAACCTGCTCAACCATTTGTCCAGCAGCCTGGGAGACAAAACAGTGTGCTATTTGTTTGCTGATACTGTTTTCCTCTTCTTTCTTACAATCTATATTCTATCCTCCAGGCCCCAATCCTTGCTCTTTCCCCAGATCAGCCCAGAGTACACTGATATTCACTGAACTAATCCAATGCTTATCATCTACACCACGCATTTATAGTTTCCTGTATATAATCAGTTGCATGTTTCATGGGATTTTGTATTTTTCTCTTAAGTGCTAGTTTTGTTTCCTCAAGAACTTAGGCTTATGGGGACAAAAATCCCATCCTTTTTCCCCAGACCATCAAGTATCTGCCACACTATTATACACCTAATAGATTCTCCCTAGGAAATACTTGATGAGTTGAATCCCCCTACCTCATTTAAATGGTTGTTTTGATATCATGGAGCTACCATCTAAGTTGTACCAAGGAGAAGAAGTTCTCTACTCATCTCTAATAATTTGTTCCACCATCCAAATGATTCTCTTTTCGTCAGAAAGTTTACCTTAGAGACAAACCTAAATCACTCCTTTTGTAGTTGATAGTACCATCTGGATGAAACTAAAGAAGGAAATGTGATAATTATCATGATTAATTACTTTGATTTTTAATACAGTTATTTCCTTAATTCTTTTTTAAAAGGATTTATGTTTTTGTTCAAGGAGTTTTAAGTCTTTGGAGTCTGTGATTGAAAGAGCTATATCCAATTATATCTAATCTTTATTCTTTGGGTGGTATTATTCAAAATGAGATCTGCATAATGTCTGTATCAGAATCACCTGGGTTATGTAACCTGAAAACTTCAATGCATCATTTCAGAGCTACTGCATCAGAATATCTTGGTGTGAAGCTGAAAATTTGCATTTTAATGCTTCCTGATAATTCTTAGATATTTGAGAGTTGAGAATTATTTTGTTCTTAATATGCTGGAAAGAGAATTGCTATTTTGCATTCCTTGGTAAATTTTGCATTATGTAATTTTCAAGTTATTAAATAGGGTATTGCTTGGCCTAACAAGACACTTCTCTTTTAGTGTGAGGACCCTCTCTGTCTGTCTCTTTCCCCCAACCCCAGTATACACAGACACACCATCTTACTTTGTAATAGGCTCCCTGATAGTACCATGGTCCTAAGCTCTAATGAAACTCATTTTATATTATACTATTATTATAAATTTCTCTATATCTGACATCTTCCACCTCCACCAGATTATGTTTCTCAAGGAGAGTGTGCATGGTTAGGTACACAGTAAATGTTTACTATTATGAACATTAAATACATTTTATATTGCTATTAAACTGCTTCATGTATATTAAATGTACATTCTCAACATAGGAAAAAAACTTAACATAGATAAATCCTATATTCTTTGTTATCTTTTACCCTTTTGAATATATAGTAAGAGAGGAATGTGAATAAACCAGTTCTATATTTGATAGGCATTCACAATTTTTGTTAATTCTTTGAGGTGAGAGCTGGACAAATATTTGGTTTATATATTAAGGTAAAACAGAAAAAAATAAAGCAAATCTATACTTAGTCTTTTTTTCTGGAAGAATGGCTCAGCAGGGCTAAGCAAGATTTTGTTTACAAACCTGGTTTCCATACTTGGTGAGCTTGCATACAAACCAACAATCTTTGGTAACCCATGAGCCATTGTCTCCTGATGTTCTTATTTCTGGCCAGAACATGAAGTTGGCAAAATTATCCAAAACATCACATCCTAAACTACTCTAGTTACAACCAAGAAGCTTGATTTTCAAAACAGAAATGTGTAACTGTTAAATTCACTAAAAGGAAAATTCCTTATTTTTAGGCAAGTGATTATTTTTCTCTCTCTGATTTGAAGCATTTTTCGATGGATATTGTTTAGGAGTACACAATTATTATAAAACAGGGCCCTTATATCCTTTTCATCCATGAGTATACAGCAGACAAATATCTTATTATCTCTAATTCTGTCTGAGAATAAGAAACCAGTACAATTTACTCAACAATGTACAAAGATCAATGAGAAGAAAGAAATCTTAGGCTGAGAATTCAAGATCAAATATAGTTCTAGAACATGCTGTGCCCCAGGCTTTTTACGAAATTAAGCCTTAGTGGTCACCTTCAGACCAGCAAAGCGATGTAAACACCAAGAGATTCTTCACTTGCCCTTCCACTTTCTTTACATGTTGGTCCTGTCTTATTGTCATATTAAATTCATACAAACTGTCTTTTGGGAACTGCATGGCAACTTTCATATGTAAAGGGGAGAAGGGAACTAATATTTATTAAGCTCCTGCTATGTGCTTAGTACTTTTAAAATATTATTTCATCCAATCCTTGTAATTCTTGACATGGGTTTTATAAACCTTGACATATGGGAAAATTTATACTCAAAAAAGCAACAGATGATAACTGAGTGAACCAGTACTCAATACCAGGATTTCTATTTTCAAGTCTGGTATGTTTATCACTATTCTAGGACTATGTACTACATAGTAAGTGGTCAGTGAATCTTTGCTAAGTGAATGAATGAACTCCATGGATGTCTCCTGAATACCAACTTGAATCTCTTTCTTTTTCACTCTCTTTTTCTCACAGTAAATATTTATTCTGATGTATTTGGAGATCACCTGATCCAACCTCCTCCATAAGAAGCAGTCACCTATGAAGTGCCTAACACAAAATCCTCAGCCCATGTTTGCTTTTTTTCAGGAAAAGGAAATCTTTATTTGTTTCATTAATCTGTTTCATTTTTGTGTGCTCTTTATTATTAAAAATGTTTTTATTTTTTATACTGAGATAAAATCTGCTTCCAAGTGGAAGGATGGCATGGCATTGTGGGACAAGCATAGGTTTGGGCTCAAAAAATTGGGATTTGGGCCCTCAACTTTTCCACTTTGGGTAAGCCTCAACTTTTCTGAATTTTAGTTTTCCAACCTATAAAATGGTGGTAATGGTAGTGTATGCATTGCCTAACTCTCAAGGTAATTATGAGAACCAAATGATATAATTAATAAGACAGCTCTTTGCAAAGAATAAATCCCAATGGAAAAGTCAGTTATTCCTATTTTACCTTCTGGGACTTTGTAGAGTAATTCTACTCATTGTTAAAAAACACAGTGACATGCCTGCTCACAACTTCTTTCTTTAGGCTAAAGAGTCCTCTTTTCTTATAAGTTTTAAAAATATAAAGTAGAAATTTTCATACAAAAACTCCCCCTCACTGCCTCCTGCTAGATCCTCTCTAATATGTCAAATACTGCCTTGAAGTGTGCCGCAGAACTGGACCACGATACACAATGATCCTTACCAGCATAGAATACACTTGTGTCGTAACTGTCCTTGGCCTGGATATGCTGTTTTGATCATGAAACCTCAAGGTTTTAGACATTATATATCACTGCTAAGCTATATTGAGTCTGTGTTTGACTGAGAGGTCTTTTTCATATTAGCTGCTGTCAAGCTACGTCTTCCAAGAATTCATGCGGTTGTGTTCTTTTAACCTCAATGTAGATCACCACGTTAATTTATATTTAATTCATCTTACTGGTTTTAGCCCATTATTCCCATCCATTGAGATTTTCTTGACTTCTTATTTTGATCTACCAATGTCTAGCTAGGTCTACAAGTTTTATGACATCTGCAAAATAGTAAGCAAGTTCTTTCTGGCATTAGCCACATTATTGGTAAAAATGTTGAATAAGATTAAGGCTTTGGAAGTATCTTTTCTTCTCACTAAAGATTTTTCTTTAAGTTAGATTATTATTGTCATAGTTAATGAACAGCCTATCACAGTTATTGGTGACAGCCCTGCTTCTTCCTAATAGATTGTGAGACCATAGTTTGATCTTTAGTATCTCTAAGGCTTAACATAGTGCCTGACAAATACTTGCTACTTAATAAGAGTTTATAATTGAAGAATGAACTGACGTATGTCTATTAATTAATATGCTTTGAACATGATTATTTAACTAGATAAGTGGCCCATATAATTCAGCCAACATCCAACTTACATTTTCTTTTTTATTTTCATAAGGACATTTACTAAGATTTTGTCATATTTGTTCTAAATCTCTGGAAGCATTCCCTTGATCTACTGATTTAATAACCATTATAGAAGAAAAGCAGATACACTAATATGACTTGTTTTTAGTGAAATCATCCATACTTACTTATATTTAACACCTATTTCTTTCCTGGATTATTCCTATACTTTTTATATAATTACTTTCTCTAAACGTTTGCTTCATGACCTCCTAATTACCATGTGTTCCTCCCCATGGGATGTACATTTGTGTAAGTATCTCTATTCCATTATCATCTTCTCCTTCTTTCCTCCCCATTTTGCTCCTTTCCCTGCTCAATCTTTTTAAGTTAAACAGTTTATTCAGATGCATTATTGAGAATAGACTCCTCTTTTTCTTTAGTTCTCCTATTCTTATTCAGTTGCTTTCCTACCTTACTTCTTCCCGTTTTTGGACCAAAGTTGAATAAAAGTATATTTGTAAGTATGTTGAATAAAATTTTGAGCTCCAAGATTTTATTTTATTTAAAAAAACACAGAAAGAAACATATTTTCTCTCTACCTAAGCAGCACAAAATCTCTCCAACCAATAAAATTACATTTTACTTAAATTCCATTGACAAATGAGTAGGTCAGTTGTCCCCAGATGCAGAGCCTTTTCCTTCTAGAGAATTTATTGTAACAGGGATCTGTGTAGGGATCTTTCTGAATAATGATGACTTGTGATATTTTATGTCTTCCTCTATGTTTCTCAGAAGGCTTAGGAGAACATTCTATTAAGTCATTCCAAACTCTATTGTATTTACCATCAGCATTTAATTCTTGAGTCATAGTTTGGGTTTGTCACAAGAGACGGCAGGTTTGTCTTAGGCTGGTTTTCCGGTAATAGAGTTAAATGAAGCCATTGATCAGCATTTATGTTTAGCTTAAGGAAATGTCATCATCTTGTTTGCTTAAACCATAAACACAATCCTCAGCTATTTCCTGTATTTTGTTAACTAGTAATATCTTCTGTAGTGGAAAATATGTGTCATTCTCTTAAAGGCTGTTAAGAACACAAGTGTGTCCTTGAAAAATTCATATGTTGAATGACTCCCCCTTGTGGCTGTATTGAAGATGAGCCCTAAGGTTGGAACTCTTATCTCACAGAATTGGTGTCCTTACAGTGTAAGAAGAGGAAGAGACCCAGTGTTCTCTCTCCACCGTGTGAGGACAAGGAGACAATGCAGCCATCTGCAAGTCGGAAAGGGAGTCCTCCTCAGAACCAGACCCAACTAGTGCCCTGATCTCAGACTTCCAGCCTGCAGACTGTGAAAAAATACATTTTTGTTGTTTAAGACACAAAGTCTGTGGCTTTTGTTATGGCAGCTCAAGGTGACTAATTCAATGGCTTAATGTTATCTTCATCTGAAAGTAATTAGTAGCTGCATTTCTTCATATGAATTCATAAATTTTACCATACGTCGGTCAGTCCAAGGGTACCATTAATAATATGTCATGTTTTGCTCCACATGCCAGCTTTTCTAATAGTATATCCAAAATTATAATATCTTTTATATTTGGGGTGCCGCTTTTTCTTTTTCCAGTTAAGGAATGTATGAATTTACACTTAGAAAATTGGCTTACTTCATCTGGTGTTTTTCACAGGACAAGATGTAATCTCTGAGTCTTCAATTAATAGAAAAAAATGTGTGAATCATAAAATCCAAAAAATAATGTTAAGAGAGTCTTTAATTGCAGCCCTGTGAGTTCTACCTCAACCAGTAACTAAATTAATGGGTGATGTACCACTGTGTCTACTACCAGGCAGTGACCTGATCACTCCACAGATGTGAAGTTCTGTACTTCCTCTGAGATACCTCTGAAGCTTTGTTAAGTTCATTTGTTTATCAGTTTTTCCTCCTTGAGTGCAGCATCTGTGAAAGGTATTTGTAAAACAATCAAAGTATCTCAGACTCAACAATGCCTCTAATCATGGAAAATTAATGTAACCTACTGATTTGTGAATGTTAGAAATTTAATCTTTTGATATCAGTGTAATAAGCTTTAAAAGACGAATAACAGTGTCCTTTTCATAGTTATTATAGTTTTCATTAAGATTAAAATAATACAGGTAAAGGTAATTAAAGTAATTTAAAATATAATTCACACAAAAGGAAAAACATGAATAAAAAGACTTAACTATATGGCTATAAACAACATGAAAAGGTAAATGGCAAGTTAGGCCAAATATTGGTGACAGGTAGGACAGACAAAGGGTAATTTAAAACATAAAATACAGACACTGCAACAAATACCTAAATGCAAAAATACTATAAATACAGAAAAAAATTTAACTATCATTTATATTTTTTAAATTAATTATTTTTATTTTATTATTGTTATTTCTTGAGACAGAGTCTCACTCTGTCACCCAGGCTGGAGTGCAGTGGTGCAATCTGGGTTCACCGCAACCTCCACCTCCTGGGCTCAAGTGATTGTCATGCCTCAGCCTCCAGAGTAGCTGGGACTACAAGCACTCATCACCACGCCTGGCTAATTTCTATATTTTTAGTAGAGATTGGGTTTTGCCATGTTGCCAAGGCTGGTCTCAAACTCTTGTCCACAACTGACCTGCCCACCTCAGCCTCCCAAAGTGCTGGGATTACAGGCATGAACCACCATGCCCAGCTGAGTATCATAACAGCACAAAAAACATAAAATGCCTGTGTACAAATCTAACAAATGTGTGCTGAAAACCATAGAACACTAACGAGAGACTTTAAAAAAAACCTATGTAAATGAAGAGATATTCTGTGTTCATGGATGGAAAGACAATTTTGTTAAGATAAATTTTCTCCCCAGACTGAGTTACAGATGTAATTCAGTTCCACAAAAAAACCTTGGCATGATATTTTTGTAGAAATTTATAAACTGATTGTAAAGTTTATATGAAAAAAGCAAAAATACTTGAATAGCCAAACAATTTTGAAAAAGAATCAGATTGAAGTATTCTCACTACCTGATTTTGTCTTATTATAAAGTGAGAATAATCAAGGTAATACGGTATTGGTAAAAGGACAGACCCACAGATAAAAAAGGAGAAATAGAGAGTCCAGAAATAGATCTACACACCTATACCCAACAGATTTTTTACAAAGATGAGAAGGCAATTAAATGGAGAAAAAATAGTCTATTTTGACAAATGGTGATGGAACAATAGAATATTCATATAAACATATATATGAATATTAAATATTTACATACATAATACAAATATATTTATATGAACATTGCATATTCATATATTTATATGACTATTGCATATTCATATATTTATATGAATATTCAATTATTACACACACACACACACACACACACACACACTCTCTCTCTGACCGACTTCTTGCACCACACGCAAAAATTAACTGAGAAGGGGCCGGGCGCAGTGGCTCACACCTGTAATCCCAGCACTTTGGGAGGCCGAGGTGGGCAGATCATGAGGTCAGCAAATCGAGATGAAACCTGGCTAACACGGTGAAACCCCGTCTCCACTAAAAAAAATACAAAAAAATTAGCTGGGCGTGGTGGCGGTCACCTGTAGTCCCAGCTACTTGGGAGGCTGAGGCAGGAGAATGGCGTGAACCCAGCAGGCAGAGCTTGCATGAGCCAAGATTGTGCCACTGCACTCCAGCCTGGGCGACAGAGTGAGACTCTGTCTCAAAAAAAAAAAAAAAAAATTAACTGAGGAGGGATTATAGGCCTAAATGTGAAACCCAAAACCATAAAACTTCTAAAAGAAAACATAGGGGAAAATTTTTCTCCTTTAAATAGGCGAATATTTCTTAGATAAGACATAGGAAAGTAGGAATCATAAAAGAAACAACTGATAAATTTGACCTAATAAAAAATTTCCTCTTTGAAAAGATACTCTTGATAAAGACATGCTTTTTGGAAAGATACTATTAGGAGAACGAAAAGATGAGACACAGACTGGGAGAAATATTTGCAAAACACATATCTGATAAAGAACTGCTACCTAGAATATGTAAAGACACAACTCAATAATAACAAAACAACTTCATTTTTATTTATTTTATTTTAGTTAATTAATTTTTTAGAGATAGGTTTGCCCCATGTTACCTAGCCTGATCTTGAATGTCTGGCCTCAAGCTATCCTTCTGCCTCAGCCTCCCAAAGTGTTGAGATTACAGGTGTGAGCCACTGTACCAGGCTAACTTCATTTTTAAAACAGGCAAAAGATTTAAAGAATTATTGTACCAAAGAAGAAATAAGAATGGCAAATAAACACAAGGAAAAATGCTCAACATCATTAGTTAACACGGAAATGCAACTTAACACCAGAGTGAGATAACACCACATACTCAGTAGAATGACTAAAATGAAAAAGAAACAAAAAACAAGAAAGAGAAAACAAGCCTGAGAATATCATGTATGAGCAAGGACGTGAAGCAACTGGAACTCTCTCTTTTTTTTTTTTGAGACGGAGTCTCGCTCCGCCGCCCAGGCTGGAGTGCAGTGGCACAATCTCAGCTCACTGCAAGCTCTGCCTCCTGGGTTCATGCCATTCTCCTGCCTCAGCCTCCCAAGTAGCTGGGAGTACAGGTGCCCACCACCACGCCTGGCTAATTTTTTGTAATTTTAGTAGAGACGGGGTTTCACTGTGTTAGCCAAGATGGTCTCGATCTCCTGACCTCGTGATCTGCTCGCCTCGGCCTCCCAAAGTGCTGGGATTACAGGCGTGAGCCACCGTGCCCGGCGGCACCTGGAACTCTTATACATGGTTGGTAACAACAGAAAATGGTACATTTTGGAAAACAGTTTGGCAGTTTCTTATAAAGTTCAATATATGTTTACCCTGCTTCTAGGCATGTAACCACAAGAAATAAAAACATATGTCTACACAAAAACTTGTACGTGAATATTTATGAATACTTATTTTTTACTCACAATCACCCAAAACTAGAAATGATGAAAATGTACATCAACCAGTGAACAGATAAAGAAGCTACGTGACATTTGAGTACAAAAAACACTGCTCAGCAATACATTCAAAGGAAAAAAAAACTACTAATATATGAATAAATTTTAAGTGCATTATTCTCAGTGAATGAAGCCAGATTCAAAAGACTACATACTGTATGATTTCATTTATATGACATTTTGGGCAAGGCAAAACCACAGAGAAAGAAAACATCAGTGGTTACTTGGGGGCAAGAGTTGCGGAAGGAGGGAGCATGAGGGAAATTTTGAGGGGTGATGAAACTATTTATATTTTTATTGAACATAGTGATGAATATGGTGATGGTTACACGACTGTATGCCTTTGTTAAAATTCATAGAAAAGGGCAAGTTTTACTTTCTCTAAATTGTATCTCACAGTTGATCTTAGCCAAAAGGCCAAGAAGTGATTCTAAATTGTATCTCTATTAACCTGAAAAAAAATTTTTAAGGCAAATGAAAAATTAGGCAAAAATATTTTTAATCTGTAGGACAGATAAAATGTTATTTCATATTTAACAACTTTTACAAACTTATAAGAAGATGAATACAATAATCTCTAAATATCCAAAGGATTTAAACTAATCATGTATAGAAGGAAAAATATAATTATACAATCAACATGGAAATTTAACCTAACTAATAATAAAAGACTGTGAATTAAAACATCATATTGTTTTTACCTATCAAACTGACAAAGATTATAGAAAGAAATAATAACTTATGATTGAGGGTCAAAGAAGAGGCCACTCTCACACACTGCTGATGAGAGTATAAACTGATACCCTTTTTTTGAAAGATAATTTGGCAATGTTTTCAAGGCCTTGAAATTTTATAATTATTTTGGAAGGAAATTTTATACCAAATTCTTTAAAACATTAAAATAAATATTAAATTAAAAATATTAAGGCAGTGCTTTAAGAGTACCTACAAGATTTTTCATCATATCTAATTGGTAGAAATCTAAATGTTCACTGATAAGACATTGGCTATAAAAGTTATTCATTCATACAGTAGAATATCAGTCAGCCATTATGTTTTGGATAAATAGTTATTGGACATTCTTTGCTGTATGTCATGAAATGAAAAAAGTTGATTTTAACACAGTATGAATAATATGACTCCATATTTATTTTTATTTTTATTTATTTATTTATTTTTTCAGATGGAGTCTTGCTCTGTGGCCCAGGCTGGAGTGCAGTGGCGCGATCTCGGCTCACTGCAAGCTCCGCCTCCCGGGTTCACGCCATTCTCCTGCCTCCGCCTCTCCGAGTAGCTGGGACTACAGGCGTCCGCCACCACGCCCGGCTAATTTTTTGTATTTTTTTTTAGTAGAGACGGGGTTTCACCGTGGTCTCGATCTCCTGACCTCGTGATCCGCCCGCCTCGGCCTCCCAAAGTGCTGGGATTACAAGCGTGAGCCACGGCGCCCAGCAATTTTTTTGTATTTTTAGAAGAGACGGGGTTTCACCGTGGTCTCGATCTCCCGACCTCGTGATCTGCCCGCCTCGGCCTCCCAAAGTGCTGGGATTACAAGCGTGAGCCACCGCGCCCGGCCAGACTCCATATTTATAAATTAATTTAGAGATCTAAAAGAATATTAGATCTATCTATTGTATCTATTGTATTGTATCTATCTCACTAGTTTCCAAGTAGTGGCATAATTATGATACGTAAGATTTCTTACTTATAATTTATCTGTGTATTATAATTTCTCCACAGTGAACTGTAGAGAAATTATTTTGTTACAATATATTTAAACAATGTGAAGATTTATAAAAATGTGTTAAATTAATGTTAACCTCATCTAAAAAGACTACTTTAGTAGAGTCAAATTGAAGTCATAGGCAGAAAACTATTAATAATAATAATATTGGGTAGGTACGGTGGCCCCCACCTGTAATACCTGCACTTTGGGAAGTGGGAGGATCACTTGAGCCCTAGGGGTTTGAGATCAGCCTGGGCAATATGGCAAAACCCCATCTCTACAAAAATATACAAAAAATAAGCTGGGCAACATGGTGCATGTCTGTAGTCCCAGCTATTCAGGATGCTGAGGTGGGAGAATCATTTGAGTCCAGGAGGTGGAGGCTGCAGTAAGCCATGATCACACCACTACAGTTCACCCTGGGTGACACAGTGAGACTCTGTCTCAAATAATAACAATAACAATAATATTATTATTAATTGCTACTACTCATTTAATGGTCGGTACGTTCTAAACACTGCAAAATTCTATGTCCTCACAGTCCTTACTGTCCTTACAGTAACCCTATCAAATAGGCATCATTATATAACAGACAGCATTATATGCCTATGTGGAAAGATTAAATAAGAAAGATTAAATAACTTCCCTATTGTCACTCAACCAATAAAGGATGAGGTATAGGATTTGAACCTTGATTCATGTTTTGATATGGCCTCTGATACGGCCTCAGTTATCCGTGAAGCAGTTATTAGTTAATTTGCAATTAATTATTTGGTTGCCAATTACTTAATCTACTGGATTATTTAAATCTCTTTCTTTGCCCCTCTCTGCTACCTTTTCCAAATCTTGACTATCTCTGTTGTGGAAAGTTCATTTCATGCATGACACTTCTGTACGAGATCTGACGTAGATGCATGTCAAAATTTTGTTTGTCAAAATTTTGTTTGTATTCAGGGCTTGGGTCATTCATCTTTGTATCCAGGTCACTTCTGTCTCCCTTTATCATCAGTCACCAAGAGCACTTCAACATCAAAAGCATGAACATGTTCTCTTAGATCTTGAGGTAATAGCTTCTCATGTTTTGACATAAGGTTGAATTTTTTTCTGATTATCAATCTAATACCTGTTTATTTATTGGAAAAATTTCTTAACTTTCTATCAGTTAACGGGACTAACTGAAATCAGGTGGCACTGGAGAGTGAGTATCTCACGACATGCATTTGCACACCTTGGCTCCAATCTCTGGACAAAGCAGTTAAACTTGGGGTAATCTTGTGCGTGGCCCGGGGCATTGGATGTCTATAAAAGTGAGGCAAATAGCCATCTCCCAGTCACTCTTACCACTTGCTTTATTTTCGTTTGTAGCACTTATCATTATGAGTAATTATACTTTCATGTGCTTATTTGTTTATTCTTTGTCCCCTCTATTTGTCTCCATGGAAGCAAGGATTTAGTCTTACTCATTACTGTATCTTCAGAGCCTAGAAGAGTGCCTGGAATCTAGTAGGAACTTAGTATTTGTTACATGAATGAATAACTAAATAAAAGAGTGACCACTTATTAGCTGGGTTACATAGAGAAGAGAGAAGAAAAAAGGTTGTGAAGGGAAAAGAGCTGGGTAAGGAGAGTTGTGGAGAACGGGTTAAAATTAAAGGGTTTTTAAAAAACCTGTTCTGCCACAAAGTAGACTAATGTTTTCCATATTAAATGCAGCAAGGCACTATTAGCAAAAATGTAGTTGTGGAGGTTAAAATGCACACCATTGGCATCGATTTTACATAATTATTGTATTCTTAAGTTTGGGGGAAAAATCTTCAAAGTCCTTAGGAAACCCTAGCCATCCTATCACCAAATTCCAGTTAAAACAAACAATTCAGTGCATGCCAGTGCCTGTTGGTTTTAATTCTCTTCTCCCCTACCTCTTTGTAAAGGTCTAAAACAGTGTGACTAGTGATCAAGGCTCAAAGGGGAAAGCCAGAGGAAGGCCTGGTGAGAGCAGCTTGAAAGACTCTTGAAATCTGTATACCAGTCACTAGCCAGTAGTGTTTCCCCTAATTGTATCAGTGTTCTCAGTCCTTTACATTTTCTGATTATCTGAATTTACCCACAAATTGCAAGCATCCTTTTAGTTTCTGTCTTTGTATCAATTTGACTCAGCTTCCTATAATTCAGCTCATAAGGGGGAAGGGTGAACTAACATTTCTTAACTTCTGCTTGTGCCAGATACTGCAGTGAAAATTTTATGTAGGACATCCCATTTAATCCTCACAGTGTCTGGGAGGGAAATGATATTAAACCCATTTAAGAGATGAGAAAACTGGAGCTCAGAAAAGTTAACTATCTTACCTACAGTCATACAGATAACAAATAACAGGCAAGATTCCAACGAGTTCTGCCAAAATAACACAATTGTTTGTTTGGGGAGATATGGACTTTGTGTTGCACATAAACCTTCAATTGTTAATTTTTTTTTTCTGGGTAAACAGCTTTTAATAGAGCTAAATTTAACAGAGTATTGTAGGCATATCACTTTCTACTCTTTTTGCTAATCATTTTTTTTTTCCTGAGTAAAGCATCCCACCTTTTCATTCATGTGTATATGTACTTGGTCCTTTTGCTTCAAAGAATACAGTGATCTTGCAGACTTTTAAAATGCCAGTAAAATCCAGACTGAAGATGATAAGATTTATGAGAAGTTATATAATCTAAAATGACATTTCTGACCAACTGGATGTTCAGCCCCCGACACCCGCAACCTGTGAGCATGTAGGCTCACAGGGTGGCACGGTTTTGTTTTTTGATGGGGGAGAGAGAAGGTGAGTAAAGACGTAAACCTGAGGATAGGTTAGGAAAAGCTTTGAAGGGAATTCAACCTTTCCCCACCTTCTTCCTAAGTCCAAGGGCACGGCACCCCTCTGATGTCCCTGAGCAAACCCTAGTAGGAGCTTGTCAGGGTCCAGGAGAGTGATGAGTACCCCCGACTCCCACCCACAGAGACAGGGCCCTCCAGGCTGCATTCAGCCCCCTTGATGCCTTCCTTTTTCCTCTGTGCCATGTGATCCTCCCCTCTCCACATTTTTAGGTGCAGGATATAAATTTATTAAAATATCTCTCACCTCCTCAAACCAGCTCATCCTTTTGTATTCCTTAAAATCTGTGCTAGGAAGCTTCAAGTCATCTTTGACTCTTTCTGGTTGTTCAAATATCCAATTATTCATAAAATTCTGTCATTAGTAATTTTTTTAATTTTTAATTTTTTGTGGAGATGGAGGTCTCACTGTGTTGCCCAGGCTGGTCTCAAACTCCTGGCCACAAGTGATCCTGCCTCAGCCTTCCAAAGTGCTGGGATTATAGGCATGAGTCACCACGCCTGGGCTGTCATTAGTACTGGTAAGGTTTGTATTGAATATGCCCCATCCATCCATCCATGCGTCCATCCATCCATCCATCCATCCATCCTGTGTATACCTACTGTGTTCCAGATGTTGTACAAGGTACAGGGAATTCAGGGATGATTGACACATGGACCTCGTTTTTGCTTTGAAAAAGCTCAAATTATAGCTCAACACATAAGCCAAATCCCATTGCCTAAATATTAAGTCCTTATACCTCAGTGTGGTGGCATTCAGGGACTCCCACCGTCAGGATTTCTAGGGCCTTTCCAGTCTTCTTTTCCACACCTTTCTCCATCTGTGTGGTATTCACATCGAACTATTCTGTGACCTTCCACATCTCCACCCTTTGCTGATGCCCAGACTCTATGCTTCTCTTTCTGCTGCATCTAGGGAAACTCCTACTCATCCTCCAAAGTTCAGCTCAAAGGCCAGCTCCTCTTTCAAATTCTGTTATCCACTAGAAATAATCATTTCTTTGTGTTCTCATAATACTTATGCCTCAAGAATAGAATTTATAATATTAGCTTGGGATAAATGTTCATTATTTATAATTGCTATAATTGTTTCTTCCCCATTAGATTATAGACACCTCAAAGGCAATACATATTCATGCATTATTTTCTTCCCTTTACCACCTTACATGGTAAGTGCTCTGTAAATCAGTTGGCTGTGAGAATGTTCAGTATATACATACTACTAAACGTTCTGTTGGCTGTGAGAATATATATATACACACACACACACTGTGAGAATGTTCCATATGTATGTGTGTATATACATATATGTATATATATGTTCAGAGTGTGTATATATATATACATATATACATGTTCAGAGTGTGTATATATATATACATATATACACACACTGAATATTCTGGAAAATACTGAACATACTGAACAATACTGGTCATATCCTATATATACATACTGAACATATTCAATATATTAATATTCAATACTCAACATATATTCAATATTGAATATATTATATTGAATTATCTGGTATTAGCATAGTCAGTGCTCATTTAATGATACTTTCTCAGTAATCCTGTTTTCAAATTATAGACTATTTCCCCCATCTCATTTTTCTCCTGCACCCTACCCCCTTCATTTGTGATGTATAAATCTATTCCCATCAAATGAATCTGTTGAGGAAAATATTTGCCTGACTGCCGTTGTTGTTTTGAAGAAGAGGTGCCACACATTATATGAACTAATGACTTACAGAGTCCAAATGCAAACCCTGACCTGACACGTGACCTTGAGACAGTTAAATGACCCTTGCTGTGCCTCATTTCCTCAGCTGTAACAACAGTAGTTAATAAGGCTGACTTCACAGAGTGGGTGCGAGGAGCAACTGAAACACATGTTGAGCATATAGAATAGTATGTGGCATATAGTGGCACTCAGTAAATGTTAGCTCTAATACCATTTCCAGAAAAATATGTGATGACATTTAGATTTTATAAGAATACAAAGCAGAATAATAACAATTTAGTAAGTTTCTTTGGTTGTACCAAAACATTTCCCGAATTGTGTCATTCAATTAGTAAATCATTTTTGGATTAATTTTCTTGATATGTTACACTTTAAATGAAATGTTACACAAGAATCATAACTTAAAGCCTGAAATGTTGTCAGATTTTCAGGCATATTAAAAGAAAACTTATCTTCTTCTTACTTATCTCCCGTTAGCCAGTCTCCCCTCATTGGCATTCTCATTGCATTGGCATGCTTTAACCATTTATCCTGGTGTCAAAATTCTTTACCATCTTTCACTTAAATTTGATTTCATCACCTTTTAAAGTTTTGTTCAAAATGCTGCTTCTCCAAAATGTCTCTGATTGATTCCACCTGGCTGACCGTAGAGACACAAAGAATAGAAAGTCTTTGGACCTCGCACTGGTTGTCACATTATTTAGAATTTGTTCACCATTTCCTTCATCAGTCTTCATTATTTTCTTGTAAATACTTTAAGTCAATCCCATACATTCCTGTCTGAAACTAGATATTCAGTTCTCTGAGACTGAATCATTTTTTTTTCTCAGAATTTTCCACACCACTTTTTGCAATGCACAATACTGGATGAAATTCCAGTTAAGAATAAAAGATCCTGTCTGAATGTGGTGGCTCACATATGTAATCCCAGTGCATTGGGAGGCTGAGGTGGGAGTATCCCTTGAGGCCAGGATTTGAGACCAGCCTGAGCAACACGGTGAGACTTCATCTCTACAAAAAACTTTAAAAAATTAACCAGGTATGGTGGTGTGTACCTGTGGCTCTAGCTACTCAGGAGGCCAAGGCAAGAGGACTGCTTGTGCCCAGGAATTCAAGGCTGCTGTGGATCATGATCACACCACTCCAGCCTGGGCAACAGAATGAGACCCTGTCTCTAAAAAAAATTAAATTAAATTAAATTAAATTAAATAGAACATCCTGAAATTTCTAAAAAAGGAATATGAGAAGACTATGACACAACTGTACAGTTGGATGGATGCTAAGAAAGTTTCTCACCAAGCACATTTGATTCATGTATAACACAAAAGTAGAGAATATAAACAAAACTGAAGATAAAGAAAAATAAACTCAACTCTTAGGAGCCAGTTGTCAATTGTATCCATAAATTTACTCACTCACTCGTTCTGAATGTTACACCAGGTTCTATGGAAATTCTAAATGAATAAGGCATTGTTTTTACCTTTACGAAGCTTGCAATTGTGAAATGATGGTTAAGGAGAAGAATTACCAACAATCCACTAGGAAGAATGAAATAAACACTGTAAGAAAGGTGTAAGTTCAAGGGATTATAATCAATGAAGACTGACAAATCTGTCTTCACCTCCAAACCTACTATCTGCATTTGTGTTCATATTCTCTTGACTTTCATTATTGTTACTATGTATGGATGAATTATCCATGTTCCTATCAAAACCCAGCCCCTTTTTGTGTGTAGTTGATACCATCTTCTCTTGCTTACTCAAAGACAGGACTCAGCTGGGTGTGGCGGCTCACATCTGTAATCCCAGCACTTTGGGAGGCTGAGGTGGATGGATCACTTGATATCAGGCGTTCACAACTAGCCTGGCCAACATAGTGAAACCTTGTCTCTTCTAAATATACAAAAAAATTAGCTGGGCTTGGTGGCACTGTCTGTAGTGACAGCTACTCGGGAGGCTGAGGCAGGAGAATTGCTTGAACCCGGGAGACAGAGGTTGCAGTGAGCTAAGATCATGTCACTGCACTTCAGCCTGGGCGACAAAGTGAGATTCAAGAAATAATAAGAATAAAATAAAAATAAATAAATTAATTAAACATATATAAATGATAGTTAATTTTTCCCCTATATTTATAGTACTTTTGCATTTAGGTTGCACTAGGTTGTTTCCACCTTTTGGCTATTGTGAACAATGCTTCAATGAACACCGGTGTACAAATATCTGTCTAAGTCTCTGCCTTAATTCTTTCGGGTACATACTTAGAAGTGAAATTGCAGGTCATATGGTAACTCTATGTGTAGTTTTTTGAGGAATCATCAAACTGTTTTCCACAGGGGCTGCACCACTTTACATTTTCACCAGCAATGTATGAGAATTCCAATTTTTCTACACCCTTGTTAACACTTGTTACGTTTAGTTTTATTGATGTTAGTCATTTTAGTAGATGTGAAGTGGTATCTTATTATGGTTTTGATTCACATTTCCCTAGTTATTAATGATATTGACCATCTTTTCATGTGCTTATTTCCCATTTGTATATTTTCTTTGGAGAAATGTCTTTTTTTTTTTTCCCTGTTTTTTTTTTTTTTTTTTAATTATACTTTAGGTTTTAGGGTACATGTGCACAATGTGCAGGTTTGTTACATATGTATCCATGTGCCATGTTGATTTCCTGCACCCATTAACTCGTCATTTAGCATTAGGTATATCTCCTAATGCTGTCCCTTCCCCCTCCCCCAACCCCACAACAGTCCCCGGAGTGTGATGTTCCCCTTCCTGTGTCCATGAGTTCTCATTGTTCAATTCCCACCTATGAGTGAGAACATGCGGTGTTTGGTTTTTTGTCCTTGTGATAGTTTACTGAGAATGATGTTTTCCAGTTTCATCCATGTCCCTACAAAGGACATGAACTCATCCTTTTTTATGGCTGCATAGTATTCCATGGTGTATATGTGCCACATTTTCTTAATCCAGTCTATCGTTGTTGGACATTTGGGTTGGTTCCAACTCTTTGCTATTGTGAATAGTGCCGCAATAAACATACGTGTGCGTGTGTCTTTATAGCAGCATGATTTATAGTCCTTTGGGTATATACCCAGTAATGGGATGGCTGGGTCAAATGGTATTTCTAGTTCTAGATCCCTGTGCCACATTTTCTTAATCCAGTCTATCGTTGTTGGACATTTGGGTTGGTTCCAACTCTTTGCTATTGTGAATAGTGCCGCAATAAACATACGTGTGCGTGTGTCTTTATAGCAGAATGATTTATAGTCCTTTGGGTATATACCCAGTAATGGGATGGCTGGGTCAAATGGTATTTCTAGTTCTAGATCCCTGAGGAATCGCCACACTGACTTCCACAATGGTTGAACTAGTTTACAGTCCCACCAACAGTGTAAAAGTGTTCCTATTTCTCCACATGTCTTAAGCCCATTTTTAAACTGGGTTGTTTATATTTTTGTTGTTGAGTTAATATGAGTTATTTACATATTGGAGATGATAAACTCTTAACAGATATATGACCTGCAAATATTTTCTCCCATTCTGTAGGTTGTTTTTTTTTTTTTTGCTTTCATTATAATGCCTTAGATGCACAAAAGTTTTAAATTTTGATGAAATTTTATCTATTTTTTTCTTCCATTGCCCTTGCTTTTGGTGTCATATCTAAGACTGTTGCCAAATACGTGGTCATGAGGATTTACTCTCATTTTTTTCTAAGAGTTTTGTGAATTTTAGTTCTTATATTTTAGTCATTGATTTTGAATTAATTTTTGTATATGGTGTGAAGTAGGGGTCCTACTTCATTATTTTTCATATGGAAATCCAGTTGTCTGAGCATCACCTGTTAAAGAGAGTACTCTTTCCCCATTGGATAGATTTGACACCTTTGTCATAAATCAACTGACCATAAATATATGTGTTTATTTTTGGACTCTAAATTCTCTTCCATTGGACTATATGTCTATCTTTATGCCATAAATATACTGTTTTGATTACTGTAGCTTTGTAGTAAGTTTTGAAATTGGGTAGTTTGAGTCCTCCAACTTCATTCTTCTTTTTGAAAATTGTTTTGGCTAATTAGGGTTCCTAGAATACAGTATGAATTTGAGAATTGGCTCTTTCATTTATGCAAAAATATCTGTTGGAATTTTGATAGGTATTGCATTGAATCTGTAGATTGCTTTGGGTAGTACTTAGGACTTGACAATATTAAGTCTTATACCCATGAACATGGGATGCCTTTCCATTTATTTGGGTCTTTTAAAATTTATTTCAGCAGTGTTTTGTAGTTTCCAGTGTATACATTTTTCACCTTCTTGGTTAAATTTTATTCCTAGGTATTCTATTCTTTTAGATGTTATTATCTATATTCCCCAAGTACCATTTTAAAAAAATTAGAAAAGATGTTATTATAAATGAAATTGTTTTATTAATTCCTTTTCAGATTATTCATTGCTGGTGTACACAAACAACTGATTTTTGTGTTGATCTTGCACCCTGCAATTTTGCTTAATTAGTCAATTATTAGCTCTAGTAGCTTTCTTGTGTATTCTTTGGAGTTTTTCTACATATAGGATTATGTTATCTGTAAACACAGATAATTTTACCTTTCCAATTTTAATACCTTTGTTTTTCTCATCTAATTTATCTGGCTAGAACATTCACTAAATTGTTGAACAGTGATGGTGAAAGTGGGCATCATTGTTTTATTCCTGACTTTAGAAGGGGGATACTTTGTCATTCACCATTAACTATGATGTTAACTGAGGTTTTTTAATAAATGCCTCTTATCACGTCGAGGAAATTTACTTCTATATCTAATTTTCTGAGAGATTTTGTCATAAAAAGATGTTGGATTTTGTCAAATGCCATTTCTTTCTTAATTGAGATGATCATGTAGTTTCCCATCCCCTTCAATTCTATTAATGTGATATATTGATTAATTTTCTTATGTTAGCCCACCCTTGCATTCCTGGGATAAATCTCACTTAGTTATGGTGTGTAATATTCTTAATATGTTGTTGGATTCAGTTTCTTAGTATTTTGTGGAGGATCTTCACATTTATATTCATACGGGATATTGGGCCTGTAATTTCCTTTTCTTATGATGTCTTTATCTGTCTTTGGTATCAGGGTAACGCTGGCTTTATAGAATGAGTTGGTGTTTCCGCCTTTTATTTTTTAAAGAATTTAAGAAAGACTGTGTTAATTCTTTTACATGATTGGAAAAATTTACCAGTGAAGCCATCTGGTCCTGGACTTTTCTTTGTTGGGAGGTTTCGATTACTGATTCAATCTATTTACTTGTTTTAGGTCTGTTGAAATTTTCTACATTTTCTTGAATCAGTTTAGGTAATTTGTATGTTTCTAGGAATTTTCCCACTTCATTTATGTTATCTAGTTAGTTGGTGTACAATTGTTCATAGTATTCTCTTATAATAGTTTTTTTTTGTATGGTTGGTGGTAATATGCTCACTTTCATTTTTTATTTTATATATTTGCATCTCCTCTCTTTTTTCTTTTTCAGTGTATCATTTTTTTCCTTATCCTTCTTCCTTCTCACTCCCCTTCATTCCTCTTCCTTTATTCTTCTTCCTCCTCAGACCCCATACAAGTCTCCTCACTTTCTGTCCTTTCCCATTCCCCTCCCCATGAACCCTCTTCTTCTCCTCTCCTTCTTTCCTTCCTTGTTCCTCTGCTTTCTCTACTGCTTCTAGATTACTCCTATTAGAAGGGAAACATGATGTATAGTCACCACCTTAAAAATAAAAGCCTCTCTTGATCATTTCCCTTCCAGCTCCTGCTCCAATTTTCTGCTCTACTATATAGCAAAATTCCTTGAGTCATCTATGCTAGCTATCTCCAATTTCTCTTCTCCAATTTTCTTTTGAAGTGAATTCAGTAAGGGTATTACTGACACAGTTCTTGTCTAAGTTAATAATGACCTTGGCTGGGCACAATGGCTCACGCCTGTAATCCCAGCACTTTGGGAGGCCGAGGCGGGTGAATTACCTGAGGTCAGACATTCAAGATCAGCCTGGCCAACATGGCAAAAACCCGTCTCTACTAAAAATAAAAAATAAAAAATTAAAATTAAAATTAGCTGGGTATGGTGATGTGTCCCGTAATCCCAGCTACTCAGGAGGCTGAGGCAGGAGAATCGCTTGAACCTCGGGGGGGGAGGTTGCAGTGAGCCGAGATCATGCCTCTGCACTCCAGCCTGAGCGACAGAGCAAGACTTCACCTCAAAAATAAATAAATAAATAATAACCTCTACAGTGCTGTATCCAATGATCACTCCTGTCCTACTTGGCCTGTCAACACCGTTGGATGCAATTGATTAATTCCTCTTCCTTTAAAGACTTTTTTTTTTTAAACTTGGTTTCTAGAACATCATACTCTCCTGGTTTTTCTCTTATCTTGCTCATCTCTCTGTCTTAGGTTTCTTCGCTGATTCCTCCTTGACTCGCTGACCACTAAATATTTGAGTGCTTCATATCTCAATCCTCAAAACTCTTCTCTATCTCCTTTTCCTCTCTGAGTGATCTCTTCCACCCTCATCACTTTAAACACCATCTAAACACTGAAGACTCCCAAATGTATATTTCCAGTTCTGACATTCTCTTTGCTAAATGGTAGGATACCCAACTGCCTTTTCAATATCTCTATTTGTATATTTGTATATCTATCATCTCAAACTTAATAAACTCCCTATCTTCCCCTCAAACATTCTCTTCCTGCTGTCTTTCCCATTTCAGTAAATGCCAGCCCCATCCTTTCAACTATTCAGGCCAAAGAAACTTCACAGTCATTCAAGACTCCCCTTTTTCTCTGCATCTAATCCATCAACAAATCCTGTTGGATCTTGAAAATATGTGAAATTGGACCACTCCCCACCTGCACAGTTATCACATCATGATCCAAGCTATTATCATCTTGCTTTATTTTAATAACCTCTTAATTGATCTCCCTGATTTACTTTTTATCTGTTTTCCATAGTGCATCAGAATGTTCTTTTTGCAACCTAAATTGGTTTAGTCATTTCACTACTCAAAATTCTCCAATGTCCTCCTATCTCACCCTGAGTAAAAACCAGTCTCCTACAAAGCTGTATACAATCTGTTCCTTGTTAAACCTCTGACCTCACTTCCTACTCTGTGCCTAGAGTCCACAGGGTTCCAGCCTTATTGGTGCTTGCTGTTCTCTCTGCGAGAAGGCTCTCCTCTTTGATAGCCTTGGCTCTCCTCTCCTCCTTCAGGAATTTGCAGCCATCCATTCTATCTACACTCCCATCCTGGGTTCTCTGGGTCTCTTCCTTGTTCTTTTTCTCTATAGCACTCATCACCATCTGACATGCTGTGTTTTACTTTTTTGTGCGTTGATTTGCTGTCACTTTAACAATAATTTAAGCTCCAAGAAGGCAAATATATCTTCTTGATTTTTTTTTTGCTCCTATATCCATGGCACCCACAATAATCCCTAATATGATAAGTGAATAAATCACATCCTGATAACATGATCCATAATCTTTACTGTTACCATTAATGATCACCTGCGTTTCACCTAATTATTAACAAATCTATTCATTGTTCAACTCAATCATTTTATAATTGAAGAAAGAGAAGCCCTAAGTGACTTACCTAGGCTTATGCAAAGATTTCTGGAAAGAGCCTGAATTATGAGTTAGGACTCTTTACCTTCACTTTCCAGATGGTCTAGGAGAAGCAATCGCTATAACAAAGCAAAAACCAGAGAGTAGAGTGACAACCGTTTGTTAAGTCTTTCTCAAACTGCTTGGCTTCTGACCTCAAAGAGGAAAATCATTTTGGTTTGGTAATTCAGACTCACAGCTCTGGATTAATTCCATACCCTCTGTCTTCTTTCTGTGTTAGAAGTGATGTGTTTTCCTGGCCACAATTAACAGACCCATCTTTATATTTCCCAACTGAGCATGAAACCACTTTATGCTCTGTTAGTTCCCAGGAACATTTAGGCAATGCCAGACAGGAGTGTTAGATGCTGGGTCATTTGGGATCATGGGACTGCCAATGATCCCATGGAACTGCCAATGAAGGAAACATGAGGCTCACTCAAGCCAACCTGGTTTTACAGTTGAGGATCTTGAAGCCTGGGGGCCAGGGAATGAGAGGAAAAGATCACACAGGTCTCCTCACTTTCTGGGCAATGTTGTGTCCACTAACTAATGTTATGTCCACTTCCTGCCAATGATTAGTTTTGTACATTTTTTCTTCTTAAGTAATCTCTGAATCTTTTTTGAAACTAGAAACTTAATTTTTAATCTCCAATTATAGGTTATAAATTTGTAATCTAGAGAAATAAGTTTTGTTTTCCCTGAAGTATTACTACTAAGCTCTATTAATTAGCTAGAATGAATGACGCATTATAAGAGTTTTTGGGTTTCCTGTGCCCTGCTCCTCAGACCCCCCCACAGGAGGCTTTCCCTATTGCTTAGCAAGAGATGCAAGTACAATGTGCTGAGAGGTAGAAATGGGTAGTCAAATACTGCATGTCCTCACTTATAAGTGGGAGCCAAACAGTGGGTACACATGGACATACAGAGTGGATCATAGACCCTGGAGACTATGAAAGGTGGGAGGGTGGGAGGGGAGTGAGAGCTGAAAAGTTACCTGTTGGGTACAATGCTCACTATTCAGGTGATAGGTGCACTAAAAGCCCAGGCTTCACCACCATGCAATATATGCATGCAAGAAATCTGCACTTGTATACCCTAAATATATAAACATAAAACACACACAGACACAGACACACGACAATGTGCTAAGAGGCCTGAGTAAATGGCTGTGAGCCCCACCCCCAAGGGCATCACTAACAGAGATGCTACATGACCAGTTTAGTATTAGGTTGCTGCAAAAGTCATTGAGGTTTTTGCCATGACTTTTGATGGCAAAAACTGCAACAACTTTTGCACCAGCCTAATACTTAGAGGACTTAGATTTGTGAAGCACTTGACAGCGTACGCAGGGCACTTACACAAAGAGTCATTTGATTTCCTTGGCAACTCTGTGAAGTGGGTGGGAATGATACTAAAAGTTTTATAAAATTGATGAGAAAACTGAGATTTAGGATATTATGTAAGTTTTCTAGGGTCATTTAACCAGAGAATGGCAAAACAGCCAGTGACCCAAATTTTCATGGCAAATTTCTAGGATGTAAGTAAAGGCAAGGTAGCCCCAGGTGAAGTCAATATTTCATTTTAGGGTAATTCCTAGTGTACTTTGACTTTTCTAGCATTTTTCTACCAAGAAGGTGAGACATAATTTCTTTCCCTGCCTTTGACCGCTGTAAAAGCTGTTGGCCTCTATGGTGCCTACTAATTGAGAGCAGAAAAATTGGAGAAATTTAGAGGCATGAGGTTGCAAATACTTGTACATTAAAAATGGACAGTGGATGCATGAAATTTAACCTTTAAAAATCAATACCAACATCCTAAAAAGCATAACTTTGGACATTTGCCATGGCACCATCATGGTCATTATTGATATTCAAATACTGAATGAACTAATTCATACTCTGGGGAGGAAGGGATATATTCAGAAGAAAAACTATCTATGTAGACATCTCAAAATAACCTAAGTATTATATAATACAGTGATATATACAGTGAATTCAGATTCTGAACTAATTTCTTGGCAGCCTTTGGGATTTGCTGCTGAAAACTTCAAACACATGTTTTGTTGATTCAGCAGATTTCCCTAGTTTGAAATTTCTCCTCAGAAGGTAAGAAAAATAAAGTCATTGCTATGATTGAAAGACTGAGCTGGATTCTTTTGTTTAAAAGCAGGAATGCTTTCACTCATTTAGATAAAGACATTCAAATCACTTCATGTTAGCTTCTTTAGAGCAAACTGTAATTGGTTTCTCAATAAACAGGAGAAAAAGATCATTAATGTCCACTCCAAAGTGAAAAGAACAGAGGATAAGCCTTGCCCCTATTCAGGTGAATAGGGGCTCTTTACAGAGCCCTTGGCTCCCGCCCTAGTCCATATCCCACTTAAAGACTGGGAGGGCAAAGTAAAAATAATTCTGAGTGTCTTCTGGTGTGGCAGATCCATGAGTTCTCCCCACTCTCTATCCTGTGATTAGCTGAGCTGGATCTCTTTAGCCCACCTTCAAATCGATCTTCTTGGACTATACTCCTTCTCCCAGAGGAAAAAGAGCACATGTCCCTCCAAAAAGTGTGAACTCTTTCAGGCAAGGAACTCATTCATCTTTTCAGAAACGAGCATAGTGTTTGGCATATATACAATACATTAAATAATGAATGAAAAGATGACTTAATTATAAGAGTTTTTGTGGATACAGCTACTACATTTCCTTTAATGAAAGCCAAAGACAGGCATCACTGAGTAATAAGTAGTTTATGTGAAGGCTTATAATAAATGGATAAGAGTTTAGGTGTTTTCTATGCTTGTGAAGACAAAGCTGGAGAGTTGGGCTATTTCAGGTCTAAGTTACTTAAGAGCAAAACAAACAGGAAGAAAGCAGCTAGCTGCCTTTTTGCATGTTGCAATGACAGAATTCAGACATGCTTAGAAAAAAAACTGTGGCAAATATTCTTCTGAATAAGCAAGACTGGATGCTGGGGAAAGCTTCTGAAAACATTTCATACCGGGACTTTTCACAACTTTCCCAACCTTGGAGGTTTTAAGAGCAATATTTCATGTGGTCTTTGGTCTCTGCTTACAAAATATGGCAGCCAATTCTTGAACAAAAGGAGGTGTTTCAGGATATCTGGTAATTGAATAGTGGTTTGCCTTCTTGACTTTTTAAAATACATAAATTAGACTGATCACAAAACCATTTTTGTTTTTGGACATCAATAAAGACCTATTCCTTAGTATTCTCTTCTCTGATTTCTATTCTTATCCTCTAAAGAGACTTTTCAAATGTCAAGAATGATATTCTTTAAAAAAAAAAATTAAACCCAAGAGCTCTTTTTTGGTTTTTGTTTCCCATGATCTTGTATAACCACCTGCTTCTTCTTGAACTCTCCTCTGTTCCAATTTTCAAGACATCACTACTCTAGACTGCCTACCCCCTTGATAGTTCCTCAGCTCATTACTGGGAGCAATTCCTTGGGCTCAGTTTTGACTTCTGGCCTCTTCTCTTTACCTCCTTGCCATGAGAGCTCATCCACTCAAGCCTCTGCTCTTCCTTCCCTGCTATGTGGATGCTTCCAAATTTATATTGCTATACAGTCCATGCCTTCACAGGACATTTCCCTTGATCAGTTCTCCTTCAACTTGACTTAACAAGTGTAAAGCAGAACCCCTAAACTAAGTTCCCTTCCAGTTTGTTCTCATCAGGGAAACATTCTTCTGCAGCATTATCCTTCATTCTTCATAACCAGCTAGACACTGAATTCTGCAGATTTTTTTCTTTGAAATGTCTATTATATCTCTTTCTGCCTCTTTTGTGCACACCACCATCACACAAGTCACACCCTGGATTATTGCACCGATTTTCTGGCTGGTCACACAGAATTTATCTGATCAGTCAATATCTCTGGTTTCCTTCTTTCCAGTATGCTTGCATCATGGTACCCACCTGATCAAATATTTTTACTGGCCTTATTTTCATTCAATACAACAATCTAAGTCCTCTGTGTGGTAAGTTCCAAGGACTAGAAGTGGTTGTTTTAGTAAAATTAGAGAGAGGGTTGGAGAGGGAACATATGCACAAGATGAGGCCAGGGAGGTCTTGAGGGCTATAAGGCACATATTAAAGATTCTGGTTTCTACCCTAACATAAATGGGGAGTCTGTAACATATGTTAAGAAATGAAGGGCATATATGTAACATGATCAGCGTGCATTAAAAAAACACCAGCTGGACGTGGTGGCTCATGCCTGTAATCCCATCACTTTGGGAGGCTGAGGCAGGCAGATTGTTTGAGGTCAGGAGTTCAAAACCAGCCCGGCCAACATAGTGAAATCCTGTCTCCACTAAAAATACAAAAAAATTAGCTGGGTGTGGTGGTGCACACCTGTAATCCTGGCTACTTGGGAGGCTGAGGCAGGAGAATCGCTTGAACCGGGGAGGTGGAGGTTGCAGTGAGCCGAGATTGTGCCATTGCACTCCAGCCTGGGTGACAGAGCAAGACTCCGTCTCAAAAACACAGCAAAACAGAAAACAAACAACAACAACAACAACAATTGCAAAATGAAGAATGGGTTGTAAGGTGACAACAGGGGAAGCAAAGCAACCAGTTAGGAATCTATTGCAATATTGTAGTCCTCCCCTTATCCATGAAGACTACATTTTGAGGCTCCAAGAGGATGCCTGAAACCTTAGACTGTACAAAGCCATATATATATACTATGTTTTTTCAATATGATAATTGAGATGGCTATTAAGTGATGGGTGGGTAATGTATACAGCATGGATATGCTGGACACAAGGGATGATTCATGTCCTGGGCAGGATGGAATGGAAAGGCAAGATATTTCATTATGATACTCAAAGTGGCACAAAACTTAAAACTTATGAATTGTTTATTTATGGATTATTTCACTTAATATCTCTGGACCTCATTTGACCATAAGCAATTGAAACCACGGAAGGTAAAACCTCAGATTAGGGAGGACTACTGTAGTTCTGATGAGAGATGATGATGGTTTTGGCAAGTGTGGTGGTGAGGGGTATAGAGACAACTTGATGCATTCAAGAGTTTAAAAAATAGTTTCAAGAAACTGAGTGTGGCTGCAGACACTGACATTTTTAAAAACGCCACATAGTGAGAAATGGCAGAAAGAGGCACACACAAATTTCATCAGTGGAACAAAGGAGGGAGTCATCAACTATAGTTCAGATAAATCAGAGAAGACCTCACAGAGGAGGAGGCACTTGAACAGGGTCTTTGAAGATGATTAGGCATTAGATAGATGGAAAAGGAAAGGACATTATATTCCAGGCAGAGGAAAGGGCACTTGCAAAGATACAGAGGGATACAACATCATAGTGTGCTCAGGAAATTCTGAATATTTAAATGTGACTGATATGTAGTGTACAAGGGTGAGGCAGTGACAAAAATAATGGGACAAGGATTGGTGTGCATATCCAGAAGGACTTTGGATTTTATTCTGTGTGGTTGGAGAGTCATTAAAGAATCTGGGACAGTAGAGGGTCATGATAACATTTGCATTTGCAATCATCACTTCAGTATCAATGAAGAGAATGGGTTAGAGGAAGAATTGACTGGATACAGGGAGACCAGCTGAGGAGGCTTTTATGTTTGTCTAGGTTAAATATGATGATGACATGATATAGTTTGGATATTTGTCCCCACTCAACTCTCTTGTAGAAATGTAATCTCCAATGTTGGAGGTGGGGCCTCATGGCAGGTGTTTTCATCATGGGGGCAAATCTCTCATGAATGGCTTGGGCCATCCTCTTGGTGATAAGTGAGCTCTCCCTCTGAGTTCGCATGAAATCTGGTCATTTAAACATGTGTGGCACCTCCCCCACCCCAACTCTCTCTCTCTTGCTCTTGCTTTTGCCAAGTGATATGCAAACTCCTGTTTCACCTTCTGCCATAAGTAAAAGCTCCCTTAGGTCTCCTCAGAAGCAAGATGCCAGTGCTATGCTTCCTGTACAGCCTGCAGAACTATGAGCCGATAAACCTTCTTTTCTTATAAATTACCCAGTATAAGGTATTTATTTATAGCAATGAAAGAACAGCCTAATACAGAGAATTGGTACCAAGGAGAGGGGCTTTTCCATAAGGATACCTGAAAATCCATAAGGATACCTGGAAGCAGCTTTAGAATTGGGTAACAGGTAGAGGCTGGAAGAATTTGGAGGGCTCAAAAACAGACAGGAAAATGAGGGAAAGTTTGGAAGTTCTTAGAGACTAGTTAAATGGTTGTGACCAAAATGCTGATAGTGATATGGACAGTGAGGTCCAGCCTGCTGAAGTCTCAGATGGAAATGTGGATCTTATTGGGAACTGGAGCAAAGGCCACATGTATTAGGCCTTAGCAAATAACTTGGCTGCATTGTTTCCATGCCCTAGAGATCTTTGGAAGTTTGAATTTGAGAATGGTGACTTACAGTATCTGGCAGAAGAAATTTCTAAGCAGCCAAGCATTCAAGATGTGGCCTGGCTGCTTCTAACCATTTGATAAAATGTGGGAGCAAAGAAATGACTTAAATTTGGCATTTATATTTAAACAGAAAGCAGAGAATAAAAATTTGAAAAATGTGCAGGCTGGCCATGTGGCAGAGAAAAAAAAATGTTTTTCTGGGAGAAGAATTCAAGCAGGCTGCAGAGCAATTACTTACTAGAGATACTTGTATAATGAAAAGGGAGCCAAGTGCTAATATCCAAGAAAACAGGAAAAAGGCCTTGAAGGCATTTCAGAGACCTTCACAGCAGTCCCTCCCATCACAGACCAAGAGGCGTACAATGGAAGAATGGTTTTGGGGACCAGGCCTAGGGTCTTACTGCCCTGTGCAGTCTCAGGACACTGCTTCCTGCATCGGGCCCACTCTAGTTCTAGCTTCAGCTTAGAGGACCCAAGGTACAGCTCGGGCCACTGCTTGGAAGGGCACAAGTCATAAGCCTTGGCAGCTTTCATGTGGTGTTAAGCCTATAGGAATGTAGTGCAAGAGTGGTGGAGGCTTGGCAGCCTTCCTCTAGATTTCAGAGGATGTTTGGAAAAGCCTGGGTGCCCAGGCAGAAGCTTGCTGCAGGAGCAGAGCCCTCAGAGAACCTGTAATAGGGCAGTCAGAGGGGAAATATGGGGTTGGAGGCCCCACACAGGGTCACCACTGGGCACTACCTAATGGAGTCATGGGAACAGGGTCCACTGTTTTCCAGACCCCAAAATGGTAGGTCAACTGGCAGCTTGCACTCTGCACCTGGAAATGTCGCAGGCTCTCAATAACCTCTGAGAGCAGTCACAGGAGGTGTACCCTGCAGAACACAGGGGTAGAGCTGCCCAAGGCCTAAACCTCTTTTCTTATAAGTCACCCAGTCTCAGCTATTTCTTTATAGCAATGCAAGAACAGCCTCATACAGGACAGGAATTAAGGCAGTCACAGTCAAGAGGGTAAGGAAAGAACAGAATAAGGAAATATACAGATGACAAAATTGGCAGAAGTTCTGAATAATTATGTAGGGGCAACAAAGGAGAAGGAGAAATCTAAACCCTATTCCAGGTTTCTGGTGTAGGTAACCGGGCAAGTGATGGGGCCATTAACCAGAACAGGGACACATGTAGGGGGACACATTCATTGAATATAATGAATTTCATTTGGGACCTGCTCTGGAACTCTACATGGAGACATCTGGTAGATAGTTGAATAAAACAGTTTGGAGCCAGGAGTAAGATGTGGACTAGATTCTAAGTGAAGAAGATACCTACGGTCAAGAGTCCTGCTCCTGTTTCCAGTAAATCTCCTAGTGTATCCCTTTAGTTCTTTGTATATACGGTAGACATTCAATAAATGGTTAAATGATAAATGAATCCAAGTGAAAATTTAAGAGTGAATCTATGAGTACTTAAAATCTGAACAAGGCAGATGAAAAACTTTTAAAACAGCAACTCTACTATTATCAGTGATTTTTCTTGTCTATGTTCTTCATCAAATTATAAACCCCTTAAGGGAAGAAACCAGGTTTCATTCATCAAACACCCACTTACTAGATTCCTTCATAATAGAAAATACCTATTTGGTAAACAGTTTTTGAATGAATGAACAAATAGAATGTAGTCAGAAGATATGGAAAAGAGCTTCTTAGGTAGTGCGCAGAGGTCATGCAGTGAGTTCAGATAATTACTTTACAGTTTTATGAACTCTTTCCTGATTACCTTTCAGAATTCATTTATGTGGGGAACTTGAATAACACTATTTTAATGTGCACTAATATGTGAGATAGTGTTCTAGATAGTAACAACAAGCTAGAGACACTACCATAAGCTTAATTGTTTTATGACCTTCCTGGAGTATTGTCTCCCCAAACTGTACTTGATAGCTTTGTCTAAAGACATTATAAAGACTACTATTACATTACCATTGTGAGAGTAGATTCTATGTAGATTTTAAGGCACTTTAGGACAGCATCAAGCTCATAGTAGAAGAGAAAAGAGAAAAATTGGCTGCTAATTCAGCTTGGTAAATCTTAGGGCATTTGAAGTACAGATGCAAGGTTATATCCCATGAGTTGCTCATCTAGTTTTAAAGAGTATTGGATGACAGACCCTCAGGGAAGAACGGACAGTTTACCATTAAAATCGTTCATACTTGCTTGGCGGGTGCTCTGCTACCTTATGTTTATCATATACAATATGTGTCTATCCCCATGGTTTTAAATGTCTCAGAGAAACACATTAGGCAAAATCAGAACACATACGTAAAAGAAATAATTGGTCTCTCACTGTCTTCTGACTCTGTGCTTGGTGGATTTTGGATGCCAGAGTCTGAATCACAAGATTATGGGAAAGCCTGCACACTCAGATCATAATCTCAGGACTGGATTTTCAAGCCTGAGTGTGTGCATGGATCACATTCCACAAGGAGATTTTTCTAGGTCTGAGAGGATCTTGATATATAATAAGAACTCAGTATGGTGGTGATAATGATCATTATGATAATGTATTATTTCAATTAATTCTGATTGCAACTCTATTAGGTAATATTTATTATGTCAGTTTACAGAAGAAAACTAAAGTACCAAGAAGCTATGAAACATGCCCACAGTCACACAGCAAGGAGTGGCAGAGAAATAATTAGAAATTGGATCTATTTGATTTTAGGACTATTTATGAATTCATTCATTTGACAAATATTTATTAAACATCTATTATGTGCTAGATACTGAGGCTCAATGTTGAGCAAAATAGTTTTGTGCTCCAGCTTTCATGTAGCCTACAGTCTAATGTTGCAGAAAGATAATCTAATTATATAAAAATATGTAATTGTAGTAAATGCTATGAAGAAAACATACAGAGAAGCATTTTCTATACATATAAAGATGTGTTTTCAATACACGTATTCAATACATGTAAATACACTTTCAATACATGTAAAGAATTACCTTAGTACTTGGCACAATAGTGCCATTTAAATTAGTTAACAACAAATATAGCTTTGGCATTGACCAATCAGAATGTATGCATGACCATAAGAGTGGAGCCAACTGGTCGTTCTGGCATGTGGTGGCTAAATATACATGATGCCTGGCACATGCAAACTGTAATTGTGGTGTCTTGCCTGATCAGATCTGGTCTTTATCCCGTTTCCCTACTGAAAGCCTTGTACTCGACAAATACTAACTGAACTATTGAGCAGGCAAATGAATAAAGTATTTTATTCCTGGAACTCTATCCAACTTTAACTATGAGAGATTTTGCTATTTTTACCCATATTCTAGCTACATCATCTTAGAGTCCAGGAAAGATCTGGATTCTTGCATCATTTTGTGCACCTAACCAATTCTTGCAATTAGAGATAATTATCCAGTAATATTTGCATAAAATGCTTAGAACTATGCCTGCCACATACTAAGCACCATGTAAGCATAACTATTATTATTGTTGTTGTCACTATTTTTAATGCTGCTATTAAACCACTGTGTATTTGCTACTCTTATAGGTACTGTCATAACTTATAACATTATACTCAAGACTATGAAATTCACCTATTATCTGTGTTTAACAAAACATATTAGGGCCAGGCACAGTGGCTCATGCCTGTAATCCCACAGCACTCTGGGAGGCCGAGGTGGGTGGATAACCTGAGGTCAGGAGTTCAAGATCAGCCTGGTCAACATGGCGAAACCCCGTCTCTACTAAAATAGAAAAAATAGCCGGGTATGGTGGCACACACCTGTAATCCCAGCTACTCGGGAGGCTGAGTCAGGAGAATTGCTCCAACCCAGGAGGCAGAGGTTGCAGTGAGCCAAGATCACACCACTGCACTCCAGCCTGGGCAAGAGTGAGACTCCATCTCAAAGAAAACAAAACAAAACAAAAAACAAAAACAAACAAACACATATTAGGTAGTTATCTGGAAAAACATACTGGAATTTCTAACTCTACTTAAAGTAAATTCCAGGTGGTAGAAAGATTTGAATGTGAAAAACAAAATCATAAAAACACTAGAAGACACATAGGATGATTTTTATTACTACCCTGGGATAGGGAAGGTTCTTCTAAGTTGAAACTAACCTCAGAATCCATTAAAAATGAATATTTTGTTCAACTACATAAAATTTTAGAAGTCTCCATGAGAGAAAAACATAAAGTCAATACAATTACAATCTGGGAAAAAATTGCAACTCATTCAGATAAATGGCTAATTTCCTTAATACTACAATACATAAAGAGTCCAAATTAATCACTAAGGAAAAGACTGATAACCTAGTAGCTAACTAGCTAATGAATTTTTTCTTTTTCTTTGTTTTTTAGAGGCAAGATTTCTCTCTGTTGCTCAGGCTGGAGGGCAGTGACATGATCATAGCTCACTGCACCTTAAACTCTTGGGCTAAAGTGATCCTCCTGCCTCAGCCTCTCAAGTAGCTGGAAGTATAAATGTGCACTACCAAGCTGGCTAATTAAAAAAATTTTTTTTAGAGACAGAGTCTCACTATGTTGCCCAGGCTGGACTCAAACTTGTGGCCTCAAAAGGTCTTCCTGCCTTGGCCTCTTAGAGTGCTAGGATTACAGGTGTAAGCCATCATGCCCAACTGCTAAAGATATATTTTTAAACTTATGCAAGTGGCTGTTTAACATGAAAAGATGGTCAGCCTCATTCATAATAAGAGAAATGCAAATTAAGTGACAGTGAATGCCATTTTCGGCCTATTCTATTGGCAAAGATAATAAATAAAAACACCGTTAGGTTAAGGATTGAGAGTGAGGGGAAATAGATACTCTCAAACATTTTTGGTGAAAGGGTAAATCAATACAACTCCTGTAGAAAGCAATTTAAAAATGTTATAAAAAAAATGGAAACCCTTTTGGTTTTTTAAAAATTTTTATTTTAAGTTCAGGGGTACATGTGCAGGTCTGTTATATATATACATGTGCAGGTACATGTGCATGTCATGAGGGTCTGTTGTACAGATTATTTCATCACCCAGGTATTAAGTCTAGTACCCATTAGTTATTTTTCCTGATCTTATTCCTCCTCTCACCCTCCACCCTCCAATAGGCCCCAGCATGTGTTGTTTCCCCCATGTGTCCATGTGTTCTCATAATTTAGCTCCCACTTATAAGTGAGAACATGTGGTATTTTGTTTCCTGTTCCTGCATTAGTTTGCTAAAGATAATGGCCTCCACCTCCATCTATGTTCCTGCAAAAGACATAATCTTGTTCTTTATTATGGCTGCATAGTATTTTATGTATATGTACCACATTTTCTTTATCCACTCTACCATTGATGGGCATTTAGGTTGATTTCATGTGTTTGCTATTGTGAATGGTGCTGCAATGAGCATATGCGTGCATGTGTCTTTATGATAGAACCATTTATATTGCTTTGGCTATATACCCAGTAACAGGATTGCTGGGTCAAATGGTAGTTCTGCTTTTAGGTCTTTGAGGAATAACCATACTGACTTCCACAATGGTTGAACGAATTTACACTCCCACTAACAGTGTTCCTTTTTCTCTGCAACCTCACCAGCACTTGTTATTTTTTGACTTTTTAGTAAAAGCCATTCTGACTGGTGTGAGATGGTCTCTCATTGTGGTTTTGATTTGCATTTCTCTAATGATCAGTGATGTTGAACTTTCTTTCATATGCTTGTTTGCCGTATGTATGTCTTCTTTTAAAGTGTCTGTTCAGGTCAGGCGCAGTGGCTCATGCCTGTAATCCCAGCACTTTTGGGAGGTTGAGGTGGGTGGATCGTGAGGTCAAGAGATCGAGACCATCCAGGCCAACTTGGTGAAACCCCATCTCTACTAAAAATACAAAAATTAGCTGGGTGTGATGGTGCACGCCTGTAGTCCCAGCTACTCGGGAGGCTGAGGCAGGAGAATCACTTGAACCTGGGAGATGGAGGTTGTAATGAGCTGAGATTATGCCACTGCACTCCAGCCTGGCAATAGAGCGAGACTGTGTCTCAAAAAAAAAAAAAAGGATCTGTTTATGACCTTTGCCCACTTTTTAATGGGGTTGCTTGGTTTTTTTCTTGTAAATTTGTTGAAGTTCCTTATAGATAGTGGATATTAGACTTTTATCAGATGCATAGTTTGGAAGAATTTTCTGCCGTTCTGTAAGTTGTCTGTTTACTCTGCTGATAATTTCTTTTGCTGTGCAGAAGCTCTTTAGTTTAATTAGATCCCATTTGTCAGTTTTTGCTTTTGTTGCAATTGCTTTGCCCATTCCTATGTCCACGATGGTATTGCCTAGATTGTCTTCCATGGTTTTCATAGTTTAGGGTTTTACATTTAAGTCTTTAATCCATCTTGAGTTGATTTTTGTATGTGTTGTAAAGAAGGGGTCCAGCTTCAATCTTCTGCATGTGGCTAGCCAGTTATCTCAGCACCATTTATTGAATAGGGGATACTTTCCCCATTGCTTGTTTTTGCCAGCTTTGTCAAAGATCAGATGGTTGTAGGTATGCGGCCTTATTTCTGAGCTCTCAATTCTGTTCCATTGGTCAATATGTCTGTTTTTGTACCAATATCATGCTGTTTTGTTTTTTTACTCTGGCCCTGTAGTACGGTTAATGCAAACCTCTTTGATTCAAGCAATTTTACTTGGGTAATTTGTTCTAAAAACTACAATTATTTTCACACATGGAAAATAAGAAATGCATAAGTATATTCACTGTAGCACTTTTTTGTAATAGCAAAATATAGAAAACAATGTAAGTATCCATTAACAAGGATCTGGTTGAATAAATTACAGTAGTTCTCATACTATGGAATACTGTATGACCTTCCCTAAGACTAAAATTGATCTCTGTACTGATATAAAACTGTAATCTGTAAAATAAATTTTAATGTGAAAATGCAAAATGCAAAAACATTATGCATAACAAGCTACCATTTGTATAAAAACATAATACATATTTTCATATAATAGAATATCTCTGAATAAAAAAATTAAGAGGATTATTTCTGGGGAAGGACTCTGGGTGGCTGGAATACAGTTTGAGGAAGGTGCAAATGTCTCTTTACATCTTGAATTTTCCCTTATGAGTATATTACCAATTCAAAATTATTAAAAATGTGTAATCTCCAATAGCTGCCTAATCTGGGTTTTTAAAGCAATAGAATCTTAGACTTGGAAAGGATTTTGGAAGTTATCTTATCCATTTTTTTAACCAATGCGGGAAAATTTTCTGCCACAAGAACAGCGGATGCTCTTTTACTTTCTTGAACATTTTATTAGTGGGAACCTACTCGTTGTTGAAACATCCTGCTAAACTTTTGGATAAGTCTAATCCATTTCTTCTTTGATTAATTTAAATAACATTTATTAAATGCCCCATAGGCACTTGGCATTGTGTGACTCTTGTAATTCCTTTATTATATAGATGCCAACATGTCTCTTTCTTTGGCAATTATTTATTTTACTTTTGTTTTCCAAGGGATTACCTGGGAATCCATTAGTAACTGGAGAGTCCTTATTCTGTGCTAAATATACTCTGCTAGCTAGTCTCTTCCTCATATGAAATGTGGAATGGTTTTCAGAACTCTTGCTCAACCCTGGAAGCTTATACCTAATTTTTTGTGTGTCCTTTCTACACACTGGTGCTTTGAACTGATTTCAACATGCCAGGGTGGCCAGACTAGCAGAGAACAGATATATTTTGACCCAGACTGTATATTTATTATAACAGCAACATTGTCAAAAGTCTCAATTTGATTTCACAGTCAAGAAGGGTCAGTAAAAGTAAAAAAGCAACCCATAGATTGGAAAAAAAATTTACAATCAGTATATCTGATAAGGGAATTTATCTAGAATATATAAAGAATATGTGCAACTCAATAATAAATAAATTACTCAATTTTAAAAATAGACAAAAGATTTCAGCAGACATTTAGCCCAAGAGAACATATGGGTGGTAAATAAGCACATAAAAATATGCTCAACAGTACTAGGCATTAAGGAAATGCAAACCAAAACTATGAAATACCACCTCACATCCACCAGTATTCCAATAATTAAAAAAAAAACAGACAATAGCAAGTGTTAAAGAGGATGTGAAGAAACTGAAACCCTCATACACTGCTATTGGAATTGTAAAATGGTGCAGCTACTTTGGAAAACAATCTGGCAGTTCCTCAGAAACTTAAACATAGAGTTACCATATGACCCAGTAATTTTGCTTTTAGGTGTTTGCCCAAGAGAAATAAAAATATGCATGTACACAAAAACCTGTACATGAGTGTTAAGGCAGCATTATTCATAATAGCCAAAAAATGGAAACAACCTAAATGTCCCTGAACTAATGAATGGATAAACAATTATAGTGTACCAATACAATAGAATATTATATGGCTATATAAAACGAGGAACTGATACATTCCACAATATCGATGAGCCTTGAAAACACTATACGGAAAAGCAAGTCACAGAAGATCACATATTGTATGATTCTTTTCATATGAAATGTCCAGAATAGGCAAATCTGTGGCAGACAAAAATACATCAATGTCTCCAAATGATGGGATAGGTGCACTGGGGAATGACTGCTTAATGGTTTGGGTTTTTCTTTCCGGGATGATTAAAATATTTTAAAATCTGTTAATGTACTAGAAACCAATTAATGTTACATTTTAAAAGGGCAAGTTTTATCGTACATGAATTATATCCCAATAAAACTGTTTTTGTTTTTCTTTTAAAGCAGAGCCCGTAGGTCAGGGATTCTTTGCTATTTTGTGCCATAAATTCCATTGGCAACCTAGTGTTGAATCCCTTCTCGAATATTTTTAAATATGAAAATAAAATGCATAGGACTATTATCTTAGTTGACTTTCTGCTGCTTATAACATAATACCTGAAACTGGGTAATTCATAAAGAAAAAGAATTTATTTCTTACAATGATGAAGGCTGAGAAGTCCACGGTCCAGAGGCTGCATCTGGTGACAGCCTTCTTGGTGGGGACTCTCTGAAGAGCCCTGAGGCTGCACAGACTATCATATGGCAAGGGGGCTGAGCCTGCTGACATGCAGATGTGCTAACATGCTATGCCCAGGTCTCTTCTCCTCTACTTAAAGAAACACCAGTTCCACTCCTATGAAAACCCATTAATCCATTAACCCTTGAATTCATTAACTTGTGAATGGATTAATCCATTTGTGAGGGCAGAGCCTTCATGATCCAATCACCTTTTTAAGGCCCCACCTCTCAATGTGGCCAAATTGGGGATTAAATTTCCACATGGATTTTGGAGGGGACATTTAAACCAAAGCAACTACAAATGAAGGCAATGAACTGAAATACATTTCTATTTGCTGACTCTTCCTCCTTTGGAAATATTGTCAAATCATTATCTTTGTTGTTAGTGTTGATTTTGAACTCTAATGCAGAGATTTGTATTTCTTTTTGTTTAATTTCGTCTTGATTTTTTTTTAAATCTCTACAGACTGTTAAGATCTTTTTTATTACTGCTATTTTTATTCCACATATATCCCTTTGAACTTTGTTGGAGGTGTAATAAACATTCCTCCGTTTTCTCCATCTGAATCATTGATGGGAATGTTGAAAAACATGTGGCTAGGTTCAAACATCGCCGTCACCTAAAGACCTTTCTGCAGTTTAAAGATAAATATAAATAAACATAAACCTACACATACTTCTAATAAAGTTGTTTACTGACAACCAACCAAAATCTCTGTTACTCTCCTTTAGACCACTACCAAAATTTTAATCTACAAAATGTAATTAATCTATTGATTAAATGATGCACTAATTAAATGCCTGCCAAAGGCTAGAACATTTTTGCTAGATGATGGAACTATAATGGTAAAAATGACATATTTTCTACCCTCAATTTTAGTTATTTAGTCAGGGAGATGGATACATTCTGTATGGCAAGGGGAGGTGTGGGAGGAGACTTTGGGCTACCTCAGGGGCCAGATCACAAAAGGCCTAACAAGGCAAACTAAACATGGCGTATTTTCATATCCTGAGAGACTTCAGTGCCCTATGATATTTACGTGATCTTGAAGTTTAATAAACCTGTCAAAAAAATGAAGCGTACTGAATTTGGCATAACTTTTGTTTGTGAACCATTTTTATCTTCCAGTCCACCCTTATTTCTTCCCAAGTGCTTAAAAGCCATAGCTTTAGTAACCTGTTAAATAATTTTTGCAGGAATGTGACACATGGATTGAAGACCAGAATAAACTATGCACAACAAAAAAGAATACAGCCAACTGGGCCGGTCACGGTGGCTCACGCCTGTAATCCCAGCACTTTGGGAGGCCGAGGTGGGTGGATCACGAGGTCAGGAGATTGAGACCATCCTGGCTAACACAGTGAAACCCCGTCTCTACTAAAAATACAAAAAAATTAGCCAGGCGTGGTGGCGGGCACCTGTAGTCCCAGCTATTTGGGAGGCTGAGGCAGGAGAATGGTGTCAACCCGGGAGGCGGAGCTCGCAGTGAGCCGAGATCGCGCCACTGCACTCCAGCCTGGGCGACAGAGCAAGACTCTGTCTCAAAAAAAAAGAATACAGCCAACTTGCAAAGAGAATCCCGAGGAGAAAAGTAGAAGTGAGACAGGCAGTGTTCAAAACTGAGTTCAAGTTGTTCATAAGCCATTCTTGGGCATCGTGAGACAGTAAGCTGTATGAATTATCTCTCTGTCTCTCTCTCTCTTTCTCTGTTTATTTCTCCTTCCTTCCTTCCTTCCTTCCTTTCTTCCTTCCTTGAGTTGAGTTTTTGAGACTTACTATTGAAAGACTTCTAGCTAATACAGATATATTGCCTTTTGTACTTTCCTGAGAATGTGTCTACCTTCTTAAAGTAGAGTGTGAGCTCCCCTTCTATGAGCTCTGTTTCTTTCCAACAAGGCATGTTTTTGTCTTCCATTGCTTTCTATCCATTTCTTTTCTTTTTTATATAGTTTGCTTCATCAGGAACACATTCCTCTTCAAAATCTCAACCACCATTCAAGACTCACATGAAATAACTAAACCACAAAGCCTTTCCTAAACCTATCCAATAAAATGTAATGTTCTTTGAACTCCCCTTATGTTTCGTTTGTACTTCTGTTTTGACCCTCCTTTTAGAATTAAATGTTTTGAAGACCAAGCATTGTGCCTTCATTTTTTTTTTAACTGGTCTCACCTATAACAGGACAGGCTTAGTTCTTTGCCTATGTAATAGTACTTGCTCAGTGTATTTATCATTAAATTGACAAATTAAAATTATGCTACTATATATCATTGTTTTACAAATGGTAACAAATTGACTAACAAAAGTTAAGTGATTAAGAAAAAACAGCTATTACGGAGCAGGGATGAGACTAAAATGGTGCCTGGTGGTTAGTAAACACACAGTGAAGATTGTTGAATAAAGTTTTTCATACCATAACAATTTATTGAGTTCCTATCAAGCATCAAGCACTGTTCTAGGTACTAGAAATATGTCAGTGAAGAAAATAGAAAATTCTCTAACAATATGGAGCTCATATGCAAGTCAGACAGATAGAGAATAGGTAAATAATATAGTTTTATGGGGAAAAATCTGGAACGGATGGCTGGGATGCATGTTGGGAGAGGGATTACAATTTTAAAATAGGGTCATAAGAAAAGTCTTATTTAGCTGCTAACATTTTAGTAAGATCTGAAAGAGTTAAAGAAGCAAGCCATACAGATATCTTGAAGAAGAATGTTCTAGGAAGAGGGAAAACCATGAGCAAAGGCCATGAGGCAGAAGCATGACTGCTGTTTTAGAAATTGAAGACCTTTGTGACAAAGAGGAAAAATTGTGGTGGAGAAAACTGCAGGATATTAGATCAATGAGCTGTCCATGGGCCAAATCAAGTACAGTCTTTTATGCCCTTAAATACTTTGGCTTTTACTCTGGCAATATGGAAAGCAAACCATTGGGCAGTTTGAGTAAAAGAGTTTTATGATGTAAAATTTTAAGGATCCACCTGGGCTGCTGCACTGAGTGAATAAATTAAAAAGGAGAGAAGGGCTAAATTTGGTAAATGAGGTAGAAACCTATCGCAATCATCTAGGCAAGAGAGATGATGGAGGCATGGGTCAGGATAGAAGCAAAGGCAGTGATAAGAAAATATCTGATTCTGAATATCTATTTTAAGATTAATTGCCCCAATTGCTTACCCTAAGGTAGCAAGACAGCAAATTAGAAAGTTGAGTGGAATTGATTCAAAATAGTTCTTATAAATTATGCTGATAATCTAAGAAATAATTTGTAACACCAAGGGATTTTAGTAACAGATAGGAACCCCTTTCCTTCTACCTGAGAAGGAAACTAGGGACAGTCAGTATGAGTCTACTGCTGGTAGAATGAACATAGGCTTTGGAGGTAGGTATGCTGGAGCTTCCATCCTTCTGCTTTCATTAACTAGATGTGGGACTCAGGCAAGGAACTCAAAGGCTTTGTTTTCATGTGTTGGAGAGCTATGATGATTACATAAAATAATATGCATAAAGTGTCCAGCATAGTGCCTGACATAGAGCAAATATACACTCAAGTTAGTGCCTTCTCTTTTCTCCCTTTCCAATTTGGCCCTCCAGCCCTGCCTAGGAACCTTTCTTAAAAACTCAGCAGAAATTTTAAATTTTAGGTGTGCCTTTTGTCACTTTTATAATGATGGAAAATGCATTTCGGAAACAGAATAGAAAATAAATATTTTCATGATGTACTTTCTGAGAAAATATGTTTGAATCTAATAAGAACTATGCTATCTAGTTTATTATCAAAGGTAATAATTTTATTAAAGTTTTAAATGGAAATAGTCCTACTCTAATGACTCAGAAGTAGAACTGTTTTCCAATAAATTTTATAGCATTCATCAATTTTATTCTTCTTGGATAAATATCCCTTTCCTGAATACTAAGATTCCAGAAAGGCGAAACAAAGTTTAAGAAACTTGCAGTACATTTGGAAAGTTAGGCTAGGTCATTTTACATTCTGGGAATAACTTAAGAAAATATGCCATCCATCACTTCATCACTTTAAAAAAAGCCAACCCTATAACACACAGACCTCCACAATTTTCTCTTACATTTATGTACACACCACATTTAGATCTCAATCTCTCTCTCTCTCACACACACACACACACACACTCTCATAAGTATGCTCTGAGGAAGTGTAACTCTCAAATCCCAAAATATTTTATTTGGCTTAGGTGGCTTTTAGAATGTCATGCCAGAATAGCTTCCCTATTCCATATTTTTCCTTTTCAAAAGCTCTTGTTAGGTAGCTATAAAAGTTACTATTATACCTGGATAATAAATTAATGGACAAAAATTAATTCGCCTAGTCCTTTTTGTCTGCACAAACTAAAAAAAAAACTTGTTAGTTTCCCCCACTTACTAATTTTTAGACATCTTCGCATTCCCTGCAAAATTGATCACCACCTGGTCCTTTCCTGACTAATGACACCCATTTCCTGCTGTGATGGCACCTCCCCCTGCAGCCAGGCAAGTTAGTTATGCACATGACTCATCCACTCCTTCCTTTTAGTCATTTTCCTGACCATATCCTAGCCTGAATTTTTTCCTTATGTCTCTATGTCATGCCATTTCCTTTATTGTTTCAAAATACTCCTCAAAACTCCACATGCCCTTCCCAGATGTCCTGCCTCTAATAATTCCAATAACCCCTTGGAATGTATGTGTCTATATTAAAAGTGATGCTACTAAGCATCTTATCACATCAAGAAATAGATGGTATTTTCTAGCACAGAATCTGGGAGTGAAATACATCTTAGAGGTTATCTAGTGTAATCCCTTCGTTTTCTAGATGAAGAAAACTGGTCTAGAGATCTTAACTGTCTCAGGACCAAAACTCCAGTCTCCTGACTCCAAGCCTAGTGTACTTTCTACCACCCCACGCTCTTCCCTCTACTTTCCCCTGTCCAATTGTTTTAATCTGGTTACTAGAACAACTCAACTAGCCCTGGGATAATATTAAAGTTTCTGTCTTCCATCATTCCATCCCGCTGTTAATACCCAGAAGTTACTAAACCTCTCTTAGTCTCAGCTTCTTCGTTTGTGAAATGGGGACATTGATAATACCCATGTCTTGGATTCACTTTGAGGCTTAACTGAAAAGATCCAGATACCTGGAATATGTCAGTTGCTCAGTAAATGTTAATGGTGGTATTGATATGACGAATATAATGATGAATGTAAAATAGTATTTGTAGTGGATTGATTTTGTTTGTTCTTTCAATGGTCTCCTGGTTCTTCCACTATCTTTCTCAAACTTATGCTCTTCCTTATAGGGCTCTTACAAAAAGTGATTTACATTCTTAGTTTCACTTATTGTATGAAGATCCAGAGCAAAGGAAGCCATCAATATTAGGATCAGCCACAGAAGTAGGGAGTAGGTGTGGACCATCTGGCTGAGATGATAGAAAAATGAGTCACATTTGATTTTTGACTTTGGAGAACAAGAAATTTAGTTGGTAAGTCAGATTTAAAACCCCAGAAATGAAGTATAATTAACCACCCAATGCTGAAGTGACTTGAAGTGCAATAGCTTGCTGGAGAAAGAAGATTTAAGCCTGGACTTGAGAAATCAAGGAAGACTCCTGGTGACAAAGCACTGGAGTCAAGGCCTAGGGTCTCAGGTGGTGTAGAGGAGAGAGCAGGTATTTCAGAGAGTGGGTACTGGGCAGAATGTTCTGAGAACACACAGAAGAGTAGCATGGCTGGAAATAATGGCATCGCTATTCGATGTTCCGCTTACTATAGTGCAAAGCTTTGCTCTTAGACCCTCCCTTCTCTCAGATATGCTGATCCAATAAGCTGCTGAGCCCTATCCTTCAAAGTTTTTTTTTTCCTTTCTATTTCTACCGCTATTTCCTGCATCCATGCTCTTGTATTCTTTTGCCTGAAGAGTCGCTAGAATATCCTCTGGTCAGTTTATCTCTAATTTCTCCTGGAATCTGCCCACCCCTAGCACCACTATCAGATACATCTTCCTAAAACACAGCACTAATTATACTAACAACAGTTACAATGCATGGAGCACTTAATCAATAAATAAACCCAAAGACAGCATTATTTATCCCCTTTATCTAAGTAAAGGCTCAGACTTAGACATGTCAAATGATTGGGCCCAAGTTCCCAATGAAAGTTGGACCAAGAATTGAAACCCACCTCATTCTAACTCCAAGGTTCATGCGTTATCTCAAATTATATGGCCTATATTGCTTAAAATAAACCAAATACCGCAAATTCATGACAGCTCACTTCCTTATGGTCTTCTCTGTCTCCAGTCCTGCACCCTTGTATGCTCTCTCTCCTACCCCTCATCACTGAACATAAACCAGTGCCCTTTTCCCAGATTACACTCCTCTTGTACATGCATGCATACACATGCACATGCACACACACACAAAAATCCATTTGCACACAAACTGAGGATTTTATGAGCTTAATAATATTTGAATAGTCAGCAAGAGTTTCACAGTGAACACCCGCATCCCTCTGAAACTCCTGGCTTCCATTTGTTCTCTTTCCTATTTCAATCTTAAATGTTTACCCACTCCAATCTTAATTCTGGGATCAACAAGAAAATCTCTCCCTTGTCCTGCACAAAGCAGCACCACCCACACTCAGACCACAAAATGATTTATGCTTAGACCCCAAGAGGAATGTTGGTGAACAGCATTTTCTCCCTCTTCCTACATCGGGAAGAACAAACCACCCTACAACTCCAAGATTATTGTTTTGTAGATAGAGTTACAAGTAGAAAAATATCATTAGACTTTGGTTTAAAATATAATCACTTCCTGTATTCTGACACCCTCATCTTTAAATTAGTTTACTTGAAAAGTTTAACAGGGAACATACTAGGGGATATAAAGATGAATAAGTTCCCATTCTGCCCTTAAACTGCTTAGTCTTATGGGAGGAAATAGACACATCCACTTACAATAACACTATGTTCTACACAGAAGTATGCAAAGAGAAGGTGTACTTTACCTTGTAGATCAGATTTCTTGTAAGAAATGGTACTCCAGTTGAGCTTGAAAGATACCTAGCAGTTAGCCAGACATAGAACGATGGGGAATTACTTTCAAGACAGAGGGAACAGCGTAAGTAAAGGCAAGGAGCAGTAAAAGAATAACACGTTGTGTGTTGGAAAGGAATGATTAACTGCTCAGAACTATAGGAAGGCGTATTAGTCCATTCTTACACTATAAATAACCTGAGACTGAGTAATTTATGAAGAAAAGAGGTTTAATTGACTCACAGTTCTGCAGGCTATACAGGAAGTACGTCAGGGAGGCCTCAGAAAACTTACAATCATGGCAGAAGGTGAAGGGGAAACAAGCACATCTTCACATGTTGGAGCAGGAAAGAGAGAGAGAAAGAGAGAGCGAAGGGAGATGTGCTACACGCTTTCAAACAACTGGATCTCATGAGAACTCTGTCACAGGAACAGCAAGGGGGAAATGACTATGATTCACTCATTTCCCACCAAGCCCCCTCTTCCAATACTGGGAATTAGAATTCGACATGGGATTTGGGTGGGGACACAGAGCCAAACCATTTCAGAATGCATGGCTGAAGAATTTGGAAGGTGTCAGATCTTAGGGGGCCTCATTTGTCATGCTAAAGGGTCTGGAAAATACCCTCCAGATAATGGAGAGACAGTGATGTGTTCTAAGCCAGGGAATGGCATAGTCAGGTTTATAATTTTGGTAGAACAGGTTCAGTCAGAGTCTCTGACGTGGAGAATTGATTTGAGAGAAGTAAGACTGGGCAGAGAGTTCTGGAGGATAATGCAATTGGGCAGAGACTAAAGGGTAAAACAGAGAAATGCCAAGGAGGTCAACTTGGCAGGTCTTGGTAATCAACTGAATGTGGGGGCTAGTGGAGAAGGATAAGGTCAAGATGACTTGAGGGACCAGTGTGTGCTGGCCTTTCACTGGGATTACAGGTTTCCCTGATTCTCATCACCAAGAACAAGAATAATCAATATTACTTCAAACATGCTGAATTTTGGGTAACAGAAAAATATTAATTGTTTACTGTCTAACTTCCTTAAGGTCTTTACTGAAATGTCAACTTTTCAGTGAAGTCTTCTTTGCACACTACTCTCCCCAGCAATGACCATCCATCCCCTCCATCCATCCATGCTTTTCCCATAGCACTTATCACCATCTAACATATTTATTATATTTATCTGTCTTCCCTTGCTAAAATGTAAGCTCCTTGAGGATGAGTGTTTTTTGGTCTATTATGTTTACTACTATACCCCCAGTACCTAGAAGAATCTCTGGTTCATTGTAGGCACTCAAAAAATATTTGAGAAATGAATGAACGAATGTCAGTGAATATAGGCAATTGATTTATGAGTTGTTCAGGGGTAGCTGAACAGCTGCCTATAGATAGTGACTTCTTGGCAAGTATCACCTTTTATCTGCTTTGATATGTGCTTCTTCCTCCCCTTTCCTCTCAAAAAGAGCTCTTCCTCTTGCTTTCCTATTTAGTTTCATAATTTTATAATGACAGCGGTTCTGATTCCCGGCAAAATCAAGACCTCTGAAAATCTAACCTATGGTTTTCTAAGTGTACAAACAAACATCCTGGTTAACTCTTGTTTACTTTATCTTTCCACAGCGGGGCCATATTGGAGTTAAATAAATAAAAAGTATGCTGTTTTTTTGGAATCTGAATAATTGGTCTGAATACTTTCCATCATAACCAGTGAGAGAGAAGAGCCTGTTGAATCAAAATGTGAAAATGACTTTTAAAACATGCAAACATAAAAGGTAATATGATGATTTGTATCTTTACTTGTACTTGTTTCTCTTGCCTGTCTCAGAAGAAGCATTCATTTTTCCAAAATGAATGCTTCTACCTGTGCACTTGATCCCATTTCCTCCTGGGCATTCTGTCATCCTCTGATCCCTTGCCTGGACTGTTGTATATAATTGCTTTCTGCCTGGGCTCCTTGCCTCCAGGCTCTGTTTACTGTCCAACCAGCGCTCACACTATTGCCAGAGGTATATTTCTGACGTACCAGTCTGATTATATCACCCTATGCCTGCGTTTACTTATATGGAAATTATCTGTGTACCTGTTGCTCTTGACTAGAATGTGAACTCTTAGAAGGCTAGTATCAATTTATACCAGTGACTAATATGGCACCTGTCACATAACTCTATTCAAAAATCTTTTTTGTTTTCCATTTTCTAAATACTAACTCACTTAAATGTTATTCCAAGTGCTCTGTAATTTTACCCAACCTGCTTTTTAGAAAATTACTATCTCCTTCTTTATGCCTTCCATACTATCCGGCATATAAAGCGGGGTGTTCTGAACAAATCTGTTTTCAAAATGGTTATGTCAGAATGTCACTCACTCTTTTTAAATAACCAGGTAACCTGGACAACAGACATCCCTGCTCCCATGTTTGGCACTCATATCCTTAATTGTGTCTACCCTAGTCTTGAACTTTACCCCAACCTGAGCCATGATAAAGCACATTTGCACACTGCTTGACAATTTAAAAAGTTGAAAGTTGTTCGCCTTTTAAGGCAAGCTAAAGGTTCTCCAAATCAAACTGGTTGCATAAAATGACCTGTCTATACTGCAGGATACTTGCTGTTCCCTGAACTCACTGTGATTGCTCACACTGCTACCTTGAGCCATGTTTTTCCTGGTACCTTGCACTCCATTCCGCCCCACTATTCCACTCCTTGTTAGAGCTTTCCTACTCATCCTTCAAACCCAGGTAAACAGCTGCCTCTTCTATGCATACTTTACTGCTCTCTCACACTAACGTTAATTCTTTCCTCTTTTGTGTCTCCAAATGGTGCTGTTTGTACCCCCTTTAGGACAGGTCTTACAGTCAGAGCTCTGTATGTGTCCTGTTGGGGGCAAATGTCTCTTTCCTGGCTTCCACGAGGAAGCATTTTCCCTTAACCTTCTGTCTTCTTGTTCCTCCACCCTCTTCTCCCCACAGAGAAATCACCTGTTTGGTGAATGACAGCTTTTGGTCCATGTTTCTTAACTGGGTGGAATTAATCCTTTGGTGGTCATGTGATCACATATTTGGTCTCTTTTCTTGTTCCCTCTCCACTTTGACCAGCGGGAGGTAAGACCTGAGTTAAGTGTGTCTACTTTGAAAACTCAAATCTTTCCCTCTGTTGGGCTGTTCCAAGGTCTAGACTGGAAATAGGAAACCCGATTTGGCTTTTACATGTTTATTCTTCAACTGAGTCTCTGTTGGTAATAAAGCTGGTGTATTACTTATCTATTTCTGTGTTTTATCTTATTTCTCAATTTGTCCAGAATTCTAATAGGGAAGACGATGCTAGTTTCCTAGACCCCTTCAAACTTGTCTTCTCTACATTATCCATTAATCTTTCAGGGTTGAGGCCATGTCAGCTTCACCTTGTAGCTCAAGGACTAGCACATGGTCAGTGACATATTTTTTTGATCGAATTAAGGAAATGTTCAAATGAGAAGCTTCAAACTTTGCTGAAACAGAGAAATGCTGGGTTGTCTTCCTGAACATATTGAGTGCCAGCATTTCTTTGTGTAATTTCTTGTATGCTTTAGGCATTATTTACTGTTGAGTCAGAGAATTACTCTAAAGTAGTCCATGTGTGATAAATATGACAGAATCTTGAGGAGAATAGCAAAGGTCCCAGGGATGGCCAGGTGTGCACACTGACAGTTGAACTGTTCAGTTCTCTGGCCCTGATGGTCCCAAGTATAATCAAGTTGTGAGACAATAACAGGCCATATTAACATTGCTATTTAAATCTCACCAGCACCTAGTCCCCACCTGATCACTTGGGATCCAGGCTCTTCACATTATTTTGTGTATAGTCCAGGTGGTTGAATATCACCTGTACTCAGGGATAAGCTCACTTTGTGTGCTTTTGATGTTGCCACCTGAAACACTTTCTCTGCTGCCACTGCCTTGCATGATAACAACTGAATAGGTGTTGAGGCTGCTGACTCCTGACATTCCCAAAGTTCTCAGTCCTGGAGTTGCCAAATGAATGCAGCAGTGTTTGGCCCTGTGCTGCATTTTGTCCCTATGGAGGCGGTACAGAGAGAAGAGCTGAGCCCAGAAGACTGTGAACATTGGCAAACGGTTACACTCAGTGAGGGGGAGGAGGAAGAAGTGGGACAATGACCAGTGGGAGAGACCAAATTGATGAAAGTTTCCAGAATTGGTTTGGCAGGGAAACTCAAACATATTTAAAACTAATTTTTATTTGCAAATTTTTTTTTTCTTTTTTTTTTTTGAGACAGAGTCTCGCTCTGTGGCCCAGGCTGGAGTGCAGTGGTGCAATCTCGGCTCACTGCAAGCTCCGCCTCCCGGGTTCAAGCAATTCTCCTGCCTCAGCCTCTCCGAGTAGCTGGGACTACAGGCGCCCGCCACCACGCCCGGCTAATTTTTTTGTATTTTTAGTAGCGACGGGGTTTCACCGTGATCTCGATCTCCTGACCTCGTGATCCGCCCACCTCGGCCTCCCAAAGTGCTGGGATTACAAGCGTGAGCCACCGCACCCGGCCTGCAATTTGTTTTTAAGGATATCTAGCCTCAGAGATCCTCACAGAGGTTTGTGCATATGGATGTTTTCTCCAACAGTATTTATATGAGTCACTTCCAGCGCACAGTTTTGGTCAAGTGGCAGTGGCAAAGCTCAGATCACAACGAGTGAGTGGTGAGGAAAAGGAGGCAGTAAAATTGAGGAGAGAAATGGGACAGGACCTTAAAAAGAATAGCAAAAGTCCCCACTTGGAAACACAGGGAAGTCAATATGACTGGGCAGCATGGAAGACGGGGTGGGTGGAGAAGGTGCTGGGCAGGATTACCCAGGGCATCTTCAGCCAGGGATGGGGGAGGAGTTTTATTTTGAATGAGGTGAGAAATAATTGGAGGATTTTAGTGAGAGAGTGAGATTATCTGGTTTTCTATTGAAAAACATTTTCTGGGCTGGGCGTGGTAGCTCATGCCTCTAATCCCAGCACTTTGGGGGGCCAAGGTTGGAGGATCACTTGAGGCCAGGAATTTGACAGCAGCCTGGGCCCCCATCTCAACAAAAAATAAAGTAAATTAGCTGGGCATGGTGGTGCACACCTATAGTCCCAGCTACTTGGGAGGCTGAGGCGGGAGGATTGCTTGAGCCCAGGAAGTTGAGGCTGCAGTGACTCAAGATTGCACCACTGCACTCCAACCTGGGTGACAGAGTGAGACACTGTCTCAAAAAACAAACAAAAGCAAGCAAACCAAAAAAAAAAAAAAAAGGAAAGAAAAGAAAAACATTTTCTTCTGCTACTTATTCTTACAAGAATAAATTTTATGGCAAAAAAGTGGAGTCAGTAGGGACCAGGTATCAGGTTATTACAAATGATTGAATAGCCAACATTCAGCTTGGGTTTTACTACAACTGTATTTTTACCTGATGACACAAATACTGCAATAAATACAAGAATGTAATTTTTCACATTTTAGGTTATTACCTTCGGAGAGAATTTCTGAATTAAACTAACTGAATTTTTAAAAATCATCATTTTTTCCCTTTAAATGTAGCCTATAATAGCACTATTCACAGTAGCCAAAACATGAAAACAACCTAGATATCTATCAAAAAATGAATGGATAGGCCGGGCGCAGTGGCTCACGCTTGTAATCCCAGCACTTTGGGAGGCCGAGGTGGGCGGATCACGAGGTTAGGAGATCGAGACCACGGTGAAACCCCGTCTCTACTAAAAATACAAAAAAATTAGCCGGGCGTAGTGGCGGGCGCCTGTAGTCCCAGCTACTCGGAGAGGCTGAGGCAGGAGAATGGCGTGAACCCGGGAGGCGGAGCTTGCAGTGAGCCGAGATTGCGCCACTGCACTCCAGCCCGGGCGACAGAGCGAGACTCCGTCTCAAAAAAAAAAAAAAAAAAAAAAAAGAATGGATAAACAAATTGTAGTACAGGCACACAATGGAATATTATTCAGCCATAAAAAGGAATAAAGTATTAATACATGCTATGAGATGATACACCTCCAAAACATTATGCTAAGTGAAGAAAGCCAGATACAAAAAATCGCATCTTGTTTAATTTTATTTACATGAGCCACCCAGAACAGGTAAATCCGTAGAGACAGAGAGCAGATTGGTAGTTACCAGGGACTAGTGGGAGGAAGTGTGGGGAATAACACATTTTTTTGTGGGGTGAAGACTAAAAGGTTTTGGAATTCAATATAGATGGTAATTCAGTATAGATGGTAAACATTGTGAATTCACTAAATGCCCCAGAACTTTAAAATGATTAATTTTATGTGAACTTCACCTCAATAAAAAAGTTGTTTAAAGAAGTCTGTACATTTCTTTACTTTGAGAACCTTGTTGTAGTGTTTTCACTTGTGCTTTGTAAAAGGATGCAATTTATCCTAGTGCCAGCAAGGTACAAGAATTCCAGTTTTATTATATACCAACAGTATTGTTTGCAAATAACACTCCAGTTAAAAATTCATTGGTTATTTGTATCTCAGCCACATTTTCTCTTCTAAAAATTCTTTTTGTCTTTTACTTCTTTATACTGAAGTCTGATGCTTCTGTTATGATACCTATGTCCTTTGTAAAATAAACATAATATATCTTTTTCTGTTCTCTTTGTTGGACATATTTTTCCTCAGTGTGTCTGCCTTTTTAAAAGCTATATATTTTTTTCATTTTTGTATCATCATGCATATTTGTCTTTTTTCATTGTGATTTATTCTTTTACCTCTAAGCTGAGAGAGTCATCCTTTTCAAGAAGTCTAGTTAATATTTAATTGCTTTTTTCCTAACTTTTGTATGGTTTGATCCATCAGGAATTCATTTTTAATAGTTAAAAAATTCTTTATAAGGTTCCCCCCCCTTTTTTTTTTGAGACAGAGTCTCATAAAAAAGACCCAGCCTCCCGAGTAGCTGAGATTACAGGTGTGCACCACCATGCCTAGCTAATTTTTGTATTTTTAGTGGAGACAGGGTTTCGCCATGTTGGCCAGTTTGGTCTTGAACTCCTGGCCTCAAATGATCCATCCACCTCGGCTGCCCAAAGTGCTGGGATTACAGGCATGAACCACTGTGCCTGGCCCAAAAATTCTTTACAAGGTTTTCTATAGGCAGTTGAGAAGTTCTAATTTCTTGTTTTTATGAGAACAATACAATTTTGAGCATGGTTTCTTAAAATTGAGCAATATGCAGACCCCTTTTTAAAAAAGAATATTGTAGTCTTCAATGATAAAAAAAATTTATTATGTAAACTCCTGTTATGGGTTGAATTGTGTCTGCCCCCAATTTTTATGCTAAAGTCCTAACCCCCAGAATCTTGGAATGTGGTCTTTAATTTAGATACATGGTCACTGCAGAGGTCATTAGTTAAGATGAGCTCACACCTGAATAGGCCTCTGATTCAATATGACTCATGGGTGTGTTTACAGAAGGGGAAATTTGGACACAGACATATGCACAGAGAGAATGCCATGTGAAGATTAGAGTTATGCTGCCACAACCAAGAAACTACCAGAAGCCAGGAGAGAGGCCTGGAACAGATCCTTCCCTAGCTCCTCAGAGGATGCATGGCCCTGTCAATCTTGGACTTCTAGCCTATAAAACTGTGAGATAATAAATGTACATTGTTTAAGCCACCCTGTTTTTGGTACTTTGTTATAGCTGCCCTAGCAAACTAATACATTTACATATGCACAAACTAATACTAGTTACACATGAAATGAACCTATAATTCTTTCACAGCATCAAAGCAAAGCACATTTACAAAATACATAAGGCCAAGTTTGAAATGAACTCCATTAAGTTGACATAACGTTCAGTGCAAATTGCTGAAACTAGATTATGGCTCCCAGTATGAACGTGTTCCTGACTTGCATTACACCCATACACGAATAAGGAAATTCTCCCACCCTTTCTCTACCCCAGAATCTTCCTTCACACAATGCTTATCACATCATTTAGTTTTTACTTAGCCTAGTCAGTTCTCTTCTGTTCTTTCTTCAGTCATCCTCAATAATTTTAAAACTTAACAGTAATAAACGTGGACTCTGAAATTATGCCATAGTTGCTGGTCACAGGGTGGTCATTCAAATAATTTAGGTTATGCTTATGTTGATTACTTTTAGCTGATCATTAAAATGAAAATGCAAAATAAAAAATTCTCATGGGAACATTGCAGACTCCTAAGAATACACGCACAAATTACCAAGCATTCATAAACCTTGATTTGGGAAAAGTGCAATCCTGAGAGACCCTTTTATTTGGGGAGGTTTACCCTGGGAACACTCTCTCTACTCTTCTTTTCAGTTAATCAACTGGATTATTGGGGCAGAGAGATTTCCTGCATGGTCTCACTCTGGTTTGCTTTTCTGTGTTATGGTTGATGACTTGAAGTCCTACTTCCCTTTCAGAGAATTCTGAAGATGGTGTCTTTGCTTCCTCAAAGCCAGCTTTTTTTGCCACCACCAGGCAGTAAACACCTAAGCTGTGAATAGGGTTCAATACAGTGTTCTCATGACCTAAGGCAAAGGCTTATTTAAAAAAATAAATAAATATAATAACTTCAGGTCAGCCAAGAATGTGAGCTGAAAACAAACCAGTCAAAGACCAATAAGAAAAGATGAATTCATATAAGCATTTGCTGAAAAAAATTTAAAATCCCGACAATGTAAATCTAGACTGCTGTGGTCTCACTTCCCAAAACACCCAGGGTAGGAACCGGAAAGCCAGCAAACCACTTCTCATGCTCTATAATTTGGAAGAGGAGAGAACTAGATTTCACAGCATTTGGACACCTTTGCTCAAATATACTATAATCACTTTTTTCCCCCTTCAAATTTCTGGGAAAACTAGCATTTCTCTAAAATAAATGCCAGATTTTACCCAAACCTGGGCCAAAAAAAAAAAAAAACACTTTAAGAATTTATTCAAAGTTTCTTGTAGAAATAAGCATCACAATCATTGAAACGTTCTAAGTTAATTTCACCAATGCTTGCTAACGGGATCAGTAGACACGGGATGTGCTGACTTATTCCTTTGTGCAGTGCCACATCCTGGGGCAGGATGAGAGAAGTGATATCTTTAAGCTTGAGAACATTTAGCTGATTGCTTCCCAAGGCAGCTTTGAAGCTGACATGATTCAGCCAATCAAATAGTTTGCATCATGGGTAGACTAGAGAGAGTATGTGGCATGGAAAGGAAATCTAAATTTGAATCCTGGAGGACTTTAGATAGACAAGTTCTTATATTTTCTTAGCTCTTGCTTTTACATATGTAACTTGAAGAAATTGACCTCCTTTATAGGATATTATAAACATAAATTGACATAAAATATGTAAAGTACTTCTGCCTCACACACACACATTATATACATTATATACTCAAACACAAATATTAGGCAGAACCATTAAAAATTGCTGATATTAGTCATTTTTGACCTACAAAAATGGCAATTTCATGTGGTTTGACTTAATATGTATGTAAAGAATTATAGGCAGTAGCAAAACGTAAAGAACATCACCTCTTTGAGTTACACATGATGTTTAAAATATGAAGCAACCATACTTTAAGACATAATGGATAGTGCAATAAGACATATAGGTGCTGCAGGCTGAGCGCGGTGGCTCACGCCTGTAATCCCAGCACTCTGGGAGGCCAAGGCGGGCAGATCACAAGGTCAGGAGATGGAGACCATCCTGGCTAACATGGTGAAAACCCGTCTCTACTAAAAATACAAAAATTAGCCAGGCGTGGTGGCAGGCGCCTGTAGTCCCAGTTACTTGGGAGGCTGAGACAGGAGACCGGCGTGAACCCGGGAGGCAGAGCTTGCAGTGAGCCGAGATCGCGCCACTGCACTCCAGCCTGGGCGACAGAGCGAGACTCTGTCTCAAAAAACAAACAGACAAAAGACATATAGGTGCTGCAGTGGGAGAAGAGAAAACGAAAGGGCAGAACAATAGCCATGTGCCCATTCTTAGTGCATGTCTAAGAAAGGGCACAGCAAGAGAACTGAACTAGGCTCTAGGCCCATTTTGGCATATATATGCTGTGCTAACATAAACTCTTCAAAAAAAGTAATTTGTAAGCTGAAAAAAGAGAATATGCCCAATACCCAAGGCAAATTAAAAATACACTTTGATATTGTCTTGATACTTATTTTTTAATTCAATTAACCCTGCGGTGTTGTTTAATATTGATGCATGTTGATGCCAGGATGTGAGTCATAATATTTTGCTCATTAGCCCTTATTTGCTATCCTAATGGAATGGGCAAGCCCTGAGACTGCAAGATTACCGTTGTTTTTCAGCTTTTCAGACTTGTAATGAACAATGTTCTACCAATTTGCCACCCCCACATTCGGTCTCCTGGAAATAACTTGCCACTCTCAAGTTTTGTCTCCAGATTAGTGGTTCAGATCTTGACTTTTCAATTAGGTGACTTTCCTACCTGGTGGCCAGATGAATCCTGTGGCTTTTTCCAGTTAGGAGACACAGGGTGGCCACTAACAGGAACTGGGTCAAAATGGTGAAGACTCAGGTCAGGAGTGGTTTATTTATGGCAGAGAGCAAAACTAAAATGAGGTCAGAAGGTCAGCTTAGTAGCTGACTTGGAGTCTTACCTTTTGGGCTTGAGAAAAGTTCAAAAAAATGTAGCTTCATGGGAGCTGGAATAGGGGATGATCTATTAGAGTGAAGAACTCAAGAGTGGTTTACATCCCTATATTCATTAAATTCATGAGTTCTTCTGGAATTATGAGTTCAGGGAAACCCTCCAACTGTTTAGCAAATACAGAGATTTCATCATGTTTCCCACCAGACAAGTACAGACCAATGCATTGCTCAATGTCTGTATGGTAAAATTATATGGTGTGGTATATGTAAAAGAGGAAAAGCCGTAAGTGGAGGACATCTTATTCCCCAGTAGAGTGGTGCCAATTTCAGTTGGTAGCACCACTGTGGCTTCCAGGAATCTAAAGAAAAATAAAAATATTATTTTAAATTGTTTCCCTAATATGGCACATTTACTTCTGAACAGAAACATAAAATGTTTGACTCAGTAATGATATTCTAGACCTTATAATGGGATCTCGATGAACCTTTAATTATTATAGAATTATTCTCTAATTATTTTTGCTTATTTTCTCTTCTTTTCTTCTGATTGGCTTATTGCTGGGTTTTTGTTTTTTGTTTTTTGTTTTTTCAAGACAGAGTCTCAATCTGTTGCCCAGACTGGAGTGCAGTGTCAACCTCTGCCTCCCAGGTTCAAGCAATTCTCCTGCCTCAGCCTTCCGAGTAGTTGGGACTATAGACATGCACCACCACACCCAGCTAATTTTCTGTTTTGCTAGAGACAGGGTTTCACCATGTTGGCAGGCTGCTCTTGAACTCCTGACCTCAGGTGATCTGCCCACCTTGGCCTCCCAAAGTGCTGCGATTACAGGCCTGAGCCACTGCGCCAGCCTTATTGCAGGTTATTTTATGAGAATGAGATCTGGGTAACAAGCCATCTTTATTTTGACTTGGAATTTTTTTCTGCCCAAGATTTGAGAAACTCTGCCCCAGTAATTAGGATACCCAGAGGTTTACCCAGAGGTTGATTAGAAGTGTTGTGTGGAGATAACATGTCAAATATAAATAAGTATCCACTTTGGTGTGTTATTTATTTGATTTATTTTGAGACAGAGACTCATGGTGTCGCCCATGCTGGAATGCAGTGGTGCAATCTCAGCTCACTGCAACCTCTGCCTTCTATGTTCAAGTGATTCTTCTGCCTCAGCCTCCTGAGTAGCTGGGACTACAGATACCTGCCACCACGCCCAGCTAATTTTTGTATTTTTAGTAGAGATGGGGTTTCACCATGTTGGGCAGGCTGTTCTTGAACTCCTGACCTCAAATGATCTACCCACCTCAGGCTCCCAAAGTGCTGGGATTACAGGTGTGAGCCACTGCATCTGGCCTTGGATGTTAGTTTTTATCTAAACAAATTGGCTACTCTACAAGACAAAATCTGTAGTAGTAGAAGTAGTAGTAGTAGTAGTAGAAGAAGTAGTAGTAGTAGTAGTAGTAGAAGTAGTGGTAGTAGTAGTAGTAGTGGTAGTAGTGGTAGTTAGGAGTAAAGACATGGTCAATTTCAGAAATATGTAATACAATTAAATCCACACTTTATTTTCAAGATACCTACTGGTGATTATTGTAAAATGTTTTAGTGTGTATCAGCAGGTGAAAAGCATTGGAGTAACACCTTACTTAGGAAGTCGCCTGAGCCCAGGACAACTTTCTTTTTCTCCTAGCTTGGTGCTTGGGATCATTTGTTATTTGCTGGTGAAGGGAAGCAAGGTATGCCACACCGAAATATGCCACTTCGACATAAAGATTACTTTTAGCTAAAGGCAATTGAGAAGAAGCAGACACAAGAAAAGTCTCTGCCTTCGTCCTATCTGCCTAAAAGTGGGATATAAATTTGTCGACGTGTTCCCCCTTCCCTCTCTACCAGGAAAGACAGAAGTTAATCACCAGAGACCACTCTAGACCTTTATCATCCTGCAGACTGCACCCAGAGTAGTCTACATAGCAAATACTAACCAGCCTTTATCTATAATTAATTTCCCTATATATTTGCTCTCCCACAATTTGCCACCCCAGAAACTCAAAGTATTTTTCCTTTGTTTTGTCACTTCTCTACAAATTGTTCTTTTGTTAAGATGTGATCTAACCCCAAGTTCTGATCACCTCTTTGAGTTACTCATCCCTGACTGCTCCTTTGTGTATACACAATGCACATGCTAGCAAACTTCTGCTTGTTTTTCTCTTGCTAATCTGTCAATTGCTAGTCTAACTTACAGGGCCCCATTTTCCCCTACATTTGCCTGGGACTCTCTAAGCAAACAACTCCATTGAGTTATCTGTATGAATGTTAACAACAAGCAGAAAGTGATTTGGCTGATTTTTGTCCCCAGATGGGTTAAGGGCACCAACCAAATATTATATACAGATCTGAATCTTTCAGTCTTGAGTGTTTTCTTCTTGATATTTTCCCTCTTTTGACCTTTAGTTTCATGTTCTTTCTGTGGGATATGCCTCTCTCTCTCTTTCTCTTTTTCTCCTCAAACTCTGAATTTCAGTTTCCTTATCTGTAAGAAGGAAATAATAATAAAATAATCACACTCATTAAGTATTATTACATAATTAAATGAGGTTATTCAAGTTACAAAATAAGCATTAGCTATTATCACCATTCTTATTTAATTTTTATGTCAGTTTGTATAATGCAGAATAGTGTTAGAGGGACAAATTAGCCAAAAAGAACTTTCTTAGCATAAAAGTGATTGATTTAAGGACTATTCTTTTGGTCAATTTCAGAAATATGTAATACAATGCACACTTTATTTTCAAGATGCCTGCTGGTGATATTTGTAAAATGTTTTAGTGTGTATCAGTAAGTGAAAAGTGTTGGAGTAACACCTTACTTAGGAAATCAACCTAAGTGATCTGGGAGTTGTTAACTTTGGCTTTCTCCCTCTTTGTCCACCCTGCATTATCTTTTATATTCTTTTTTAAAATATACTTTAAGTTCTGGGATACACGTGCAGAACATGCAGGTTTGTTACGTAGGTATACATGTGCCATGGTGGTTTGCTGTACCCATCAACCTGATTATTTCTCCTAATGCTATGCCTCCCCTTCCCCCCATCCCCCACCAGGCCCTGGTGTGTGATGTTCCCCTCCTTGTGTCCATGTGTTCTCATTGTTCACCTCCCACTTATGAGTGAGAACATGTGGTGTTTGGTTTTCTGTTTCTGTGTTAGTTTGCTCAGAATGATGGTTTCCAGCTTCATCCATATCCCTGCAAAGGACATGAACTCATTCTTTTTCATGGCTGCATAGTATTCCATGGTATACATGTGCCACATTTTCCTTATCCAGTCTATCATTGATGGGCATTTGGGTTGGTTCCAAGTCTTTGCTATTGTGAATAGTGCTGCAATAAACATATGTGTGCATGTGTCTTTATAGCAGCATGATTTATAGTCCTTTGGGTATATACCCAGTAATGGGATTGCTGGGTCAAATGCTATTTCTGGTTCTAGATCCTTGAGGAATTGCCACACTGTCTTCCACAATGGATGAACTAATTTACACTCCCATCAACAGTGTAAAAGTACTCCTATTTCTCCACATCCTCTCCAGCATCTGTTGTTTCCTGACTTTTTAATAATCACCATTCTAACTGGTATGAGATGGTATCTCATTGTGGTTTTGATTTTGCATGTCTCTAATGACCAGGGATGATGAACTTTTTTTCACATGTTTGTTGGCCACATAAATGTCTTATTTTGAGAACTGTCTGTACATGTCCTTCACCCACTTTTTGATGGGGTTGTTTGTTTTTTCTTGTAAATTTGTTTAGGTTCGTTGTAGATTCTGGAGATTAGCCCTTTGTCAGATGGATAGATTGCAAAAATTTTCTCCCATTCTGTAGGTTGCCTGTTCACTCTGATGATAGTTTCTTTAGCTGTGCAGAAGCTCTTTAGTTTAATTAGATCCCATTTGTCAATTTTGGCTTTTGTTGCCATTGCTTTTGGTGTTTTAGTCATGAAGTCTTTGTCCATGCCTATGTCCTGAATGGTATTGCCTAGGTTTTCTTCTAGGGTTTTTTATGGTTTTAGGTCTTACATTTAAGTCTTTAATCCATCTTGAGTTAATTTTTTTATAAGGTGAAGGAAGGGGTCCAGTTTCAGTTTTCTGCATATGGCTAGCCAGTTTTCCCAACATTATTTATTAAACAGGGAATTCTTTCCCCATTGCTTGTTTTTGTCAGTTTGTCAAAGATCAGATGGTTGTAGATGTGTGATGTTATTTCTGAGGCCTCTGTTTTGTTCCATTGGTCTATATATCTGTTTTGGTACCAGTACCATGCTGTTTTTATTACTGTAGACTTGTAGTATAGTTTGAAGTCAGGTAGTGTGATGCCTCCAGCTTTGTTCTTTTTGCTTAGGATTTTCTTGGCTAGACAGCCTATTTTTTGGTTCCATATGAAATTTAAAGTAGTTTTTGCTAATTCTGTGAAGAAAGTCAATGGTAGCTTGATGGGAATAGAATTGAATCTATAAATTACTTTGGGCAATTTGGCCATTTTCATGACATTGATTCTTCTTATCCATGAGCATGGAATGTTTTTCCATTTGATTGTGCCCTCTGTTCTTTCCTTGAGCAGTGGTTTGTAGTTTTCCTTGAGGTCCTTCACATTCCTTGTAAGTTAATCCAGGAGTGGTTTTTTGAAAAGATTAACAAAATAGATAGACCACTAGCCAGACTAATAATGAAAAGAGGAAAAAATCAAATAGACACAGTAAAAAATGATAAAGGGGAGATCACCACTGATCCCATAGAAATACAAACTACCATCAGAGAATACTATAAACACCTCTATGCAAATAAACTAGAAAATCTAGAAGAAATGGATAAATCCCTGGACACATACACCCTCCCAAGTCTAAACCAGGAAGAAGTCGAATCCCTGAATAGACCAATAATAAGTTCTGAAGTTGAGGCAGTAATTAATAGCCTAGCAACCAAAAAAAGCCCAGGACCAGATGGATTCACAGCTGAATTCTACCAGAGGTACAAAGAGTAGTTGGTACCATTCCTTCTGAAACTATTCCAAACAACAGAAAAAGAGGGATTCCTCCCAAACTCATTTTATTAGGCCAGCACCATCCTGATACCAAAACCTGGCAGAGACACAACAAAAAAAGAAAATTTCAGGTCAATATCGCTGATGAATATAGATGTGAAAATTCTCAATAAAATACTGGCAAACCGAATCAAGCAGCACATCAAAAATCTTATCCACCACGATCAAGTTGGCTTCATCCTTGGGATGCAAGGCTGATTCAACATTTGTAAATCAATGATTGTAATCCATCACATAAACAGAACCAATGACAAAAACCACATTATATACTAGATAAATAATTATTGATTATCTCAATAGATGCAGAAAAGGGAAAAGGCCTTTGATAAAATGCAGACAACCCCTTCATGCTAAAACCACTCAATAAGCTAGGTATTGATATCTCAAAATAATAAGAGCTATTTATGACAAACCCACAGCCAATGTCACATTGAATGGGCAAAAGCTGGAAGCATTCCCTTTGAAAACCGGCACAAGACAAGGATGTCCTCTCTCACCACTCCTATTCAATATAGTATTGGAAGTTCTGGCCAGGGCAATCAGGCAAGAGAAAGAAACAAAGGTATTCACATAGGAAGAGAGGAAGTCAAATTGTCTCTGTTTGCAGATGATGTGATTGTATATTCAGAAAATCCCATGTCTCAGCCTAAAATCTCCTTAAGCTGATAAGCAACTTCAGCAAAGTCTCAGGATACAAAGCCAATGTGCAAAAATCACAAGTATTCCTATACGCCAATAACAGACAAACAGAGAGCCAAATCATGAGTGAACTCCCATTCACGATTGCTACAAAGAGAATAAAATACCTAGGAATATCTTTTATATTCTAACAGGAGTATTAGCCAACCCTAGTGGAGGCTGTGAAGCAGCTGAGTATTTTTGGGAAGTTAATGATTTGCTCAGCACATACCGGGCCTGCAGCCCCCTTTCCAGGAGTGACTCCTTACACACTGGTTATACGTGTCTGTTGACCACTGTAACATCATCCTGGCCACGTAATTTAACCAGTACCCCTGACCCAAAGGTAACTGTTATAGGTTTGCCAGAAAGCTTTATGCAGGAGGAACAATTCTGTATTGGAGAGCATCTGAAGTGAATTAATCAGATTCTCTGTGTTAGAGCGCATCACACACACACACACACACACACACACACACACACACGAGTAGGTAGAAATAGAAAGGTTGAAAAACCTATATCTAAAAAGGTTTTATAAGCAGACACTTTGAAGCAATAGAAAACATAAATAAACAGAAACCAAGAATGAAGAAAAACTGGGAGAGTCGAGGGTCAATTCAGGCAGTAGAGAGCTCAGCAGGAGCAAAGAAACAGAAGAAAAGAGGCATGAGTGCAGCAGTGACCCTAGGCTAATCTTGGGCTTTGGTGGGAATATCAACCAGAGCTGATTGGACAATGAGAATTGCCAAAGCATTGAGAAAGAACTTTTAATTCTCCACAAGGACTGTTGAGATGACGTAAATATTTTAAAGGTAATGGGGCCTTCATAACTCCCTTCAAGTGTTCCCAGATAGCGACCACTTGGTCAATCTTGGGGATAAGCTGGCCCTTACAGGGAACCCTACACCTCACATTCTGACTTCTTTTGCTCCCTTTTCTTCCTTTCTCTTTGGCTAGCAGATAACCTGTCAACACTTGGTGGTGTCTGTACCCGAACATCCCAGCAGTACTCGTAGCTTAAACCTATGTCACACCTTCAGGCACCTTTCAGGTTGGCCTTTACCATAAAACCTCAATGCACTGTGTACTCAAAGGTAAACCCTGGTGAGGAGAAAGGTCAAAGAGAGGATTCCTGTGAATATGTCAAAACAAGAAAGAATATGATTTATCAACTGGAAAGCAACTTGTTTATCTCTGTATATTTGCCACATATGCCATTTTCTCTACTCAGATGTTATTCACCCTTTCTCTGCTAGTCCAAGTCCCTCACCGTTGTTAGTGGCACAATGTCAGTTGTAATCAAGTTCATGCATGTTTGTGTGTATTTACAGGGTCAAGTTTTTATCAATGCTGTTTTCATCATTAAAGTCATGAGCTGCATGAAGTTCCCAAGAAGGCAATTTTCCTTAGTGCTACAGGCACTCAAGCCAATCCACCAAGTCAGTCAATATTGTAAACTATACATAGGAGTGTAATCTATATATAAATATTATAGATTAAAAATTTCACCTTAAACAAAGTGATATTTAACATAAACAGAAAAGGGGAAAGGAAAAGGTTTAATGAACCAACCCAAGGAAAGTAACATGAGCAAGAAGAGTGTCTTGGACTGATCCAGATGGTCCTCAGCATCTTGCAAGGAAGAGTCTTTGATTTGGTGACAGCCTTTGGCAGCACGGGCCCAGGTTTTGATCATGAGTGACAGCAAAACAGTGTCTGCTAACATGGCCATCTTGAGTTGGTGAAGTCCTGTTTTCTTCTAAATAGCCCTAGAGTCCTCTGGTGAGTACTAATAGTAAAGAATGTGTGTAGTTATATGCTTCTCTGGTTGGGTGCAGTCTGTATTGATTAGGTGAACATTTGGTCCCTGTTGGCATAATGTCTTTTGAAATGTAAAATTGAGTCTTTTTCTAAGATAGAGCTACTTATATCAAGGGTGCTCTATACACTCATGAAATCCCTGCAGAAGTAATCAGAATTCACTACCTCCAGGAAGTGTTTCCCAGTTCTCTGATTTCTACCTCATCTGCCCTTAGCTCTTGATTATTTCTGTTGCCTTATGTTAGAATGTGTAAGAGAACCACTGCTTGGTAAAAAGGATTCTGATCATTTGTTTTCCCTTGTTTTGTGTCTAAAAGATTATGTCTCCTATTTCTTGCATGTCTTCTAAAACTTTAAGTACTATGTGCATAATTAATGCGCAGTAAATATTAACTCATCCTCAGTAATAAACACCAGCAGCAAGTACTGACACTAATGAAAATTATTGAGAACCTACTCTGTGTCAGGTGAGGTATTTTTGCTTTACTTATATTATCTCTATTCCTCATATTGATATTAAAGGTAAATATTTTTCATTCCTAGTTTACAGATGAGAAAAATGAAACTCAGAAAAAGGTTAAACAATTTGCCAAAGTCACACAGGTTTTAAGTCATGCCATCAAGATTACACTCAGTGTTTCTTTCCTCCACCACTGGTTAACATTTTTAGGTATTCTCTTCTACTGAGGGTACTCAATATCTCAAGGACTAGTATTGCCTATAGCCTAAAACATGAGTTTTCACAATAGGCTACTTTATTTTGAAAATATTTTGCATCTCTGAATTAAGAATTTTCTTCCTTAAATGACTTTTAAGGAAACAAGTCACTTATTTATTTGTTATCTATAGTTTTTCTTTTTTATTTTGTGGTTGTGGAAAATCCAGTGGCGATTCATACGTACAAAATAAATTTCAAAGCTTTTACTAAAGGTATGCAGCACCCTCCACCCTGCCTCAAGGGCATGACTCACAAACTCTCCTTATCATTTATATTTTAATTTAATGTAGACCACAAATATTGTCTAGAGTTGAAGCCAGAGAACATGACTCACATTATTCAGTGACTCTTTGTACCTTAAAATCTTGTCAGTGCAAAAAAAATTGTAAACAGCTCCTTGAAATTGTATGTATTAATGTTAATGGTGAAATAATATTTAGCTTACTAATATTTTAATTGAATGAGGCTTCTTACTGTTTAAACTGGATTTGGGTCTAGGTGACTTTTCTGTTTAATCCATCCATTAATCAAGTAATCTTTGAGCACTGACTTCATAAATTCAAGAGTTAAAAAATAATTGTAAGTAATAAGTGACTCACAGAAAAAACAGTTATAAGGAGGTTAGATTCACAGAGAACTATCTTCAGACAGACAATTAAAAATAAATCTCTAGAGCCTCCTCTATATATGTTCGCCTCTCTATATATTCTGATTAGAAACTTGCTTGTGTCATACTGCTGTACGTGTTTTTCTGGGACTCAAATATGTACGTACCAAAAAAGGCAATTGCATTTATATTATGAAGCAAAGAGCAGATAAAAGTACTTTGTAACAGGTAATCGGGGTTAGTCTGGTCTAGGATGGCAGAGAAGTTACACAGTTCAACCAGGTTAGCACCATTTGTCCTCTTATATCTCCACCACTCTAATATCCTTTACCCTAAATATCATCTTTAGATCATGGCAATTCAATATAGACCAGAGCTATTTACCAGAAACTGACAAATCAGTGCTCCAGTGGTCATTTGGATCGAAAAACACACTGCTAGGCAAAAATATGATTATTAAAGAATCATATCCAATAATCTATACATTCTTTGCCATTGAGAGAAATGTATTGAATACATGATAATCAAGAGCAGGACTTTTCTTAGTTTATTTGAAGGCAGAGTGAAGGGCTAGGGTGATTTTAAAGGATGGTTCTCTTAGGCCTGCTGTGTTACTCTTTCCTCCCTTACAGACCAGATAACCCAGGGAGAGCATGCTAGATATTGCTGCAGACAAATTTGTCTGTATGTCAATCCTTAGTCTGCTTAAATTATAGAAAACAAATAAAAATTATAAAACCCTACAAAAAAAAACAAGAGAATGAGAGAGTTCATTATTACTTGAGAGATTCCAATACTTTTCTGAAATAAACAAAATGATAATATTGATGTTTCAGAGTTTATTTCATAAAAATTTGTGTTTAGTACTGGTCTTATTTATTTATTTATTTGAGACAGAGTCTTGCTCTGTCACCCAGGCTGAAGTGCAGTGGCATGATCTTGGCTCATTGCAACCTCCACCTCCCAGGTTCAAGTGATTCTCCTGCCTGTCTCCCGAGTAGCTGGGACTACAGGTGTCCACCACGACACCCAGCTAATTTTTGAAGTTTTAGTAGAGATGGGGTTTCACGATGTTGGACAGGCTGGTCTTGAACTCCTGGCCTCAAGTGATATGCCCATCTTGGCCTCCCAAAGTGCTAGGATTACAGGCATGAGCCATTGCGCCCTGCCCTGGTCTTTTATTTTTAAAAACACTTTCAGGGTTTATAACATTAAAAAAAATCATTGAAATTCAGTAGTTAATGCATTGCAAATAAAAAATATGAGTGCATTATGGAATATCAAATTTACAAACATTTGTTAAATATGTATTATCTTTCTCAATAATTTGTTAAATGTGTATTATCTTTCTATCTTTCTACATTTGTTAAATATGTAATATATTTCTTAAAATTAGTTGTTAAAAGGTATTACTAAAATAAGAAAAGTATAACATGAAGAAAATGGAATCAGTTATGAAAAATTAAAATAATATTGTTAGATTATTTTTAAATGCTTATTTTAAAAAACAAATCAATTCAAAGGTTTTATTCCTGAGTCATGAAAACTGATAAACTTTCCAGTGCTGAAACAACTCTTTCTGATTCTATACCAGTTTGGGAACAATTGAGGAGACAGCTATAAGCTGACTCCAGATAGTTTCCTCTGATACTCTGAGCTTAAAATAACACCACTATTTATTTCATAACTTTGAAGACATCTCTATTTATTTATTTTAGTTGAGACTGGGTCTTGCTATGTTGCTGAAGCTGGTCTCAAATTGCTATCTGTGATTACAGGCATAAGCCACCATGCCTGGCACAGGTATCTTTTAAATTAACCTATCCCAGCTGGGATTGCAATTTTTTCACTGTAGTTTTGCTTTCAAAGAAAGTACTTTATGTTCACTTTCATAGTCTTTAGTTCATCTACAGATGAAGATTTAGTATATCGAGTTTTCTGTATTAATTTCAATACTACCATGTTCATGCTTTACATTTTTGGAAAATCTTCTACTTTGCTATCATAATTCAATAAAGTGTCTCCACTAATTGTGTAAGGTCAGTTATGATAAATAATAATAAAGTGCTGACTTATCTTAGTAATTTACATTTTAACATTTATTTCAGATTCTAGTTTTTTTTTTTTTTTTTTATAAAGTCACTCTCACTCCTTTCTAGTATGTTTTCTTAGAGAGAAAGAGGTAGAATGACAGCTGGTGCCCTGTGCAGTTCAAAGACGTGTGCACATGTCCTGCCACTTGGGACAACAGAAAATAGGTTGAAAATGAATAAGCTTACTTAGATCTCATTGGAAAACTATCTTTGGTCACCAGCGGTTTCTGGGACCCATTTCTTGAGTTAGTGCTTAAGTTCTGAGGAACTTCATTTTAGTTTTTGGATTGTGATGTGCCTCAAACTCCATCAAGTGACTGGATTTTCTAGAAAATGAGTAATGGTAGAGCAAACAAATTCAAAGTCATTAATTTAATTTGGATATGACAAAATACCCTGGGAGCAAATGAAAATTAACATAAATGTCTCAATTTCTACCAGTTATGCAATGTTCTAACATCTTCAAGCTGAAAGCACTCTGAAGTCAGCACCAACTGACAGGTGTAGGACTTTCCAAAATGTGTAAAGCATTTCCTCCTGGAGGAAGAATGGATCAAATTCTACCCCTTGCTTGATCAGATTCATCAACTTGCATATTTGTACAAGAGGGAGTCCAATCTGCCTAATCATTTCTGTTTGCCAATGTTTTGGAAAGTTGGGAAATAATTTTGGTTTTGAAAAAATTTAACACAAATCCTCAATGATGCTTTACCAGGCAATGACTGAATTCCTACATCTGGATTATATTATCCCATTTGGGATTAGACTAATGATTAAAATGGTCCTGGCAGCAAGGTAATTAGATGGGTTCCCACACTGAGGCAAACTCATAGCAAAGGCCCTTGGGTCATGACTCTTTGGGGGAAATTCTTCCTAGTCTTATAGCCCTGTCTCGTTCTGTACATATCCATATCTAGGTGTCTGGGACAGATTCACTGTAGTAAATAAAAGTGAAAACACAAGGACAGTGCCTCGCCCGTCAGTGACTTCCTAATAAATGCCATTTCCCTCCTAACCCGTCTCCCTTCCTCCCTTTCTTTCCTTCCTCTTTTTCTATTCCTCCCCTCCCTCCCTCCTTTGTTCTCTCCCTTCCTCCATTCCTCTCTCCCTCCCTTCTCCCTTCTCTTCCTCCCTGTCTTTCTTCCTTCCATGTCAAGGGACAAATTACAAGCTGCCTGCTGCTAGCCAATTTTACAGATGAAATCCTCAAAAAGGCAAAACTTATATTCTACATTTAAGGACATTAACCAAGGAATGAAGCCTTTGTTTTTACCTGTAAAAACTTTTACTTTGGACAAAAGAGTGTGCTATACTTGCTCTGCACTTGAACAAAAAGTAGTGCAAATAAAGTAAGGATAAGAAATGAATCTTGTGCCAACCCCTTTGACCCTATAAAAGCATCTCAGTGAGGCAGATGCCCAAATTATCACCCTCCAAACACTCACCTCCAAATGAAGGTATCTGCAGACCACCGAGTGGCAGAGAAAATTGCCTCTGTGCTCTGGAATCTCATTGTCTGCTGGCTGCTACCAGTTCCCTTATGTACTTCTAGAGAATGAGATAACCTAACCAATGTGGAGTGAAATTCCATCTTGCAGATGTTTCCCTAACCGAGCATGTAGTTTTTTCATTTAACGGTGATGATTGTGTGCTTTCTTTCTAGCATATTTGAAAGGCTTTCATCAACTTCCTTTGAGATCAACACAGAGGAGAGGAGAAACTCCAAGCTCCTGCAGAACAGACCCCAGCATATGGCAGGCCTTCTTTGGTCTAGAATCAAATGGCCAACTGGATGCTGAAACTTTAGCCCTGGTGATGCAGCCAAAGCGTGAAACTCCTGACGCAGTGGAGTATAATTTTTTTCCCTAAGAAAATGAAGCTGCTAACTGGTATCTTGACCTACAGGTGAACATGTCGCTCATAATTTTTTCTCTATACAACGTGTAATGTTGCTATAGCTGGCAGGGTTCGCTTTTGCAGATCACATCTTTATGTGTTAAGAAGTAGTTTGGGATAATACAACATATTCTGGGCTATCCTAGCCAGGTGGCTGAGATTCTAATTCCAGCACCAAGTTTATCACTTTGTGTAATTTTAAGGAAGCTTCTCGATGTCTTTGAACTGTTTTTCAATGTGATATAAAGGAATTAAGCTAGATGATCTCTGGAGGTGTTTGGAGGATCTACAAGTCTATATCATCCTGAAATCCCTTCTGTGTATTCCGTATCAGGCTTTATCTCTCTTACTTGAATCCTGAGTTAATAAGTCATTTCTAGGTGGCTTAAAATACCTTTAAATTTGTTTGTATCCTCTTTTATTTCATTGAGCAGTGGTTTGTAGTTCTCCTTGAAGAGGTCCTTCACGTCCCTTCTAAGTTGGATTCCTAGGTATTTTATTCTCTTTGAAGCAATTGTGAATGGGAGTTCACTCATGATTTGACTCTTTGTCTGTTATCGGTGTATAAGAATGCTTGTGATTTTTGCACATTGATTTTGTATCCTGAGACTTTGCTGAAGTTGCCTATCAGCTTAAGGAGATTTTGGGCTGAGACAATGGGGTTTTCTAGATATACAATCATGTCATCTGCAAACAGGGACAATTTGACTTCCTCTTTCCCTAATTGAATACCTTTATTTCCTTTTCTTGCCTGATTGCCCTGGCCAGAACTTCCAACACTATGTTGAATAGGAGTGGTAAGAGAGGGCATCCCTGTCTTGTGCCAGTTTTCAAAGGGAATGCTTCCAGTTTTTGCCCATTCAGTATGATATTGGCTGTGGGTTTGTCATAGATAACTCTTATTATTTTAAGATACATCCCATCAATACCTAATTTATTGAGAGTTTTTAGCATGAAGGGTTTTTAAATTTTGTTAAAGGCCTTTTCTGCAGCTATTGAGATAATCATGTGGTTTTTGTCATCGGTTCTGTTTATATGCTGGATTACATGAATCAATATCATGAAAATGTCCATACTGCCCAAGATAACTTGTAGATTCAATGCCATCCCCATCAAGCTACCAATGACTTTCTTCACAGAATTGGAAAAAACTACTTTAAAGTTCATATGGAACCAAAAGAGACCCCACATTGCCAAGTCAATCTAAGCCAAAATAACAAAGCTGGAGGCATCATGCTACCTTCCTTCAAACTATACTACAAGGCTACAGTAGCCAAAACAGCATGGTACTGGTACCAAAACAGAGATATAGACCAATGGAAAAGAACAGAGCCCTCAGAAATAATGCCGCATATCTACAACCATCTGATCTTTGACAAACCTGACAAAAACAAGAAATGGGGAAAGGATTCCCTATTTAATATATGGTGCTGGGAAAACTGTCTAGCCATATGTAGAAAGCTGAAACTGGATCCCTTCCTTACACCTTATACAAAAATTAATTCAAGATGGATTAAAGACTTAAATGTTAGACCTAAAACCATAAAAACCTTAGAAGAAAACCTAGGCAATACCATTCAGGACATGGGCATGGGCAAGGACTTATGTCTAAAACACCAAAAGCAAAGGGCAACAAAAGCCAAAATTGACAAGTGGGATCTAATTAAACTAAAGAGCTTCTGCACAGCAAAAGAAACTATTGTCAGAGTGAACAGGCAATCTACAGAATGGGAGAAAATTTTTGCAATCTACTCATTTGACAAAGGGCTAATATCCAGAATCTACAATGAACTCAAATAAATTTACAAGAAGAAAACAAACAACCACATCAAAAGTGGGTGAAGGATATGAACAGACACTTCTCAAAAGAAGACATTTATGCAGCCAAAAGACACATGAAAAAATGTTCATCATCACTGGCCATCAGAGAAATGCAAATCAAAACCAGAATGAGATACCATCCCACACCAGTTAGAATGGCGATCATTAAAAAGTCAGGAAACAACAGGTGCTGGAAAGGATGTGGAGAAATAGGAACACTTTTACACTGTTGGTGGGACTGTAAACTAGTTCAACCATGGTGGAAGTCAGTGTGGCGATTCCTCAGGGATCTAGAACTGGAAATACCATTTGACCCAGCCATCCCATTACTGGGTATATACCGAAAGGATTATAAATCATGCTGCTATAAGGACATGCACACATATGTTTATTGCGGCACTATTCACAATAGCAAAGACTTGGAACCAACCCAAATGTCCAACAATGATAGACTGGACTAAGAAAATGTGGCACATATACACCATGGAATACTGTCCAGCCATAAAAAATGATGAGTTCATGTCCTTTGTACGGACATGGATGAAGCTGGAAACCATCATTCTCAGAAAACTATCACAGGGACAAAAAACCAAACACTGTATGTTCTTACTCATAGGTGGGAACTGAACAACGAAAACACATGGACACAGGAAGGGGAAGATCACACTCTGGGGCCTTTTGTGGGGTGGGGGGAGGGGGGAGGGATAGCATTAGGAGATATACCTAATGTTAAATGACGAGTTAATGGGTGCAGCACACCAACATGGCACATGTATACATATGTAACAAACCTGCACGTTGTGCACATGTACCCTAAAACTTAAAGAATAATAAAAAAACCTTTAAACTAAAAATTTTAAATTACAAAATATGATAAAGTACTAATGGTTTTATTTTTTTTTCTTGTGTAATAATTATCAACGAGAATTGAACTTTAGGAAAATGCTAAAATTAGTTGTCTTTTTACTGTGGTAGCTTGGTACAACAAATCATCTTCCAAATTTAGAAAGTTCAGAATCAACAAATATTAGCCCATATCATTGAGTGGAGCTGATTCTTTCTCAAGTGAGATTCTAAATAACAACTCAAATGAAGTGAAGGATTAAGACATGAGCTAATTCTAACAAAAAAACTGTAGATAATCTTCTTGAGCCTTTCCTTTGTCTCCACTTATTTATTCATGTGTTCATCCATTCAGCACATTTTAATACAGTGCCTAATATGCAATAGGCCTAGGGCTAATCTCTAGGGATATACAGATGAATAAGAAACATTTTTGCATTCAACTTCAAGTACATCTGAAAGATATTTCTCTGCTACTGAATGTCTTTTAAAGAAAAATCTATTGATTTAAAGGCTGCTAATAGACTGAATATTTTATATAGTGTGCATAAAACTCATTTAGCAAAATGTTGGAGAAAGGATACACTTCAAAGTCTTTCTGCGTTAATGCCTAATTGTACTCAAAAAGCAAATCAAAGAGAGTGAAAGCTAATTCTTTCTAAGGGTTTATGAACTTAATGATCATTTTATCTTTTTTATAACAATATTTTTTTAAATGTTGTGTCTAAGAACTCTGGCAATACCAGTTCAACCTTTTAGTATATCACTAGTTGGTCTGTAGCACAGGCTGAATGTTAATTTATTAGTTGTACTCAATTATCTCTTGCCTTGTACTTCAATATAATTTAAAAGACATTCAAACATTTTATAATAAATGGAATTTTACAACCTTATTTAAAATTATTAATGTCTTATTAAGTTTTTCAACCTTGGGTGATTTTAGAACAGTTTAGATATTTTTAAGCCAAGAACACTCATAAATACATAAAAAATAAGGCTGTCTCTAAAGAAACTTTAATATACTGTGGTGTACCTTAGATTTCTGATTCCCTAAGGAACAAAAATAATCATCAAAAGAATTTATTTTTAAAAATACAATGATATTTAAAATGTCATATTTGAGGCTTACTGAAATGCCTCTCATGTGTATGTATGTCGGTCAGAATAGTGAATTACATGCCAGATTTACCCTCTGAAACTGTGGACCGTACCGTCCAAGCAGCATTCAAGGTTTGGAGTGATGAGACCTTACTTGATTTCAATAGACTTTTCTGGGACGCTGCTGACATCATGATCTTCTTTGTAAGCAGAAATAATAATGAAGAAACGATTTTCTTTATTGAAGATTTCCCATTTTTGAATATCCTCTCTGTGAAGTGATAGGCTTTGTTATTGTCTCGATGATTTTCCCAGTTATTTTCTGAGTTCTTTCCCTTTCAGAACATGGTGATTTCTCCCCATTTGATGGGCCCTTTTAGACAGCCAGCTCATGCCTTTTCTCCCGGTAAGGGTCTGAAGGTGATGTTTACTGAGATGATGATGAAGTCTGGACAAATGATTCCAAAGGCAAAGATGAATATTCTTCAGGATTTAATGTGGTCATTGAACTTGAAGAGTGGTCAAAGTTACAGAAATCTCCCTTTTCAGAGAAAATTGCTTTGTCCAGTTTATGTACATAAGTGGTCAAAATATTGGGATTTCTAGCTCATATCCCTAAATGGCAATTAAGGCAACAAAACAGAGTCAAACAAAATGCTTCTTGAGGTCTTGGAGGGTTAAGCTAACACCATGGGAATTGTGTGGTAACACTATAAGGTTTGACTTGACCCAGTTTTTTTCCCTCAGTGGTTGAAGAAAGTGTAACAGAGTTTACCAATTGTCAATCATTTAAATTGCAGTGTGGTGAAACTATTTACAGTGATTCACAAACAAAACATGTTGTCATACACTGAGATATAAGACAATAGTCTTTATTTCATGTTTGACTGCTTTATTTTTATTCCTATTCTTTACTGGCATTTTGACTAAATGTTATACTAAGAGGTAGGTAACACAGACATTAAGTGTCTATCTACAATGTCTGTACTTTTGTATTAGGGACAAAAGTGTCATTCTGACTATGAGCTGACATACAAAATGTTTCTCATAGTAACCTAATGAACAGTAGAAAAGCCTTCTGTAAAAATTCCCCAAAGTTGGGTAAATGTGGAATTAAGAAGGGGTGTGTGTGTGTGTGTGTGTGTGTGTGTGTGTATCAATTACACATAATACTTATGTTTGCCAAATACTTTCTGACTGATGGCTTGCTGAATCAATAAGAATTATTGTAATTGACATTTTTATTGTTTTTATGTGAATATTGCTAAATACTTAGAAACAACCTAAAGCCTCAGATTTGAATTTCTCTCGTGTGTCTATCTATTATTGCTGGAGAATCAGCAACTATTTTCACAGTGCCAAAATAAACTTTGAACAAACTCCATTATCATTAATTCAGAATTTAATCCTTTTAGCTACCACACATTGAGCATTTCCCAGTTTCCAGGTGCTTTGATATGAATAATGTAAACAACAACAAAACCTCATTGCTACTGCAGTTACTGAGCTCTTATAATGTGCCAAGTGCTTTACAATTGTATTCTCACACTAACCCTATAAGACTAGTTTTATTATCCTCACTTCACCATGAGTAAACAGTGGTATGTCTGGTTTCAAGGCCTATATTTCATTACCAGTTCTGCTATTTCTTTTACACATCCCAAACTAGTTAGAATTTTAGACATAACATTAGATTGGTGCAAAAGTAACTGTGGATTTTTCCATTAAAAATAATGTAACAGTTGTGCTGTGCCTATGAAACAGGAAATTTTCCCTCACCCCTTCCCAGGACTCACGGAACTCACTGTGTTACAGTGTGCTCTTTTAGCTTTGCCATCCATGGATGGCTTAAGTATTTAACAACTCAATATGACAGCCCTCTGTATCCTGAGCTCTTGTCTTGTATCCAGGAAGAATTAGGTTGCATGAACAAATTGAAGGTGGTATATGTGGGGGATTTTATTGCCAATGGAAGTGGCTCTCGGTGGGATGGAGAGCTGGAAAGGGGGTGGAGCGGGAAGGTGGTCTTCCCCTGGAGTTCAGCCATCCTGAGCCAAACTCTTCTCCGAGGTCCTGCAGTCAAGCCTTCTCTCTGAAGTCAAGCTAATTCTCACTGATTGAGTTGCTTCTTTTCTCTCCTTCTCTGCCATTTCACTGCCAGTGGAGCCTGGGGTTTTTATGGGTACAAGATGGGTGCGGGGTGGGCCAAGGTGGTTTTGGAAAAGGCAATATTCCAAAATGTTCCCTGTGGGAAAACAGGGATGTAAAGTTCTCACTTTGGGCCATGGGTCCAGGCTTGAGGGTGTGGCCTTCGCTGGGCACTACCCTCTTCTAACCAGTATTTCCCTGTCTTCTGTATCACCTATATATTGTATTTGTTTTCCTAAAAGTAAAGTGGCCATAACTTTTCTCTTATCCATTACTGCCTAACAACTGAGGAGTCAAAGGGCAAGCAGAATAAAGGATGGACACTTGGTGGCTCCAACATGCACCCTTGGGCATTGTGCCACTGAGGATGGTATCCCCACAGGTTTTGGCTTTGTGCTTCTTCCTTAAATATGCAACAGAGGAGGGATGTAATTAATAAGCCTTGAAGAATCAATCTAACAAAATCCTTTAGGAGAACTGATTTTTGGGGGCATTTACCTAAGTCATCAACTTCATCTTTCCTTGTAGACTTTAATGTGTTTGCTGTGGCTTCACATGAATTTGGCCATGCCTTGGGCCTCCATCACTCCAGTGCCCCTGAGGCTCTGAGGTACCCCATTCTACATCCACCCTAGCAAGAGAAAATGATGCTCTCTGAGGATGATGTCAAAGGCATCTAGATTCTCTATGCTTTGCTTAAGTTTGTTTTTCTTCTTTTTCTGGAAGTATTCATTTGCCTTGCTAATTCCCTAAAAGATGTTTTCCCAGTCTGTGTGCTGTGAAACTCCAGTATGACAAGCAGCAGCCTGACAATTGTTCCAGGTTCACATAACTTAAGAGAATCACTGCAAGCTCTACCTCTCTTATATTCTCAGAATGTCATGAAGGTCTCAGAAGTCCCCCAGGAAAGAGACTCCCTCATGGTTTTTAAATCCAGTATCTCCCAAACTTACTTGATCACAGAAATTTCCCATCCTTCCTTGAAATGTGGTCTGAAGTCTTTTTCTTCTTACATTTCATTTAGACATTATAACTAGAATGCTAATGATTATTAATCAGAGACAGCTTGAAGCAAATCAAGAGGCTATGTTGGGTCACTATTTTCTTACTTTTAGGTCCAAGACAGAGATCACTCAACGGTCACATTCCAGAGTAATGTGATCCAGACTTATACTTGATACCATCACAATTACGAGGGGAAAAGTTATCTTTAGGACACAGATGTCTAATTTTGGACCTAATACTGTATGCTCCAGCACAATTTGTTTCCATTCCCGGAAAGGAAGCTTGTTTTCACCCTGTTCCTTTGTGCTGTGCTCATTTTGCCTAGACTAACGCCTTTCTCCAAGACATTTGCATGGCTGGACCTTTCTTCTCCTTCAGGTGCGGGTCTTAAATATTTCTCATTACAGAGGCCCTCTTTGACATTTGGTTGAAAGTGTTCATCCTCCTCACCCTGGCTCCAATCACTCTACAGAATCATTTAACTTTATATTCTTACTGACACCTACAACTCTCCCAAGATTGCCTTTTTCAATGTCTCTTTTATCTTCCTTCTAAGACATAAGAGTCCTTGTCTAGAATGATCACTCTATATCCCCTGTGCTTATAGCAGTGCCCAGTGGGATGGGCCTAGAGCATTCCTCCTCTGGACAGCTGCATAGCTCACCCCTTCACCTCCCTCAGGTCTTTACTCAAATATCACTTCCTCAGCCAGGCCTTCCCTGGCCTCCATATATAAATTGCAACATTTCCCTGACCACCCTGATCCTCCTACTCCCTCTCCTCTTTCTTACTCTAGTTTTCTAGGTAGGAAAATACTATGTATTTCTCTAGTAATTGTATCTCTCCCTGCCTGCTAGAGTGTTAGCCTCACGATAACCAGGATCTTGATGCGGTTTGCTCTCTGCTATATCCTCAGTGCCTACAACAGTTCTGGGCATATGGTTGGCTCTTAATAAATATTTACTGGATGAAAGAATGGACGAAAGGCCACTCAGCCTGTTAATTGATGGAGTCTGAAATTGAACCATGTCTCTCTCACCCAAGGCTGTGCATTCTTTCACTATGTTAAGCACTGCCCCACAGATGCTTATTCAGGCCTGGGGCTGTGGGTCTTCCAGACCCCAGCAGGCTTCTCCTGATGATGGTGCAAGTAATCTTATATTTTGGCTTTTCTTGTGCCAAATTTAATAGACGTTAAGAAAATTTTAAAAGAGTTTTGCTCTTACAGACTTCTATGAGATGATCTCTCATCTCTAATTGATAAAATCTAATTACATAATCTTGCTTTTTAAAGATTAGATTTTTCTGGTCTGACCTTTTCCAGTTCCCTGAAGAGGCGATACTGCTAATCCATTCATTTTGGGCTGATTTCCCCAACCACATTGATGTCGTTTATGAAGATCCTGTGAAAGATTTACATTCCTCTTCAGAGGTGAATGCCTTCTACTTCTGTTGGGAAAGGAGGGCTCCTGTCAGGATGTATGCAGGCTTTTCCACATCTGTCGGGGCATACTGCTCCTGCTAGTCTCTTTTGCTGGATACATGGAAGCCCTGCAGCCCCAACTATGTTCTCCATCACAGTTAGGGTGCCTTTCATCATGTCTGGGATTCCATTATTAGACATTTAGTTCTTTGAAGCTTGGAGGCTTGTTATCCTTTCAACAATTACAAATACGGCTAGGTGTGGTGGCTCACGTCTGTAATCCCAGCACTTTGGGAGGTCGAGGCAGGTGGATTGCTTCAGCTCAGGAATTTGAGACCAGCCTGGGCAACATGGAGAAACTCCATCTCTACAAGAAGTGAAAAAAAATTAGCTGGGTTTGGTGGCATGCACCTGTGGTCCCAGATATTCAGGGGACTGAGGTAGGAGGATCGCTTGAACCCAGGAGGCAAAGGTTCTAGGGAGCCAAGATCGTGCCACTGCACTCCAACCTGGGTGAAAGAGTGAGACCTTGTCTCAAAATAATAATAATAATAATAATAACTACAAATATTTTCAAGAAGAACAAGGCCGATTTTAAAGTTTCCATCACTGGTTGGTGGTACAGTAGGGAGGTTAAGATAGCTAAGGCTAATGTTCTGAGATAATAGAGGGCAGGACAGGAGATAGTGATGATGTAGAGATGAATTACCAAGGTGAAGGGAGAGAGATGAAAACTGATTGAAAGATACCGGAGAATAATGTGTCATTCCTTGCACCAGAATGTCAGCTTTGCAAGAAGAGGAATTTTTGTCTGTTTTGGTTACAAACACTTATCTCTAGAACCAAGAACAGTTTCTGGCAGTGAATGAATGAGCTAATGAATGAACGAATAAATGAATGAATATAATAACCCTTTTCACAGGAGCCATGGAATGAGTTTAGCTCTTTACCTGCATCATCTCATGAAAGCTTTCATGTGACCCTTCCTTGACAGAGGAGGAAGGGAAGGTTTGCGAAAATGAAACAAACTGCCCAAAGTCAAGGAGCTCATAAACGGCAGAGTTGGGATTTTGGCTGGTGCATCTGACTCCAAGGCCTGGCCTGTGCTCTTAATCCCTACGTGGCTCCATTGGTTTAGCTGAGGGCTGGATCACTGGAGAGGTTAAAGAAACAAACATCCATCCATACTTCAAAATATTTCTTTGTAATTTAGAGTTAGTTTATGATGTTTCTTGTCTTACACATGTTAAGATAGACTATAGGCTAAATATATCAATAAATCAACTTTAAGGAGAGAGATGAGTGTGTGTGTGTGTGTGTGTGTGTGTGTCTGAGAGAGAGAGAGAGAGACAGTCCCTGACATATTATAGATGAGTACCCTATTTTTAAGAGAAAAAATGAATTTCTTGGATTTCTTTTCTTTTTTCTTTCCCCCCAACCTTTTTTTTTTTTTCTTTTTTCAGATGGAGTATCTCTCTGTCGCCCAGGCTGGAGTGCAGTGGTGCGATCTCGGCTCACTGCAACCCTCTGTCTCCTGGGTTCAAGCAATTCTCCTACCTCAGCCTCCTGAGTAGCTGGGATTACAGGCACCTGCCACCACAACCAACTAATTTTTGCATTTTTAGTAGAGACGGGATTTCACCACATTGACCAGGCTGGTCTAGAACTCCTGACCTCAGGTGATCTGCCCGCTTTGGCCTCCCAAAGTGCTAAGAAAACAGGCATGAGCCACCGTGCCCCTGCCCCTTTTACTTAGCTTTTTAGCAATGCAATTATAACCTTTACCTTCTCTCCACCAGGCACAGCAAGGTTATCTAACTATGTGTTTACTTAGAAGTTCCACAGAAGAAACCTTGAAGCAAATCAGGTCTCTGGAACTCTCTTCCACCAGGAGATTGCTTCAATTTACAGCTTACCTCTGCCTGCGATGGCTCCAGCTAGACCACCCAATAGATATGACACCCGAAGCAAGTCACAAAGCAAGTCATGTAGACCCCACGCCTCATTGTTTCCTCCCCTACATGCCATTCATGTCAAGCCCTCCTTTTAAAAGCCCCTGTCTTCTGCCTGAAGACTGAGGTGGTGCCCTCAAGGCAGGAGCCTATACTACCCCCCCTCAGCTAGCTCTGAAATAGGGTCACTTTCTTTCTACCAGGCCTCGCTCCTTTTAATTGGACTCTGCAAGCAGTGAGTGACTGGACTTGTGTTCCGTTACAACATGATGGTTCAGCTTATGATTTTTTGACTTTACGATGGTGCAAAAGATATATGCATTTAGTAGAAACTGTATTTCAAATTTTGAATTTTGATTCAAAATTCTTTATAATAACTTTATTATAAAATGGGCTTTGTGTTAGATGATCTTGCCCAATTTTAGGCTAATGTAAGTGTTCCGCGCACATTTAAGGTAGTCTGAGTTAATCAATGATATTTGGTAGGTTAGTTGAATCAAATGAATTTTTGACTTATGATATTTTCAATTTATGATGGGTTTATTTGGATATAACTCCATTGTAAGATGAGGAATATGTATACACACACACATACTATATATATGTGTATGTAGTGTGTGTGTGTGTGTGTGTGTGTGTGTGTACGGAGGCAGATTATCTCAAAAATCTTGAGATGTTACGTAATTTTTTTCTTCTGAGAAAAGTTTTTATTTCCCAAACATTATGTAATAAGATTACATTCTGTTTTTGTGTATTACTTTTTATCAGATAATGTGCTTTTTAAAAAATATGTAATGACATCCATTTTAGTGAATTAAGGTAACAAGGTGAGACTAAGTTGTTTAAAAATAGACCTTTGCTTCATAGTTTAAACATTAGGGATCTTTAAATATAATAAAATTGCTTGTTGTTAAAACCACTAAAGCATTTCTCCATTTTCCTAACTTGTTTTCATTTCTATTATTCACTACCAAACAATCTAGATTTTTCCTTTTTCAAAGACATTTGGGAAGGGTTGGGCTAGAATGTGTGTTCTATTCCCGGTTGTTTTCTCTTAGAGTATTTGGTTAAATCTGGCCAAGGTGGACATTCAGTAACCACTCTTTTTTAACCAAACACAAAAAAAATTAAAATTCTTTAGGAAGGGAGCCCAGGAAATTAGGACTTGACTTTCAGATATTATACTCTAGTAAGAACCAACAATAATTTATTTTACTTCTTGTAAATTCTTTTAGTAACTTTTGTGGATCAACCCAGTATGAGTATAGCATCTCTGAAGAGCATATGATTGAAATGTTAAAAGTAAATGACCTCCTAAGTTACTCAACCTTTGCTTTGTAGCTACAGCATGTAAAATGAGCTCTTGTTTTGTTCCGCACCTGTGGATGATGCCATGACTGCACAAAAGTAGTGTTTAAATTCAAATTTAGAAGAAATTTAGTTTTCCTTTTTTGTTTTTTTTGTTTTGTTTTTTTTTTTTTTAACGGGGCCTCCCTGTCTGCCCTAGGCTGTCCTCAAACTTCACTCCTGGGCTCAAGCAATCCTCCAACCTCAGCCTCTTGAGTAGCTGGGACTATAGGCACGCCCTATGCCCAGCTAGTTCTCCTTTCTAAGACGATGTAAGCCCAGCTCGTGAGGTTATGAAAAAAAAGAGAAATAGGAAGGTAGAACAAAGCAACCATCAGAGAGTGTCTACAAAAAATTATTACTTCGTGCACTTGCAGAGTCAAATCACTTACATTTTAGAAAAATAAACATACCACTAAGTGCCATCGACAATGAGTTTTTACTATACTCTAAACTGAAGCCAAAATCTTGATCTTAATCATTCTTTTACTTAAAGATTTTTCACAATTTTAATCCAACTCAAATGGCCAGTTGTTCATATTATTCCTAGTCTGGGACCCCCCTGTGCTTTAGTATCCAGCTGTTCATAGACATTGTTCGTTCCCACTTGGGTGACGTTTTGAACTCAAAAACTGATGATGACCTATGTTTTAAAAAGTCCCATATTGCTAATGTCTGAATCAGCAGTAAATACATAATTCTAATTTAGTCCAGTTTTGTTTGTTCATTCTACAGGTTTTCAAATTTCCCAGTGATTTGGTAGACTTGTTAGAACCATTTTTAAATACCAGCTCTGCCCTATTGTGTTAAAGATGACATCTGAAACCACAAATCATTTCACAGTGGTAACCAGAAGGCTTGACTTTAACAATTAACAACCTGATATAAGGACTTGCATTGACAAGCAGTTTGCCAACACATTATGATGTGATGACACATCCCTATCACCATCTAAAAACACTTTTCCATGAATAATATTCTATAAACGAGCAGTCTGATTATTTTCTTAATGAATTAATGTTTATTCTAATCTTTGGAGGAATTTTTATTTCTACTTAAGAAAACTACAGAACATATAATAGTATGTTCTCATTAACCTTTCTGTGTTTTTTCTTCTGCGCTGATTATGTTCTTAAATGGAATAAGAACCTAGTAAAATACTAAAGTTGTTTGATAATAAACTTTGTTTTTAAAGTTGAAAAATAGTGGCATGTATTTATTTTCATTTGTCATTAAAATTTTTTTTAATGGGGGAGGTAATATTGTAATGATCCTCAGAAAAAGGCCCTCATTTTAGCCTTCATTTCATTTCCATAGAGATTAGCATGGTATCCTATATGGTTGATGCTGTATTAATATATTCATTAAATTGATAGACAAAAAAGCTTCTTTCTTCTAGTTTGAAGTGATAACATTTCTACAAATATGTGAAAATCTATAAGAACAGTTAGCCTATTTGATTCTTTTTCTCCACTTTCAAATGTTTAATAAGATGTTATTTGTTTTCCAGCTTTTTAAGCACTTCTTATTTATTATCTAATGAGATTTTAATATATTATGAAAATTTATTTGTAAAAACAAATGCTTTCTAATAAACTAACTTTTATAAGCTTAGTCGATGAATCAAACTTTTTTGGATAATTTTTCACTTAATCTCAAAATTAAATATTATGATACATGGAAGCAACTTAAAATAAATTATTGCTATGCATTCCTGATTGAGCACCAATCTAATCTTGAACTCCCTGGAAACAATCTATTTGAAAGGGTATATGTGGCTGTATTTTGTTTGGATAAAGGCATATAGTAAATTTCCCTCAAATGATCATATACATGTTGTAGGCTTTTCTGATTTTTCTCTAAGGCACTGGCTACTCTAGATTATAGAATCTTACTCATATGTTAGGATACCCATTTCGTACTCACTCTAAAGCTGTATTCGTGCTCCTTCTCTTTGTCTTACTATGTTCCTGACCTGAGCATCATTTTCTTTCTGACTCTTAGTCACAAATTAACCTGCATTTCCAATCATTTATTTAAAGAAGTCCAATAAATCCAAAGATCATGGCCTATATTGCTCTACCCATTTACTTCTGCAGGGGACCAAAGATGGCACTTTGATTTCACGGTACTGAATGTGTGATGTTCTGAAAGGAATAATAGGGTAGAGGCCCCTAGGACTATTTTCCTGAGTGTTTGGACCAAGAGTACTTCTATTATTCAAACTTAAAAATTGAGAAACTTGAAATTGGCCTACTGCAGCCCTAGTTTTCTTGGGCACTCCCTGAGGTGTAGGAACCAAACAGCTCAGCTTTTAAGAAAATATCTGAGAATGGGAAGGGTGGAGGTCATAATTAGAGAGGGATGGTGGTCAAGAACATCGAGTTTTGAGTTATTGGCCTAGGTTCAAATCCTGGTATCATTTAGAAACTATATGACCGTATACAAGTATTTAACTTCTCAGTGTATCAGATTATTCATATGTAAAATGGAAAACAAGCTTTCTGACAGCACCTATGTGGCTGTTGTAAGGATTAAATGAGATAATGCCTTTTAAACCTAGAATGCAGTAATCCCTGTTTGTGCTAGCCATTACAGTTGTTGCATTCCAATGTAATTCTTCTACCTCTGTCTGGATCTATAGGGAATTTATGCAGGACTCCATATTTGTTGAGAGGTCATGCCAGTGTGTTTAAATTCCAACTATGGGGCTCAATCCTGTGGCTGTGCTGTAGCACCTCCAAGTCATCAAGCTTGGTTTTGGTCCAATATCGTGAACTTCAGGTAGACACAAGATATCTCTCTGTAGTTACTCTAGAGAAAATGCAGTTTATAATTTACCAGGCTGTAGTAAACATTCTAGAAGCAGTATTAAGTTTCTCTTTATGGAAGTAAACATGCCATCTGGATACACTTACTATTTGAAGAAGCAAAAGTAGCTATGTTCTTACAGAAGGCAAAAAAAATTTTTTTTTTGCTAAGTGAAGTAAAAAATATACTACTCTCTGCTTCTTCCCACAGTATCCATAAATATGCTGAGGCTGTTTATTTTGCCAGATGGGTTTTGAGACCCTGCTGAAACAAGAGATGCTCTCATTTATATTTCCCTCAAATTCTACCACAAACCACACTTGGGAGGGAAAAGAAAAAGTCGCCATGTAAGCATGTTTACCTTCAAGTGACTAGGAAGTGGAAACCTATCCATAAGTGATGACTCATCATTGCAGGCCTATAAAAGTAAAGGTAATCTCTGCAGAAAGACAACAGTCCCCAGGCATCACCATTCAAGATGCATCCAGGGATCCTGGCTGCCTTCCTCTTCTTGAGCTGGACTCATTGTCGGGCCCTGCCCCTTCCCAGTGGTGGTGATGAAGATGATTTGTCTGAGGAAGACCTCCAGTTTGCAGAGGTAGAGTATCTTGCCAATCCTGATGATGCGGTTGGTACATCTCAGAAATGTCCTTCTCTCTTAAACGCAGTTCATTTTGGTCACTTTTCTAGCGCTACCTGAGATCATACTACCATCCTACAAATCTCGCGGGAATCCTGAAGGAGAATGCAGCAAGCTCCATGACTGACAGGCTCCGAGAAATGCAGTCTTTTTTCGGCTTAGAGGTGACTGGCAAACTTGACGATAACACCTTAGATGTCATGAAAAAACCAAGATGCGGGGTTCCTGATGTGGGTGAATACAATGTTTTCCCTCGAACTCTCAAATGGTCCAAAATGAATTTAACGTACAGGTAAATCACAGGCTATCTTTCTTTCACATTTGTTAGCCTTTTCTTGTAGTATTAAATGTCTAATATTAAGTAGGCCTTCCTATTTAATTGGCAGTTAAATTCCAGAATAGCTTTAATATGGTTGCCAAGAATGCCTCATAACATCTATTATTGTTACATTAACCCAGCATTATTTTTTAGTGGGCATCTCAAAGTATTTCTTTTAGAGATGAAATCAAAAGAGAAATAAAAGTAAGTTAAAGAAAATTTGCAAACATAGTACATTAGGTGTATTTATTACAGCGGTGCTCAAGATGAAGGGTTCCACTCTTTCTAGAAACTTTACAGAGCTATTTCATTTATTTGGGCTATATCAATGTAATCTAAACTTTTAGCATGCAAAATAAATTATATTAAACATTGGAATATTTTAAATTTAAGATGCCACATGGTCAGATATTTGGAGATCTCAAATGTGACTGAATTTTTGACTTTTTATTCTTGTATGGCATCATAATTAATATATTATTTGAAACAATAAACCTCTAGTAGAACTTTCAAAGAAAGTATTGCATTTTGAATTGAAAAGCAATATACCAAGAAAATGTATTCTAAAATAGCTGTTGCTTTTCAAAAAGTTCATTGAAACTTTCTCTGTTAAACAGAATTGTGAATTACACCCCTGATATGACTCATTCTGAAGTCGAAAAGGCATTCAAAAAAGCCTTCAAAGTTTGGTCCGATGTAACTCCTCTGAATTTTACCAGACTTCACGATGGCATTGCTGACATCATGATCTCTTTTGGAACAAAGGGTAATGATGCACATTTATTTTACAAACATTTTTGTATTCTAATTCTTAGTTGGTTCCATTCTAAAATTACTTCTTTCAGTCATTCATTACTTTTTAAAGCATTCAACACTAATTTACCAAACACCTGTGCTAAGTACTCCTGGATGTGATAAGACTCCTAACCCTTGCTTTTGTGTGTAGAGCATGGCGACTTCTACCCATTTGATGGGCCCTCTGGCCTGCTGGCTCACGCTTTTCCTCCTGGGCCAAATTATGGAGGAGATGCCCATTTTGATGATGATGAAACTTGGACAAGTAGTTCCAAAGGTAATGTTTCTTATAAAGATATCATTTATGTGTTATTAGACTAGACAGTGAACACACTGGTATGAAGTTAAAACATATAAAAGTTAAATATATTTGGTATTTGACTATATTTTCTTAAAGTTTATCTTAGATGTATTAGTGTCTCTACAAGTGACATTTCTACAAATTGATATCAACATTAAAAAAATGAACAAAATCTACTTAATCTGTCACTGTGGCTTGAGGGATACTAATGAACTTTGAAGTAGGACCAAAATGTTTATGTTTGTCAGCCAACATGTTATTACTGCAAATTACTTTTTGGCATGTTGAAGAAGTACAGTTTATTATAAATATATAACTAAAAACTACCAGGGCTGGATCTATGGGTCATACATGAACTAGATGTGAATTGAAATAGTTTTTTCCTTGTTAGAAATATGTTCAATCAACTTCTGTTTCCCATTATATGAGTTACTTGATTCAGTCTTGTCTATATATTGTAAACACCATTCTTAAAAACCTAGACAGAGTCTTACTCCAAACAGCATGAAATAGACAAGATGATGGTTGTATTTACAAGAGCAAAATGTAACTGAATGTTGAATGAAATCAGTTAGTAGTTAAATCTTCAAGTCTCAAAATAATTGGGAATGTTAACTTGGGAAGAAAAACCATAGATTGTTCTAACTTGGACTTAGTTATGACAAGTAGACATTGTCTTCATGGACAGCTGAGTTTTATTTTTCATTTAAATAAAAAGATTATTTCTCCAAAGGATAAAACTGGGCCTTACATGATCAGTGTCTCAACTCTAATACCTCCAATCTGTCTATGGAGGGAAAAGTGAAAATTTACATATTTATGTTCTGGGTATTTCAGAGGTAAGAATGGCTTCAGGAAGAAGAAATAATACCCAGCATTGTTAAGGCAGAATCACAGTAAGCCTCAAATTTAGGTTCCTTTATAAATTCTGGGTTTGAAATATTTAATTGAAGTGAATGAAAACATCCACAAACAAGTCTGGATTCATTTTTCAGCAGAAGGCCAAGAGCGGTATCCATTACTAGTCATTCGATGAAGAATTAGTTAACACTCAGATTATGCGACCTCTAATTGCTCTCATGGTCTGCAAGATTTGCTAGGTTGGTTCATTTTCTTCATGCACAGGCTACAATAGCAAAGGGTATTTAAGGTCAAATGGAATCCACTGGCTCTAGTTTTCAGGTAATCTAAGCACAAGTAACAACAATCCTATTGCCTTACACTTCTTATTTTTCTTTTAGTTTTTTATTTTCTTTTTTCCAGTTCGAAATACCTGCATTAGGAGGCTCAAAATTGGCAGACAGAATGCTTAGAGGGAACAATGTAAATACAGTGATGTAGCAGTCTTCTAGAGTAGAGAAAAGATGGCTAATCATGTCTAGAGTTTCTGTTTCTCCAAAACCCAGAGTCTAGAGATGTTCTGGAAAGAATCATTTGGTTGGAATTTGCTCCCAAGAGTATACACAGAGAACCTATTTAGGGCATCCTCCATCCTTGGTACTATCCCTTTGGATGCTGCCGCCTGATTGGAGGATGTTCTGGGCAGCACCCTAGCTAGGTACCACCCTATGTGATTTCCCCACTCCTCGTTTAAGGTAATCTCTGTCCACTTCCCTCACCTGACCTGAGAATACTAAGAGCAAATCAGGAGTTCTAGTGTCTTCACAGTAAATCCTTATTAATTACTAATTATATGAGAGTAATCTGTTGACATTCTAATTGTGTAGGCAGCTATAATGAAAAGAACACTAAATTATTTATAAGGATTAAATCAATACTTTGAGTCTTCCTTCAAGCAACTGAATATTGATTTTAAAAAGTAAGAGAATGAAGAAAGAGAAAAGAAAGAGTATATAGCCAAGAAAGAAACATACCAAATAGATAAAATGATATTCCTTTCATTGCCTGGTCACTAGAATTCCTTTTTTTCTCATTGTTTCTTTGTTTTCTTACAGGCTACAACTTATTTCTTGTTGCTGCCCATGAGTTTGGCCACTCCTTAGGTCTTGACCACTCCAAGGACCCTGGAGCACTCATGTTTCCCATCTACACCTACACCGGCAAAAGCCACTTTATGCTTCCTGATGACGATGTACAAGGGATCCAGTCTCTCTATGGTAACTCAGTTATAGAAATAGAGTATGATCAGTTATAAAAGCAGAAGAAACCCGTGCATTTATTTTCTAAATTGCAGTCATGCTGCATAATGATGTTTTGGTACAGTGATGCGCATGTATGACAAAGGTTTCATAATACTGTAATACTGCATTTTTAATGTACCTTTCTTATGTTTAGATACACTTAATACTCACCATTGTGTTACACGTGCCTACAGTACTCAGTACAGTAATATGCTGGACAGGTTTGTAGCCTAGGAGCAATAGGCTGTACCATATAGCCTATATCTGTAGTAGGCTATATATTTAGGTTTGTGTAAGTACACACTACGATGTTCACCCAATGACAAAATCTCTAACAACACATTTTTCAGAATGTATCCCTGTTGTTAAGCAACACATGACTCTACTAATTGAATTCACCACTGCCAATGCTGCTTTCTTGGTTTTGTTGTTAAAACCTAGCAAAACATACCCATTTTTTCTTTCCAAATCTAACTACCCACTCAAATAGAAAAGATTTCATTCTCCAAATTTTTGCAGACTATAACTCCTTGTATTTGTATTTTACACATTGCAATGTGCATTTGATATCCTCAAAACACCTCTGCAATAAGAAAGAAAAATATTTTATTCCCCGTTTAACCAATGAAGAAATAAAGCCCTGTAGAGTTTAAGTAGCATACCTATAGCAACATGGTTGGTGGTGAAAGTGAGATCCTAAGGCTTTTAGAAATTCCAAGTACTCTTTCAACCAGTCCAATTTGGCACAGTAGAAACCTCTCAAGTGGCTTGTGGTAGTTTTTAATCAACATCTACAGTAACCATTGTAAAAAAAAATTCTTCCTTTTCACTCACCCCCAAATTTTCAATGATATTTACAAAATAATTAAACTTCAACCCAAGTATTTACTTACAGATGACCTGTTATAAATAGAGTTAAAGCCACAGTACACAGTCATCAGTGTAAACACTTCTAGAGCACATAGTTCAGAAAACTTGCTCATATCACCCAACCCATTCTTTTACCCTCTAGATTTGAATCTATCACAGTAGCCAGCATAGCCATGGGCATGAACTTGAAGATGGCAAAGGGAATTTGCAAATTTATTTTGCAATTATTATTTCTACATTATTATGACTCAGGGACTGATGAAAGAACTAATATAAACTAGACAGAAAGAAAAACAGTGTAGGATTATTATTATTATATACTGCACCCCATCCCATCTGCACTCATGGGAGATGGTTGGAAATTTACCAACATGTGGCAAGTCACATAAGTGCTGAAGGCCTGGCTTGTCACAGCTGAGATACAGCTGCACCACGGCAAACTGGTGAAGAAACATTAGCTGATGTTGACAGCTGGTAAAATAGTCAAGAGGAGGAGGCAAGATGAGGGCTTTTGCAGGAAAAATACGCCATCAAAAATGGCTTTAAGGGGAATCTAGTTTTCAAGAGCAGTCTGTCAATAGATTGTGCAAGGTGTAGGGAAAATTTCTTCAAATTCTGTTGCTTTTTTTCCCTCCTTTTTATCATCAACCTCAAGAAACCTAAGTTTATAGTTCTAAAGAATCTCGAGAGGTCTTGAAGGATGGAAGTGGAGGGGAGGAAGGAAGGAAGATTACACGGTACTTGCACCGTAATGTAGGAGCCCCAGGACCTATGGCTTTTCCTGGAGAAACTCTCTCCCACTGTCCATTAGCAGATCAGCCTGTTGTGCTGTGACTCAGGTTATCAGTAATGTCACACTAATCACTTCTCTCTTGCCTTTCACGACTGCAGGTCCAGGAGATGAAGACCCCAACCCTAAACATCCAAAAACGCCAGACAAATGTGACCCCTCCTTATCCCTTGATGCCATTACCAGTCTCCGAGGAGAAACAATGATCTTTAAAGACAGGTACTCTTGAGATTCTTTCATAAAGTCTGTATGTGACAAACATCTGTGAAGCTGTTTCTGCACATCGCCAAAACATCCTGTCAGACTTCCAAGGGCGAAGTTAACGGTAAAAATGGGCAGGCAGTTTATTTACATATTTCAGATCAAATAAATGACCGATGGATAAATGTTTTACTTTTCAATGTATAACCTTGACATTGCATAGCTTCTTTTTACATCTCTAGTTAGTCTTTCTTATAAATATAACCAAGAAAATCTAGAAATCCAATTTATTTTAAAAACAGACAAGCATTGAAAATAATTGCTGTATTAATAAGTAGTGACTCGTTAGGCCCACGCAGATTCGTTTTGGTATGGAAAGACTTTGATTCTGGATACATATGTTGGAATTTGAGGGATGCAATGAAATGAACCTAGAAATGCAATATAAAATTTTAATTTCTACCTTGTTCTAGTATGCTTATTTGTTCATTCATTCATTCTTTGATCCCTCATCTGTGATCCAATAGCATGTTTATCCCCTCTGTTATAACTAATTACATTGTACTCGTGGGGCAGGGGGTGGTTCTCATGTATCAGTCTTCCCAAGCCATGAGACCATGGAAGACATAGTTCATGTAACTCATATCTTCTCTCTGGAGGCCACAACAATGCCTGGCACATTTGCTTGCCCCTGGCAAGATACCCAAAACTGAGCAAGAGAGTTTCAACCTGCAAAGAACTTAGAGACCACACAAAGGCTCTGTGAGATTTCAAAGTTGAATACCTTATGCTAGTTGGGATAGCACAACTTGTCACTGGCACTTAAAGGGTAATGGAATTTTTTTTCCCTTCACAGGTGGGAGGTATTGGTTGTATCTAACTTATCTGTGTTGATGTGGAGAGAGGTGACTAGCAGGATAGAAATATTGCACTTAAAAATGTGACAGAAAACTCCATTTTACTTTTGTGTTAGATTCTTCTGGCGCCTGCATCCTCAGCAGGTTGATGCGGAGCTGTTTTTAACGAAATCATTTTGGCCAGAACTTCCCAACCGTATTGATGCTGCATATGAGCATCCTTCTCATGACCTCATCTTCATCTTCAGAGGTAAGCTTTCACAGAGGAGGCCTCGCACAAGGCCAGGGGAGGCAGTGCTGAATTTGATGCCACTAGAAATTCAGTAAAATGATCACTACTGAAAATATACCTAAATTAAAGACCAAGTATTAAAAAAATGGAAGCCAGAAAGTACCTGAAACCATTCTACCATGAACCTCCAAATTGAACATATAAAAGGTCTACATTATTAGTCTTGTCATATCCACTCTTTCTTTCATATGAATCATGTCAGTTTTTTCTCTTAGTTCTGCTTAAAAATTGTTTATTGAGAAAACATTATACCAATATATTCTGAAAAAGTGGAAAAAATATTATGAATCATTCTTCCTTCTGAAAACTCAGTTTATTTCATTTGCTCATTTTCATTATGTAATACATATTTTTCCATATTTATTTTCATAGTATAGATACATTTTTATATTCTACTGCTTTCCTTGACATAAAATTATGACCAATTTCCAAATTGCTACTTTGTCTTTAGGACCATAATTTAAAATGATTACATAACTTTCTACTGACACTGTTTCTATTGTTCAACTATTTATAATATTAATGTTATAATAAAGCTACTTTTTAGAGAATAAAATAACTTTCAAACTGGTATAAAATTTGAGTTTTCAATCTAATTTACTCTTCCTACTGTGTTGTTTATTCATGTAGAAATTTTAATGTATTTTTTTCACCTAGCTTTAAACTTAATATTCAGAGCTAATAAATTGCCAAGTTAATTGTGATATTTGATTAGCTATGTTCATAATTAGGAAGTTAAGATCCTAAATTTTATTTTTTTTGTTTTGAGAATGCTTATATTTTTATGTTTCATAAACATGATGACTGTAAATACTATATATTTTATTAATATTTCTAAATGTACAAATGGGCTTGTCTTTAAGCACATGTCTATATATGGAAGTCCTAATAGATTCCCTTGGATAACAGAACTGTTATTTCACTCATTCCAGGTAGAAAATTTTGGGCTCTTAATGGTTATGACATTCTGGAAGGCTATCCCAAAAAAATATCTGAACTGGGTTTTCCAAAAGAAGTTAAGAAGATAAGTGCAGCTGTTCACTTTGAGGATACAGGCAAGACTCTCCTCTTCTCAGGAAACCAGGTCTGGAGGTATGGCAGCAGTAGGTACTGACCCATCTGTGTCGTAGCCGCAAAGTGCCTCAAACATCTGTTACTACTATACATTATTCCTACACACTAATGTAAATGTCATACTAGTCATTCATTTTTATTCCATGTCAGCTGTTTCAGGCAGCCCCTCAGACATGTATTTAAAAGTCTCAAGCTCTCTTGAACACACACACACACACACACACACACACACACACACACACACACACAATACTCAAACATTCCTCTTCTCAAACATTCTTTTCTTAGTCATTTGTTGTGCCTCTCAACTATCTTCGGCACCCCCTCTTTCTTTCTTTTTTTTTGAGACTGAGTCTTGCTCTGTTATCCAGGCTTGAGTGTAGTGGCATGATCTTGGCTCACTGTAACCTCTGCCTCCTGTATTGAAGCAATTGTTGTGTCTCGTGTCTCAGTCTCCCAAGAAGCTGGGATTACAGGCATGTGCCACTACACCCAACTAATTTTTGTATTTTTAGTAGAGATGGGGTTTTGCCACATTGGTCAGGCTCCTGGCTTCCAGCAATCCACCTGCCTCAGCCTACCAAAATGCTGGAATTACAGTCGGGAGCCACCACACCCGATTGGCACCTTCTCTTTCTAATCTTTCTCCTGTATTCTCTTTCTTGTCACTTTCTCCTAATTTACATGTAGCTCCATCTTCCGTGGCCAAAGAGGATACCAGCATGAGTACAAGAAAAGATTGGTTGAGAGAAGGCCCTCCTATCTGCCGAGTTAGCTGATCCACTGAAGAGGTTGACCAGGAAGCTGACAGGCCCATAGTTTATAAAGTGAAATTTTCTGAAGGGCAAGTGAAGCTGGAATGTTTAAAACATATGTAAAGATTTAGGCAGCATTGACATCAACAACATTTAGGAGTCCAGATTCAAGTCTATATTTGGGAATGGGAATATCTCATCAGTACCCTACATTCGAAATGTTTAAAATGGAAATTTTCCTCCATCTCTACATACACACAGTCACACACACACACATGCATACCCGCACACACGCACATATCTGTATATAACATCTTTGCCTTTTGACTTATTTCTGCAAGTGACATTGACAACATTCTAGAAATCACTGCCAGCTTCTACCGGGTACCGCATTTCATTCCCTACCTCCATAAGAAGTATATGGTTCAGTCAGGATTAATTGCTTACTGCATCTCAGATATGCTGTTTTTTATATCCCCTTAAGCTTCTCTTATGTAATTTTTTTTGGCCAGAATATCCTTCCCTTCATCTCTGCCTCTTGAAATTCTACCCATTGTTTAAAGTTCATTCGAAATATCATTTCATCTACAAAGCCATTTTTGATTTCCCCATTCAGGGGTTATTGCCTGGCTTCCTGTATTCTCATGACATTTCATGATTACTCTCTCATGCTTGACTTCTATTGCCTGGCGTTGCACTTATGTGTATACACATGCCTTAGCTTTATTGGCAGTTTAGTGGTTCTTATCTTTTACTTGTTGGAACATACCTCCGAGATATTCAAAAAGCTCTCATCAGTGACAGTAGTGGCACCTTATGGGAGCCTGTTTTCCTAGGTTAATTTTAGGATATGTTTGCTTGGTTAGGGTGTGGCTGTGGGCAGGGGAGAAGGAGCTTGAAATATGCAGTTGTGGAAGGGGAAAGCTATGCTTCCCTTCCTACCTTTAGTATTACCATATGCCCCTAAACTTTTTAGTATAGAAATTAAACCTTAAATATTTTTGTAGCCATTACTGTACTTAGCAAGTTGTCTTACACATAGTGGGAGATCAATAGCGAATTGATCTATGCACAAACATGCATTTATTTCATGCTTAAGAACACATTCCTAATGACATACTTTTATAACAGATGTATCATTTGTGAAGTGGAAATGAGTTTGTAACTCTCTTTAAAAAGATGGCCTTTGGGCAAGTCAACAAATACTCATCAAGCATCCACTGTACACTCAAGTATTCTCATTCCTAATTTTAAAAAGCTACCAGATGTTTTAAATGGACTTAAAGTTTTTAAATTCTTGTCAATTTTGAAAGATGCCATTGTATCTATTGTATTATTTCTAAGGTGCTTTCTAAGAAATATAACTGACTTAAGAGTTTTTTTTCTTTAAATAGATATGATGATACTAACCATATTATGGATAAAGACTATCCGAGACTAATAGAAGAAGACTTCCCAGGAATTGGTGATAAAGTAGATGCTGTCTACGAGAAAAATGGTAAGTGGTTACATTGCATTGACTTTAAAGAGGAGCTTCTGTAGCCCCTCAAAACTCTTTTCTGTACAAAGCATTTTTATACAGGACCTAGATGTGTTAATAAATGTATGGCAGTTAAGGAATTAATCGTTCCTGTGTGACTACGTACAAAGACAGCAAACAACAACAACAAAGAAGACATGGTTAGAATAAATAAGAATTTTACTTAATGATTGCTAATTCTATAAATATGAGATGCTAAACTTTCAACATTACTTTAATCTATGCTTAAAGATGCCAAAATGCAAAGGATATTGCCAGAATTCAAACTGGGTGTGGAGTGGGAAGTAATTTATATATAAAGACTCATAACTACCACAACTATATAGTGACTTTTTACTTTAATTACATTCTCAGCCTTTTTTTTTCTTTTTTTGACAGTCTCACTCTGTCGCCCAGGCTGGAGTTCAGCGACATAATCTCAGCTCACTGCAACCTCTGCCTCCCTGGTTCAAGAGATTCTCCTGCCTCAGCCTCCAGAGTACCTGGAATTACAGGTGTCTGCCACCATGCCCGGCTGATTTTTGTATTTTTAGCAGAGATGGGGTTTCGCCATTTTGGCCAGGCTGGTCTTGAACTCCTGGCCTCAAGCAATTCACCCTCCTCGGCTTCCCAAAGTGCTCAGATTACAGGCCTGACCTCACCGACCTCCTTTAACTATGAAAAGAGATATTATTGATAACTTATAATAAATATCAGGCTGGGTGCAGTGGCTCATGCCTGTAATCTGAGCACTTTGGGAAGCTGAGGTGGGCGGATCACTTGAGGTCAGGAGTTCAAGACCAGCCTGACCAACATGGCGAAACCCCTTCTCTACTAAAAATAAAAAAAAAAAAAAAAAAAAAAGCTGGGCATGGTGGCATGCACCTGTAATCCCAGCTAGTCAGGAGGCTGAGGCAGGAGAATCACTTGAACTTAGGAGTCAGAGGTTGCAGTGAGCTGAGATCACTGCCACTGCACTCCAGCCTGGACGACAGAGTGAGACTCTGTCTTATATACACACACAAAAATCGATAATCCAAGTAGCAAAACTATCTAGGAAGAGTCACACCTTAAAAGAACAACTAAAAAATAAAGATAAAAAAATAAAAAATTTAAAAAGGAACAACTATTAAAGTACTAATAGAGTTTAAAAAGAAAATGTTTGAAATTCCTACAAATGGGATCTAAGAGATTGAACCATTAATATTAACTGGATTAAAATCTTATTATTTTCAAACTCTGAAATTGTCTTTGTGCTTTTTCTTGTAGGTTATATCTATTTTTTCAACGGACCCATACAGTTTGAATACAGCATCTGGAGTAACCGTATTGTTCGCGTCATGCCAGCAAATTCCATATTGTGGTGTTAAGTGTCTTTTTAAAAATTGTTATTTAAATCCTGAAGAGCATTTGGGGTAATACTTCCAGAAGTGTGGGGTGGGGGAAGAAGAGCTATGAGGAAAAAGCTTGGTTCTGTGAACAAGCTTCAGTAAGCTATCTTTGAATAGGTAGTATCTATATGACTATGGGTGGCTGGAACCACATTGAAGAATGTTAAGAGTAATGAAATGGAGGATCTCTAAGGAGCACCTGATTCTTGTTGCTGTACAAAAGCAGTGGTTGATGATATTTCCCACACCACAAATGGGACACATGGTCTGTCAATGAGAGCATAATTTAAAAATATATTTATGAGGAAATTTTACAAGGGCATAAAGTAAATCACATTCATATAATGAATAAATCATTCTTACTAAAAGGTATAAAATAGTATGAAAATGGAATTTTGGGAGAGCCATACATATAAGAAATAAACCAAAGGAAAATGTCTGTAATAAATAGACTGTAACTTCCAAATAAATAATTTTTGTTTTGCACTGAGGATATTCAGATGTATGTGCCCTTCTTCACACAGACACTAACAAAATACCAAAGTCACTAAAAACAGGAGACAAAAGAGCAGTGGTAAGAATAGTAGATGTGGCCTTTGAATTCTGTTTAATTTTCACTTTTGGCAATGACTCAAAGTCTGCTCTCATATAAGACAAATATTCCTTTGCATATTATAGAGGATAAAGAAGGATGATATCTTTTTATTAAAATATTTCAGGTTTTTCAGAAGTCACATATTACAAAATTAAAATTGTTATCAAAATAATCTAAGACCATGGCATCCCTTTTCATAAATTATTGAGGACTAAAAGTTGCATTTTAACCCTATTTTACCTAGCTAATTATTTTAATTGTCCAGTTTGCCTTGGATATATATGCTATTTTCTAAAGACTTGTAGAGCATGAAATAAAATATATCTTATAAAGTGGAAGTATATATATTAAAAGAGACACATCCAATTTTTTTTTTTAAAACAGTCTACTAGATTGTGATCCCTTGAGATATGGAAGGATGCCTTTTTTCTCTGCATTTAAAAAAATCCCCCAGCACTTCCCACAGTGCCTATTGATACTTGGGGAGGGTGCTTGGCACTTATTGAATATATGATCGGCCATCAAGGGAAGAACTATTGTGCTCAGAGACACTGTTGATAAAAACTCGGGCAAAGAAAATGAAATGCATATTTGCAAAGTGTATTAGGAAGTGTTTATGTTGTTTATAATAAAAATATATTTTCAACAGATAATTGTTATATGGTACATTTTGTCTTTAGGTATAATGTCTATCTTTCCTCACCCAAAGAGGGTTCATTGCCAATATTTTTATTTTTGGAGACAGAGTCTCGTTCACTTGCCCAGGCTTGAATGCAGTGGTGTGATTCCAGCCCACTGCAACCTCCACCTCCCGAGTTCAGGCGATTCTCCTGCCTCAGCCTCCCAAGTAGCTGGGATTACAGGTGAGTGCCACCATGCCCGGCTAGTTTTTGTATTTTTAATAGAGACGGGTTTCACCATATTGGCCAGGTGGTCTTGAATTCCTGATCTCAGGTGATCTGCCTGCCTCAGCCTCCCAAAGTCCTGGGATTACAGGTGTGGGCCACCACGCTGGACCCTTCTTTTTTTTTTTTCTTTTTAAGAAAAGATGTTTAGGCCAGGTGCAGTGGCTCATGCTTACACTCCCAGCACTTTGGGAGACCGGGGCTGGAGGATTTTTTGGGCCCAGGATTTCGAGATCAGCCTGGGCACCATGGTGAAAACCAGTCTCTACAAAAAAAAAAAAAAAAAAATTAGCTGGGGGTGGTGGTATGTGCCTGTAGTCTCAGCTAATAGAGAGGCTAAGGTGGGAAGACTGCATGAGGCAGGGAGAGGTCAAGGCTGCAGTGAAATGTCATCACACCACTGCACTCCAGCCTGGGTGACAGAGTACGACCCAGACGAAGACAAAGAAGAAAGAGAAGGAGGAGAAGAAGCCAGGTCCCAGCTACTCAGGAGGCTGAGGCAAGAGGATCACCTGAGCCCAGGAGGTTGAGGCTGCAATGAGCTATGCTTACACCACTGCACTGCAGCCTGGGTGATAGAGTGAGACCCTGTCTCAAAAAATAAACAAACAAAAATAAAAAAGATGTTTAACTTGATTTCAGAAACATTTTCCCTATGTTTTACCATTTTCTTTCATGATACTTCTCTCTCATGGATAGACAGATAGACAGACAGATATACATAAAGATATATAGATATAAAGATATACATAAAGGTATATAGAAAAATATATATAGTCCAGATTGTTTCCTGACTTCCATCTTTACTCCAGTCTCAATTCAAAATTCCAAATCTAATTGGTGTTACCTTGATCAGTGCCCTTCCACGGTAACCAAAGCATCGAATTCAAATTACAGCAAATGTCTATTTGGAGTTTACCACTGGGGATAGGGGTAGTATTAAAGAGAGCTGATTATGAACTGAGCAGATGGTCCTAATAGAATCTTCTATGAAATGGGTTACAGGTAAAATACAGATAGCCAGTTCGTATAGATATTCATGAATGGGGTTGAGAAGAACAAATGAATGCTTTATGAGAAGTAATATTATATTTACAAATTAAAGTGAGAGTGCATTTACCTAGAGCTAATGTACTAGGCAAATGCACTGTCTTAAAATTGAATTGCAGCTAGTAATGGCCTCTTCATCAGATAATAAGGGTAAAAGGCTTGAAAAACTCCTCAAAGTGAACCAATAGCATACTTGTATTTGGAATAGGAGAAACTGACAAGATCTTATATTGGGGTAACAAATTTTGCTCTTGGAATTATCCTGGGAAAACTTTTGTATTAAAGCAAAAATATTGTCCTGGATTTCCATATCCTCATGTCAGAATAAAAACACGAAAACATATATAACAGAAAGATAGCCACCATAAAAGCTACCAAGTTTAACTCACTTGGTAGGTAGTGCAGCTCTCTGCACGCACAGTTTTCTCGGAGCCAGCAGGAGTGGATTAAGCCCTGGTCACAGAAAATACCTTGATTTACGGATTCATCACGACACTGTGAGATTTACAATACTTCCACTAGGTGGCACCAGAAACACCCTTTTAAAAAAGGTTGAACTGGTCTGAGAATTCAATTAAGTCACAAAACCAGTGCTTTGTTCTTTAACATAAGGTTGAGGAACTTAGCCACATCGCTGATTGTTTAACTCCTGACTTTACATTACTGACTTTCAAGTAAGATTTAATAGCGATGGAATTCAAGAACAGCTTGCTCCAGGTTTCTTAGTTTTTGTATATGAGTTCCCCTCACTGATCTCTCAGAGGTAATTGGGGATTCTGCGTCATCCTGACTTGGTGGCTTGATGAAGCCAACAAGACCTGAAGCATGCACCCCTTAGAGTTAGGGCTTGTGAATCATCACAGGCCCCTGGGTGACAGACTCCAATGTGAACTAAAAGATGTACAATCTACACAACCAATAGAATCAGCACTCCAAAGAGAAAACAAACCAGCACTGTTCTGGCACCAAGAGGGAGGAAAACCCAAACTACCAGGCATGATAAATTTTGTTTTCTAAATAAAAAAGTGGGCCAGGCACGGTGGCTCACGCTTGTAATCCCAGCACTTCTGGAGGCCGAGACGGGTGGATCATCTGAGGTCAGGAGTTGGAGACCAGCCTGACCAACATGGTAAAACCCTGTCTCTACTAAAAATACAAAAATTAGCCAGGCGTGGTGGCTGGCACCTGTAATCTCAGCTACTTGGGAGGCTGAGGCAGGAGAATCGCTTGAATCCGGGAGGTGGAGATTACCAAGCAAAAAAGTGAACAATTGCTTATTACCTGAGGACAATGGCGAGTTTAGAGGAAGAAAGGCTTTACAGTTTCCAAAGTTTCTTTCTCACATGGTTTAGTTTTTCTAATTTTTTGGACTTTTATAACTGCCTGGTATATTGAAGTATGCGAAATGCTGATTTAAGATTCCTTGATTTTGTTCTACCTCACTGTTCACAAGACAGTCAAATTGAACTGCAGCTAATAATGATCTCTGGAAAATAAAAAATGTGCTGAGTTTATAGCAACAGCATGGCCATTTTTGTAAGAGTTTATCATGATATCTTAATTGACCTGAATTGCCAAAACTGCCAGAGGTGTGTGAACCTGAGCAACGCCATCTTAAATAGGAGCTGGGTAAAACAAGGCTGAAATCTACTGGGCTGCATTCCCAGACCGTTAAGGCCTTGTAAGTCACAGGATGAGATAGGAGGTCGGCACAAAATACAGGTCATAAAGACCTTGCTGATAAAACACATTGCAGTAAAGGACCTGGCTAAAACCCACCAAAACCAAAATGGCGATGAGAGTGACCTCTGGTCATCCTCACTGCTACACTCCCACCAGCGCCACGACAGTTTACAAATGCCATGACAACATCAGGAAGTTACCCTATGTGGTCTAAAAAGGGGAGGCATGAATAATCCACCCCTTGTTTAGCATATCATCAAGAAATAACCATATAAATGGGCAACCAGAAGCCCTCGGGGCTGCTCTATGGAGTAGCCATTCTTTTATTCCTTTACTTTCTTAATAAACTTGCTTTTACTTTGTACTGCAGACTCGCCCTGAATTCTTTCTTGCGTGAGATCCAAGAACTCTCTCTTGGGGTCTGGATCAGGACCCCTTTCCTGTAACAAAACTATACCCTAAAATTAGGTTCTGTGAGAAGGAAAATTTCTCTTTCATACATGAGCCTGAACAGGTAAAATTCTATTGCATAAATGCTATCTCAGTTGTACACACATGGAGAAACACACACAAGTATATGCAAAATTCATTGTAACCCACTCTAGAATTACTCATCCAATAACGTCATCACACATCAACCGGGCAAGAAACAATTGTAAGTACATGATATCCAGAGAATTCTATCTTTTAAATTTTGATTGCAATGAAACTGGACTTACTATCCAAATCCACCTATTATGTTTTACAGTTTTTTTATAAGTGAAGATAGTGATGCTCTTTTTTCATAATTTATGCTGGATTAAAGGACATTGCCCAATCATCCTTATCTGTGTCCCATCTTTTGCGCCCAAAATATGTAAAATTAGCAACTAAAAAGGTCTATTTATTTATTTTTTGTTTACTTGTTTTTAAATGGTTACATATACCAGTAGCCTTCCTTTTCTGAACAATCTTCTCTTTCCTTTATTAGACTGGGCACTAAAAGCCTGTACAGGTCACAAGCAAAACCATTCATGTGGCCCTTCCAATTCTATCTAAAAAGGAGTGTTGTATTCTGGAGTTAAGAGCATCTGCCTTTCTGGGTTGTATCCTTTGGCCAGCTCGTGCCTCAGCTCAGTGAGTGCTCAGCGCCTTGTGGCTTTGCTTCCAAAACGACGCAAGGAAAAAGAAGTCTGAGTTGTGTTTCTGAGGACATGGGGTACAGTGTGTATGCTAATGCTGGCTCAGTTTTTGGCCAACTCTAGTTCTGAGTATTTTGAGCTGAGCAGAGGGCTCGGACACAGCATCAGCTGTGCCTCCAGCCACATCCTTTTCTGAACCCACTTATAAGGCTTTATCCCTTAATAAATAAGATATCTCCTAAATACTTGCATTCCAAATTTCATAGAAAACATCTAAATTGTTTTATGGTTTGAATAACAGCAAGATAAGATAAAGGTTAAGGAAGCAGAATCTCAAGGAAGTGAAATAATGGGCAATATTTTGCAGTCATGGTAATGGAAGTCAGATACTTGGCAACAAAAATTACCCAGGAATTAGTGGGATTAACTGGAATATGAATTAAGGGCTCAGAGCTATTTCATGAGAAATGCACTGTACACTCTGTATATGAAATATGCTTCTACTTGGTATTTACTTTTAAAACATTTCCTGAAATCTTTCAATGGGCAGCTTTGGGGACTAGAGGAATATGGCAATACTGGGTGTCCTGTGTTTACATAAGATACAAAAATTTAAAGAAACATATTAGATCATCTGATTTCAATTCCTTCAGTTTACAAATAAAAATCTGGGGTCGAGAGAGGAAATGATCTTTTCAAGAGCATACAGTAATGCTGAAGACTAGGCCATAAACATCATCCACTTTTCTCCTTCTATCTTGTTAACTCCTCTACTCTCTTGCACAAGCCAGGGCATAGATTATCCGGGGACATGAAATGTAATTCTACTGGAATGATGCCACCAGCTTGATGGCATCCATGTCCCAGAGTCAAGGGAAGCTGAGCTGATGTCTCTATATTATCTTGGATGCTCAGCCTTTGCTGGCCATCTTCTCCCCACTGCTGAGGCTGCTTGACCAATGACTGACCTTAGTCAAAAGAGATCGAGGGAATTGAAACTCAGCTGTCTGGGGCTCAATGAAAAATCTCTGCCAGAACAACTTTGACTCTGTATCTAGTTTTGAAAACTGGGTTTCTGTGTTTTCCCCAAGATTGAGTCCCCACTTTTGCTACAGCATAGCAAACTGGACCTCTCCATTACCCTCTATGCCAGAGTCTCGGCTTTTTATTTTTATTTTATTTTTAACTCTTATTTTAGATTCAAGGGTACATGTGCAGGTTTGTTGTATAGGTAAACTTGTCTCACGGGAGTTTGTTACAGATTATTTAGTCACCCGGGTACTAAGCTTAGTACCCAATAGTTACTTTTCTGATCCTCTCCTTCCTCTCACCCTCCTTCCTCAAGTAGGCCCCAGTGTCTGTTGTTCTGCTTTTTGTGTCCATGTGTTCTCATCATTTAGCTCCCACTTATAAGGAGAACATGTGGTATTTGGTTTTTGGTTCCTGTGTTCATTCATTTGCTAAGGATAATGGCCTCCAACTCCAACCATATTCCTGCAAAGGACATGATTTTGTTCTTTTTTATGGCTGCATAGCACTCCATGGTGTATACGTACCACATTGTCTTTATCCAGTCTACCACTGCTGGACATTTAAGTTGATTTCATGTCTTTGCAATAGTGACTGGTGCTGCAGTGAACATAATGTGTGCCTTTGTCTCTGTGGTAGAATGATTTATATTCATTTGGGTATATACCCAGTAATGAGATTTCGGGGTCAAACTGTAGTTCTGCGTTTAATTCTTTGAGAATTGCCAAACTGCTTTCCACAATGGTTGAACAAATTCACACTCCCACCAACAGTGTGTAAATGTTTCCCTTTCTCCACAACCTTGCCAGCATCTGTTATTTTCTGACATTTTGCTGATAGCCATTCTTACTGATGTGAGATGGTATCTCATTGTGGTTTGATTTGCATTTCTCTAATGATTAGTGATATTGAGCTATTTTCATATACTTCCTGTCTGCATACATGTCTTCTTTTCAAAAGTGTTCACTTTCTTTGCTCACCTTTTAATGGGGTTGTTTGGTTTTTGCTTGTAAATTTGTTTATGTTCCTTATAGATGCGGGATATTAGAGTCTCTGCTTTTTAAATACTCTTTGCCCAGTGGATACTTTTTTTTTTTCAGACAGGAATCTTGCTATGTTGCCCAGGCTAGAGCGTCATGGCTATTCACAGACGCAATCATTATGCACTACAGCCTCGAACACCTGGGCTCAAGCGAACCTCCTGCCCTCAGTCTCTTGAGGAGCTGGGACTACAGGCACCTGCTATTGTGCCTAGCTTCTTTCCTTTTGGTTGACTTGAGGGGCTCAAGTTCTGGTTCCTGCCAGAGGTTGTGTCCCACTATTTATGGATGAGAGGCTGGCCTCTGCCTTTAGTGAAGACATAAATACTGAGACAAATACATACAACAATCTTACAATTTACTCTACTTCAGCTTATATTTTTCCTCTCCCTTTTGCCTTTAGCCATAAAGTTGACTTCTTTCTTCAGAAAGAAAATAGCTGTCAGCTGGGCATGGTGGTTCACGCCTATAATCCCAAACCTTTGAAAGGCTGAGGCAGGTGGATTGCCTGCAGGAGTTTGAGACCAGCCTGGCCAACATGGGTTTAGTAGAAACCCTGTCTCTAATAAAAATACAAAAATAAGGTGGGAATGATGGTGGCGCCTGTAATCCCAGCTGCTCAGGAGGCTGAGGCAGGAGAATCACTTGAACCCAGGAAGCAGAGGTTGCAGTGAGCTGAGATCGTGTCATTGTACTCCAGCCTGGCCGACAAGAGCGAGACTCCATCTCCCTCTTCCCCCCACCAAAAAATAGCTGTCAACTGCAAAGACCTGCACCCCCACTCACATGAGTGCACACCCCATAGCGTTGCTTGAGGCATTGTCAGCATAAACACCAATCCCAACCTTTATTCTTCCAGCTCCCTCACTGTCATCTCCTGTAATAATACATGTTCTTTGACCTCCTCGAGGCCACTTTTACCAGAGTCCAGGCCTGTCACTGACACTTATGAGGCCCCTCCTCTGGGCTGGTTCTTCTCTTCCGATCCCTGGCTTTGCTCTGCATTGCAAGGGACCTTACATGCAAGGGTATGGACATGTCATCTATAGGTCCCTCCACATCTGCTGACCCAGTAGCCCATTGGCCACCACTAGGGGTGTGCACATCATTGAGGGGTTCCACCCTTCGGAGAATGAGCCTGTGGAAAAGGCCCACTGAGGCCTTGGAAGCAGGAAATTCAGGGGACCTGTGGTCTAGAGCAGCCCTGTCTAAGAGAAGGATAGCACAAGTCACATGCAGAAGTCTACATTTTCTAGTGACCACATTAAAAGCAGTAAAAAGAAATAGGTAAAAGGAACTTAAATGATATATCTTTTTTTTTTTTTTTTGAGACAGAGTCTCATTCTGTCACCCAGGCTGGAGTACAGTGGCATGATCTCGGCTCACTACAACCTCTGCCTCCTGGGTTCAAGCGATTCTCCTGCCTCAGCCTCCCGAATAGCTGGGATTACAGGTGTGCACTACCACACCCAGCTAATTTTTGTATTTTTAATAGAGATGGGGTTTCACCATGTTGGCCAGGCTGGTCTCGAACTCCTGACCTCAGGTGATCCACCTGCCTTGGCCTCCCAAAGTGCTGGGATTACAGGCATGAGCCACCTTGCCCAGCCAATGAAGATTTTTTAAAAAGATGGTTTTACATCCTGTTTCTCATATAAAGTCTTCAAAATCTGGTGTGTGTTTCATCCTTAACAGCAAATCTCAATTCTGACCAGCCACATTTCCAGCGCTCCGTCGCTACCTGTAGCTACAGAAAGGGACAGTATAGGAAATGGGTGGCTACAGGCACCCGAAGGCACATCCCTGAACCTGCAGAGAACTGCAGCCTGGGGAGAGCAAAGCAGGCCCAAATACAGGGTGGCACTGTCACCTTTTCTAAATCTATTAGCCTCCTTTTGTCTCACTGTATTCTGAATCTACCCCAGACCTCTCAACAACACTCCTGCTCCTTTGCCCTTTTCACCACTCCAGCCTACCAACACTTCTATTTCCTTTCAAAATGAGGAACGTGGAGGAGTCGTTGGAGGACAACACAAAGCTGTTGGAATCTGAAGTCTCCACCTTCAGGAGTATTGGATTTTATTTTTTTATTCTTTATTCTTTATTTTTATTTTTTGGGGGTGGGGATGGAGTCTCACTCTGTCACTCAGGCTGGAGTGCAGTGGCACGATCTTGGCTCACTGCAACCTCCACCTTCCAGGTTCAAGCATTCTCCTGCCTCAGCCTCCCGAGTTGCTGGGACTACAGGCGCATGCCACTGTGATCGGCTAATTTTTGTCTTTTTAGTAGAAATAGGGTTTCACCATTTTGGTCAGGTTTGTCTCAAACTCCTGAGCTCAAGTGATCCACCCGCCTCAGCCTCCCAAAGTGCTGAGATTACAGGTGTGAGCCACCACGCCCGGCCAGGAGTATTGGTTTGATGATGAGGATGCTCCTGGGTGGCTGCAGTGAAGAAATTGGAGCCAATGTGATAATACAGACAAGAAATTACCTATAAAACATTGTGTAAGTCAGCCTCAAGGCAGTTCTTAACCTGCTCCCAGAAGAATGGTGTGAAACACTGAAGAAATTAAGTAGCCCTCCCGAGTCTCAGTTTCTAAAATATGGCTGATAATAGTAACAAACATGTATACTTTTCTATGTGCCAGGGATGTTTACATGCTTCACATGTATTAATTAACTTATTGTCACAAAAGTTCTATTTTTGTTCTTATTTTATGAGCGAGGAAGAGAGCACAGAGAGGTGAAGAGACTTGCCCTAGGTCACACAACCAGTATGTGGAAGAACTGGGATTTGAACCCAGCCATTCTACCTCTAGAACTATGCACTAAACTGAAAGAATGGATCTACAACACTTAGCAGACTCCTTGGCACATAGCAAATGCTCAGTAAGTCATATCTGCTACTTCCTCAATCCTGAAGATGGCGGTAAGAGTGGGTCATGGGTGGTAGAGGTATGGGTGAGAGGTCTAACGAAGTCACACACAAACCACACCCTCAGCACCAGTATCTGAAGTCATTCTTTCAGGTTTACAGCTGTGGTCCTCAAGTACTGCCTCTGTCTGTACAGCCTCAGGGCCACTTCTCAGTTTAGTCAAATAACTAAGTGTTTGTATATCTACTGTGTATTTTTGAGGATATAAAGTTCTGTTTTAAAAATTCAAAAAATATATATCTAGAATTAAAACTAAAAACATGAATTGTGGTTTTTTTTATTTGCAACTAATAAGTCTTACCTCCCTTCATTTGGTTCTGGACAAACAGAGGGTCCTTCCTCGATGGGTGGTGGAATCAGAAGACCCTTCTGCCCTTTGTGAAGACCATTCGACCATTTAGCCAACTACTGAACTATCCACACTAATGGTGATTATTGGCATGGGAATATGGTGGCTTAGGAAATAGGAACAAATGCCTAAGAAAAGATGCATTATTATTAGCCCACAGAATAAAGTTTAAGCTTTGTTTGAGGAGGCAGTTTTTCTTTTACTAGATAGCTTAGTTAGGCTAGTTTTAAAATTCATCTATATTTCCTGAGCATACACAAAGCCAAGGGGGAACGGCCCAGTGGTTTCTAAAATACAAAGAATATTAGCCAGTTATCAGGAATTTCTCTCAGGGAAAGGTGAAGACCAGATGGGATGATGGAAGCACTGTACTTGGGACATAAAACATCTGAGACTAAAATCTTGCTGGATCCTCAAGTGGGCACAGAAAATAAGTGTTGACATCCAACACTTCCCTGAACCTATTTACTCCCATACTTATACAACTTGGCCATGCCATATGACCCAGTCAGCTGAAGTACAAGGTAGTCATTTTTTCCAAACGTATGCCTGCCTTTATTTCTATATCAGTAATTGAATCAACTCTGAGAATTTATAGAGTTGCTGAAAACACCAAATCCTCTTGAGCCTTAACCCATTGTTTTAAAACCACGTGGAGTGTATGTAGTCATTCCACAGACAGCACATCGACGTGGCCACACCCTTAGATCACTGACACGTGTCTCACGCTACCTGGAGTATATGTTCATATCTCTCTGCCAGCTCCAGTAGTAACTGGCTGTTGATGCTATCAACTCCCAATTTCTCCTCCTTGAGAAAAGGAAGAAGATAGTTTAAGGTGTTCCCTTCAGTGGTATAATCATTGATGATTCTTTACTTAGTGAAGAAGGATTAAGACTTTGGACCTGGGGGTAAAAACACACCCTGTAGAAGCATAGTTTTATACCAGCTGAATGTATGTTACTGAACATGAAATCACAATCATCAAAATTGAGTCAAGTTTGAGAAGGCTCTCTGTATATCCCCTCGAGGCTAATTCCCATAGTTGGAGCTCTCAGGAGGTGGACAAGCTACCATTAATAAAACTGTCATCCAAATTTCTTAAAATAAAATTTAACTCTGAGTTTTTGTTCATTCCTTCCTAATTCACTAGGGATAGTAATACTGTGTATATAGCAAATCAATTCTGATTACTGAGGTTGTTGGTATATTTCTCAGGGAGGAACTAAAATTAGGTTTAGGTTTAAAACTGAGCCAAGCCACTCATGTGAGAAGTTTAAGTAAAAAGTGCCAGAATAGCATACAAAAAGACACTCCAAAAGAAAAAAAAAATTAAAAGTAGCAGGACACATTTAGTTCATCATATAAATTGACTGGCAGGTTAGAGTTGCAAGATATCAGATTATTTGGTCTATATAATTTTACCACCTAGGGTTACACATCATTCCCATGGCAAAGTAGGTACATTCTCATGGTTGCTGACCACTGGCAACATACTTGGTGACCAAGGGTAGAGTAGTTTGGGGAATAACAGATCCCTGAAATTAATTGGGTCTCCCTTCTTATCCTCAATGAAAGTGCAAACACTTCCAGTATTCCAGTGACTCCCCGTGTAGCTTCTCTCTGAGGTAGTATAGTTCTACTGCAATCCCTAGACAAACACTCTGTTAAGTAAAGACAGAGACTCATTTTATCTGTGTGGAACTGAGTAGTTTCATCATTTACCTGTGACAAATGATAGTGACTTCAGCATGCCATCCCAGGTTGGCAGTCCCCATCGTGATGGTTCCTGTACCTGAGCTATGGTGACGAGGTGACTGCAATGGTCGCCTGCAGGCCAGGGCTGGCTGTAGGACCTTGAATGAATCCAGCAGGTTTTCTGCTTTGGTGAGAGTCACGTTGGCTACAAAGCTTCCCAGGTTCATGGCCTTATTCTGACTCAGAAACACCCCTGTGTATGAAATGCTGGTCACTAGCTTAGAGGAGGGTTTAGACAACAGGAGCTGATTACAGTGTGCAAGGAGAAAGGGAAGAGAAATGGGAGGAAATAAGGGGCCTTGGAATGGAATAAGAGAAATAAAAGACTGCATATTCTGCAGCTATTCACCCTGCTACAAACTGCTGTGCCCAAAGGGCACCTGGGAGATGTTCCTCCTACCCCAAATAGGCACACATTACACAGTGTAGAAGTGGAATATGCTGTCTGGAGTGTGTGTGTATGTGTATGCTCATCAGGGGAGCTATTACATCCACCTAGTCCTGTTTTCCTGCAGCGTGGACCACAATAAGAGCACATGATCCCTAGAGCACAGTTACTGGAAGATCGACAGCCCAAGACTAGAGGTGGTCCCACAGCCTCTGCAGACCCAAAGATACACATTTAAATTCCCTCTTTGGAGATACTCAGAATTTCTTTTGGTGTTTTGGCCACAGCAGCACAGCAGTCAAATGTGATAATGCACCACAGTAATGCCAAAAAAATAAAATATCAAAGTTTGAATTTGAGCTCTAGCACTTTCAAGCGCCTTTGTATTTCACATTCTTGTACATTAAAATGAAGATAGAAATACTTGCCTTGCCTACCTCACAGGGTTGCTCTAAAGATCATATAAAATAGCATCCTTGAAACATGTAAATGATAAAGTATGTATTAAAATGAAGTATTGATGGTTATTCCTAGATCCCAGCTCCCTTTCCCTCCTTCCCTTTTTTCCTTCTTTCCTCCCCTCCCTCCCTCCCTCCTCCCTCCCTTCCTTCCTTCCTGTCTTCCTTCCTTCCTTCCTTCCTTCTTACATTCCTGCTATCTTCTAAGATCTCCAAAGGCTAAGTGTTAAGCAATGGGGAGTTTGGCTTGCGTCACCGGAAGTTATTGTTTAAATCATCTCTGAATGAATTCACTTGTTCCTCTTCACACTTAAACTGAATGAATCATAAAGTAATAAACACTAACAGGAAGGAATAGAGGCACGGCAAGTTCATATGGCATATTTAGAGCTCATTTATTATATAGAAAAGCATCTTTCAGATTTTCTAGACTAATAAATATTTCGTCCCTTTCTTTAGTTTTTGGTAGTTCTTTAAAATCTGTTTCTTCAAAACCTTTTGACTTTGGAATTAGGATCTCTAAGGTGTTGTACCAATAAATTTAGAAAAAGACCTCTGTCATTACATGATGTCTAAGCCAGTACAAACTAGACAGGGAAAATATAGCCCTGGAACAAGCTGAATCTTGCAGTTCATTTGTGGTTTTAAAATGATTAACTTGTGGGAAAGGAAAACCAATTATACTGTAATAAACCTTGTTACAGAGAAGAGCTTTAAAGCAAGCACATGTTTAATTAATAACCTAGACATTATTATTCACAGCCTTCCTTGCCTTTCATGTGGTAATATATGTAATTTATTAACCATTTTGGAAAATCTGTTTTGCCGTGAAGCTCCAGTTCCAGTAAACGTAACACAATCCAGAGGATTGAGAAGGAGAGGATGATGAAGTGTATAGACCCCTAGTCTAGTGTGACTCTAAGACACTGCTCCTATTTCAGTGGGCAAACATTTGAGTATCCCCTAGGTTGTCCTTAAGCCTAGTTGAATGAGCAAGATAGGCGGGGACCCCTCCATATTCTGTTATCAATTATAAAGTTGCGCCCTATCAATTTTACTAACTGGAGAAGAGTGCTTACTAAAGGCCTAGCCAACCTTTCATGTGCAATTGAAATGCCACTTCTCCAGTAATTCAGATAGAATTCTCTTATCTTCCTCTTCTGCAAAGCACATTGCTTTTACTTTTCTTCCAGCATTTGTATCTCCCATTAGCTTGCAGAAGCGTTGTGGGATCACATCTTGTGCCTACAGCTCTGCCTTTTACATAGAACATTCTGAACCAAATTGGATTGAAGCCTGACCCTGATATGGAACTATGAGGCTCCACATAACACACAACTTTTACAACACAATGATGGTGCCAATGTTTCTAAAGGACTCAAAGCTGCAACAGAAATGGTAACCTGAACAAGTTCATCATTGTCACATTAAACGGTAAACTTCTGGGGGCATGAGTAGTGAATGCATTTGATTCTGACAGACTCTCACACTCTCCTCAGCTTTCCTCTCCCTGTCTCTTCTAGATAATATGTTACTTGAGGGTGGAGGCACTAATTGTTTCCTATTGTTGATAATTCTTTTCCTATCTCTCTACCCCAGTGTCAAATGCTGTTATAGCACATGTCAATGCTCGGTGCATAGTTCATGAACTGCACTGAGTCTATTTCTGACATGTAATTAATTCATCCAATCCTTGTGATGTGGCTTCAACCCAAAGCCCTATTATCCTACTGAGACTGTACTTTCAAAGGTTTTCTGAATAGCTGTGTTTTCTTAATTGTCAAGCATAAGAGTCTTTATTCCTCATGTCTTTGACTATTTTTGGAGGTCAGGGAATGGTTAGGGGTGGAAGCTTTTGACGCTGCTGACATCTGCCTACTTTTCAAAGGTCCTGGCATCCATGGCTTCTGTAAGGTCACACTTAATTGGTGTTTCGCTTAGTTCTCTTAGTTCTGAGATTTTTTTCTTCTGCTTTCCCATAAATGTTCTCTAAGTTTCTCTCTTCAGGCCTTTTCTTTCTCCTTGTCATCTTGCATTTTTCTGCTTAATGCACTTCTGGCATTTCCAATGGCTCTTTCCTGAGAAGACACTGCCTCTTAAGGCTGTATCTCTAGCCCAATCTTGATCTGAATTTTGAGTGGCTGTTGCAACTCTCCATTTGAAGGTCTTGGTGGTGACACTGAACTTCACAAAGCAAGACAGTGCCTGATTGGTCCCAGTTTGTGTCACCAATGTCACTCACTTCTTGTCACTTATCTCCTAATTTTTTCCCTGTTCTTTGACCACATTGGTGCCTTTCTGTTCTTCCCACCTATCAAGCTCATTCCTTCCCCAGGGTCTTTGCAATTGCTCTTCCCCTTTGGGGCCCACCTCCCCTGGTTCTCCACACCGCTGGCTCCTTACTCTTAGGCAGCCTGGGGGCAGCTGCTGTCTTTCATGGAACTCTGTTCTACTTCCTCCATAGGGTTTATCACTCTCTCAGTGTGGATCTGTTACCTGTTTGTTTAAATGCAAGTTCTATGAGACTGAGTCTCGGTCACATTGTAGCCTTAGCACCTAGCACCCATTAGACATTCCATTACTGAATTCTGCATTAAGAAAACCGGGGTTTTAGTCCTAGATCTGTTACTGACCAGCTGTGTACCCTTGGGCAATTCACTTTGCCTCCTCAGACAACTGTTTTCTCTTCTGTAAAAAGATGGAGCTCTGATTTTTAAACCGTTTTCCATGCACCGTCTAAGAGGCCCCCTTAGGTGTGTGTTGGGGTTGGGGAAGTAATGAGAGGAGGCCTGAGTAGGAAGTACCTGGGACCCTCCTACCCAATCTTACCCCAACAAGAATCGTTTTCCTTTTATTTTGCTACACATATTGGACTCCCATTTAAAATTTCATGTGCAGAAAGATTCCTACATTAAAATTAAACATATAAATTTTAAAATCACCGATTCTGATCATTGTTAGGCCTTTTTCATCTTGAATTATGACTCTATCCAAAGCACCTCTTCTGTCCTCCCACAAGCCAATTTGAATTTCCTAGTACTATTTTTGGTTTTGTCACACAAATCCAAAACTTCAGAGTTGTTTTTGACAGATTTCTGTTCCTCCCCTCCTCCACCCAGCTGGTTGCCCACTTCTCCTAAATGCCTTCCTCATCAGTTTCTTATTTTTATTCCCACTGCCTAAGCCCTGGGTCAGGATCTGACAACCTCTTACCCAGACCATTGCAATAGCCTGCATACTGTCCTCCCTGCCTCCTGTGCTGGTCATCCTTTCCCACACAGTTACTAATTCATCTTTCTAAACAATATTCTAGTAGTTTTTGTTTAAAACCTTCGGTGGCTTTTTATTGCCTATACAGTGAATCTAGATGATTTATCCAGGATCCTCTCCTAGACAAAGCACAGTCTATGCCTACCATATCCACAGGCCTCTCCTCACAGTCCCATACACAGAGGTCACCATGTTCTCTCCCACAGGATCCCACTGTCCTGGCCAAAGCATCTGGCTAGACATATACAGTCTGGGCAATGACCTCTAAGGCAACCCGGCAAAAGAACTTTGCCTAACAGATGTTCTATATTGGATGGCAGTCAATTGACTAATCAGCTGTTCTCTCACAGAAAATTTAAATGCATGATTTGAGGGAATCCACAGACATTAGGGTACAATAGAGTAAAGAGATACAGAAAGAAGATGTGTTGAGAAGAAGCTATGAGTCAGGAGAAGTCATGAGTGGGTGAGAAACCATCACACAGCGATGGGATCAGAGGGAATTCTTTGCCAGCAAGAACAGAAGGGGAAATGGAGATAGAGAGTGGCTGACCCGTATGGATGGACACATGTTGTATATGCTACATTTTCCACAAAGCCACCCTTTGTCACACTCGACCAATGTCATCTGCCTTCTAAACACAGCACTTAACTCCTCTATTTTGGTTTTAATTCCATTTTGTATCTTTTGGGGCTCTTTGAATGCAAGTAGTAGAACCGAATTCTAGCTAAGGATGCTGGGGAGTTCACAGAATTGAAAGTAAAGCTCAACTCCTAGATATCAGGAAGGACAGGATCCAACAGAGTCCTGATATATTGGAGCAGGAACCCAGACTTCCTCTGGCACTCCACTGAGATGATTCTGCTCTCCTGCTTCCATCTTATACTAGTCTACCCAAGAGGGAAACTCCAGGAAGAGAGAGCTGTGTTCTCTCGGCTTAAGGCCATCAGCCACTCTTGGTGGCTGACTAGACTTACAGCCCATAGCACAATGACCCTGGGCAAAAAGGAAGGGAAAATTCCTCAGAACGGAAGTTGGGTGATTTTACTAAAAGAGAGGATATTTTGCAGGCAAACAAAGCAAAACAGATTTGCAGTACATACCCTTCATATTTTATGATTATTTGCAGAATTGTCTTTTTCTCCACCTTAATGGAGGCAAGTAAAACATTTTCCCCTTGAGAGAAGGATCCACTCTTTTCTTTGATTCCTCAATAATTATGGTCTTATTACTAATGGCTAACATTTGTGGAACACACACAATGCACCATGCACTGTGCTGAGTGTGTTATGTCTGTATAATCTGATCTTCTCAACAGATATAGTAATTCTATTATTAAGCTCACTTTATAGGAGAAAAAACCATGGCTTGAAGAGGTTAAGAGTTTTCTTTGAAACACAGCGAGTAAGAAATAGAATCAGGGTGTGGACTTTTGTGTGATCCCACAGTCCATGTTCTTAACCACTCTGATGTACTGACTCCACGGTATATGAGATGACTGATATATATTTCTAATAAAAGTGTTTTCCTTGCTTGTTCAAAAACTCTTTTAAAACTTCATGTAGTCCTGCACATATCTACAACTTAACAGATTTAGTGAAGACTCAGAGAAAAGCTAAGCAGAAGTAGCAAAATAGCAGAGAAATCACTGAGGAAAGAAAGCCTGAAAGAAAATTATGATCCTCATTGTGAAAAACCCCAAAGTACGTGGTCAAGTGAACCCCAGTGTCCATGGATGAAGAGACATCCAGGTTGTTGAAAATAAATGAGACTGGCTGGGTGCAGTGGCTCGTGACTGTAATCCCAGCACTTTGGGAGACCAAGGCAGGCAGATTACCTGAGGCCAGAGTTCAAGACCAACTTGGGCAACAGGGTGAAACTCTGTCTCTACTGAAAATACAAAATTTAGCTAGGTGTAGTTGCACGTGCCTGTAATCCCAGCTATTCGGGAGGCTGAGGCACGAGAATCACTTGAACCTGGGAGGCGGAGGGTGCAGTGAGTGGAGATTGGGCCACTGCACTCCAGCCTGGGAAACAGAGCGAGACTGTCTCAAATTAATTAATTAATTGATTAATTAATTAAATAAAAAATAAAAGAGACTGCCTATGAGGACCTTTTGTAGACTGAGAGAACATGGTTGTTTTTACTCTAACACATAGAACAGATCGAAATGTAAGTAAAACTAACACGTTTTAAATAAAGTTATAGTTCACATGAAGGTTAAGGCTCTCTCTGGCTGCCACTACTTTTGCCGGTTGAAGTTAATGAAGCTCTCCACCACCCTGATCCTCCTGAGGGGCCTGGAGGCAATTTGAGCTTGCTTCACTTCCTCAATCTTCATATTCTTAGAATCTGCCTTTCCGCCTCTAGCCCCCAGAGAAGTAAAACTGTCAGGATTTTCAGGCTACTGCTGGACGTGAGCACTGCAAGGACAAATATGCTTCAAGGAGATATGACTTCATGTGAGTCATTTGTGTTCCTAGAATGCAGGCCTCAGGAGGGACAAAAGACATCATGGGCAAAACTGAGCTGAAATGAATGGTATTCGAAGGCTTTTGTGGCTCAGGTGGCCGTGTTCTGTGCACTGACTTTACAACAAAGAATCATGGTTGTACTCGTTTCTGGGTCCCATCCAGGGGATCTCAGTTGAGGGTGTATCCCATGGCAGGGTTACCCACATTTGGAAATGACGACAATTGAGGGACGGGCGTGGGTTACATGAAAGTTCATGGCTTCCTCCACACTGTGACTCATTTAACCCATGTTCTGACCATAACTTCCATCTGCCTTCAGGCTCTTTGTATAATAGGGAAATAAAATCTTCATTCCTTCCTTTTCATTTTCTGCAGCACTTTTTAGCAGCTTTTTCTGATGAACACACACTGAGACATGCTAGTTCCAACTCCCAGTTTGCTTGAGATGTTATTTCGCATCTGCTTCAGAGCTGCTTTGTTAACCTCTTGAGCGTCTGTGTCTTTTTATGTCCTCTGCCTATGATCTAATTAGATCATAAGTCTTTGAGACCAGGATGGATCTTTTCATTCTTCAGTATACCTGAAGTTACATCTCACATGTTTACAAGATACATAGGAGTTCATGATTGACCAAAAGCAAACAGAAATTGTTCCTCCATCCCTATGCAGTGTGCGAGTATCTGGGCTGGGTTTGAACAAGAAAGAATCACCTTCTAGGTAGAAAGAACCAATCAATCAGATAAGAAATGTATAAAGTTTTTCAGCACAAATTTATATAGATGACTCAAAACACATAAAAAAAGGAAATATGGAATGTTAAAATATTTTTGTTTTCAAGAAGGTGTTTTTCATCAGTTCATTTTATTTAGAACATTATCTGCATGGGGTCAAAATATCATTTCCTCTTACTCTATACTTAGGACAGATCTATTGTTTTCCTTTATTATTAATAAAAAATAATTCCAAATTAGTTCCCCATTAGACAAAAGTGCAAACATACACCAGAGGCCAAAGTCACCCAGTAGTCTTAATAACTTTTTCAGGAAAGAGAAAAAAGGATCTGGTAACTTCCTCCTTATTGAACAATATGTCACTCCCTTGTTTAAAACCTATGAATGGCCAGGGTCAGTGGCTCATGCCTGTAATCCCAGTGCTTTGGGAGGCCAAGGCGAGTGGATCACCTGAAGTCAGGAGTTCGAGACCAGCCTGGCCAACATGGTGAAATCCCATCTCTACTAAAAATACAAAATTAGCCGGGCATGGTGACCCACGCCTGTAGTGCCAGCTACTCGGGAGGCTGAGACAGGAGAACTGTTTGAACCTGACAGGCAGAGGTTGCAGTGAGCTGAGATCGCACCACTGCACTCCAGCCTGGGCAGGACAGAGTAAGACTCCATCTCAAAATAAATAAATAAATAAATAAAATAAAACCCATCAATGGTTCTAGTCGGCTTTCAGAATTCAATTGAGACTCTTCAGAATGGCTTATAAACATCCACCTGTCCTGATGCCATGCACCCCATCTGCCTCTCACTCTGTGGCCCCACATTCTCGTCTCCCCCACCTCCATACCTCCCCACCCCATTGCAGCCTCGGCTTCAGTCGTTCTTTCAGTTCCTTGAAGATGTGATGCTCTCTATCCTGTCTGGCTTTAGTATATGACATTCTTCCCATCCCAGCTAACTCCCTCTTCAACCTTTAAGTCTCACTTTAAATGTCGATTCATCTCAGAAGTATTCCCTGGCTCCAGGTTTGAGTTAGCGGCATGGCCTCCCCCAACCCCCCTCTTTTTTTTTGGCCTTATAATTGCCTGTTATCTTTTCTGTATTCTCACTGGAAACTCAGTATATGGCAGGGATCATGAAAAGTATATTCATATATGTGTATTTGTACATATCTGTGTAAGCTTAATGTATACATACATGTATATATAATAAAATGAGTAGGAGAGAGGTAGAGGGATTTGTCTCCCTTCTCATGATCTAGTGTCCTGGAGTTAGGTATTTTCGAGTGCTGGGCACAGGGAAATCCCGGGTTACCCGGAAAGTGGGAGTTCATGGTGAGGACACTCGTAGATATGAGGAAGATCGGTGGAAGCTCTGCGGGCTCACAGCCATGCCATCCTTGGAACAGGGCAAGAAGGACCCCCAGACTGGGCCCCATACTTTGTAGAGTGTCTTACACGTTAAAAAAAAAACTGAAATATAAAGACTTTTTAAATTTGATATCATAAAAGGTTTTTGAAATTTTGCTCCCCCTTTGAGTGAATGGCATTATGGGAGAAGGAGGCACAAGATGCATTGGCCCACAGAGTCAGTACAGACAAGGCTGAGAGTGCGGCAATATGTGTACATGGATGGTGGGGTTGGGGGGGGATCAAGTTTAAAATTGTCTGCCTTAAATCACATGAAGTGGGCATCTGTGCAGATGAGGTTACCCAGATATCTTTGCTTCCTTGCTCCTCCCTGCTGGGGTCATGTAGTTTGGGCAGGTGCTTAGAACCACCTGAAAATCTTATGTCAGAAAAGTGAGGCATTGGGGAAGGTCATCTATGCACTATAGGGCACTTGAACCAGTCGATTCCCATTCTAGGCTTGGGCAGGTCTAGTTATGCTGTGGTGTCAGAGCCCAGCTTCCAGCCTCTCTTGCCCTCAGAGAGCCACACTAACACTCAGGCTGACAGGCTGCTGGCCTGGAGGTTGGGGGCTGGAGGTGAGAGGTAGTGAAGGGATGGAATAAAGTGGAAGCGGGGACAGAGGAGTTCACACAACTTTGGCCTCTAGTCTGTGAGGGCCACATCTGAGGAATAAGCTGCAGGTTGTCGGTTGGGAATAAGAGCTGAGCCATGGGCATGGGTTGATGCGTAACTTCTAAATATTTAGACAAATAGTAGGATTCCACTCGCATTCTTACCCTTCACTGCCCTCCAATATTCAGAGTAGCCCTCCACCCAGCCTTGCTTCATAATCAAAAGTTCCTGTGCTAATTGACTTCCTATAAGTGGGCCTCATTACTTTCTACTTTAACTTTCTATTCAAGGAGTGATTTAACTTTTTTTCCATAAAAGGTATAATTAAAAGTAGGAATTGTATATATTTAAGGTGTACAACTTGATGTTTCCTACGTGTGTATATTGAAAAATGATCACCACATTCAAGCTAATTAGCTTGATTTATCACATCCTGTAGTTACTACTTCCCTCCTTCCTTCCTTTTCTTCTGTGGTGAGAACACTTTAGACCTACCCTCCTAGCAAATTTCAAGTAGACAATTCAGCATCATTAACTGTAGTCACGATGCTATACATTAGATTTCAAAAACTCATTCATCTTGCAGAACCAAAGATTTGTACCCTTTGCCCCAAATCTCCCCAATTCCCCATCCCCCAGTTCCTGACAGCCTCCATTCTACTCTCTGCTTCCCTGAACTTGACTTTTTAGATTCCACATATAAGTGAGATAATGCAGTATTTGTCTTTCTGTGTCTGACTTATTTCACTTAGCATAATGTCCTCCAGGTTTATTCATGTCATTGCAAGCTTTTTTATGGATGAGTACTATTCTGTTGTCTGTTTCTGTGTGTATATATATATATATCACATTTTTTATTTTTGAGAGGGAGTTTCACTCTCGTTGCCCAGGCTGGAGTTCAATGGCCTGATCTTGACTCACCACAACCTCTGCCTCCCGGGTTCAAGTGATTCTCCTGCCTCAGCCTCCTGAGTAGCTGGGATTACAGGCATGCACTGCCATGCCCGGCTAATTTTGTATTTTTAGTAGAGACAGCGTTTCTCCATGTTGGTCAGGCTAGTTTCGAACTCCCGACCTCAGATGATCTGGCCGCCTCAGCCTCCCAAAGTGCTGGGATTACAGGCATGAGCCACCGTGCCCTGCCTAGCACATTTTCTTTATCCATTTATTCATTGTTGGACATTTAGGTTGTTTCTATATCTTGGCAATTGTGAAATAATGCTGCAAAGAACATGGGAGTGGAGATACTTCTTCAAAATCCAAATTGCATTTCCTTTGGGCATATACCTAGTGGGAGTGACTAAACTTTTTTTGTGTGATAGAGTCTTGCTCTGTTGCCCAGGCTGGAGTGCAGTGGTGCCATCTCAGCTGACTGCAACCCCTGCCTTCTGGGTTCAAGCGGTTCTCGTGCCTCAGCCTCCCAAGTACCTGGGACCACAGGTGCCCACCACTACACCTGGCTAATTTTTGTATTTTCAGTAGAGTTCAGGTTTTACCATGTTGGTCAGGATGGTCTCAAACTACTGACCTCAAGCGATCTGCCTGCCTTGGCCTCCCAAAGTACTAGGATTACAGGCATGAGCCACAGCGTCTGGCCAGGAGTAACCAAACTTTTAAGGTGGACTTGTACTGATCCTATTTCTGCCTCTATTGATTTGCCAACATGCCCATGTTCAAGCTTTCTCTGAGAGAGAATCCAATTGGTTGACCACTCACTATTCAGTATGGAGCCTCTCTGTTGGGCAGACCTTTCATGATCATGTTCCAGAGACTATTTTCCCACCACGAGTGCCTTGGGTGAGGGATCACTCTTTGAGCTAATCATCTGTGGTCTCAATGGCAGGTCACACGTCTGTATCAGCATGGTGACTTTTGCTCGGGAAACCACTTTGAGCAGCAGCTCTGAAGAGACTGCAAGCAGAGGAGGTGCTCAGCTCCATGCCCTGTACGTGCTCTTTCCCCCATCCCATACCCCTATCTTGGCCACCGGATGCAACTTTTGCACTAATTTTTTTTAGACAGTCGTTTGAGCAATTATTGTCATTCCCACCTAAAATACGCCAGCTGTGAAAATGTGTGAGAATGTAATGTAAACCATTCTGACTTCTGCGAAAGAGGAAGAAAAAAATAACTCTTCCTACTTCAGTGTATGACTTAGAGCCTTTCACATTATTTAGGAAGATGTGGTCAGCTTATTTTACTGTGAATTTACTATGGTTACAGTAATACATTATGTGTCTGGGTTTCATTTCCTCTACAATGATCAAAATTTGTCATAATAAAATTAAGACAGTGGAAAAATAAGTTGTGTCTATTTGTAGACAACACATAAACTCCTTTTCATTGCACAATAGTTCAGACAAGTTTAGTGACTATCTTTGTATAATCTATAGAGAAATAGAGAAGGTAAGTTAAAAAGCTTATATCATCATGTCCTTAAGCTGACCTAAATACTGAATTGGTCATTTTTTAGTCCAGCAGTTTGGTCATACAGCCTTAGTTATACTTCATAATGTTACGTGGTACCTACCACTCTGAGTGGTATGCTATGCTCAAAAGTAAACCAGGCTGGGTGCAGTGGCTCACGCCTGAAACCCCAACACTTTGGGAGGCCGAGGCAGCTGGATCACTTGAGGTCAGGAGTTCAAGACCAACCTGGTCAACATGGCAAAATCTTGTCTCTACTAAAAATACAAAAATTAGCCAGATGCGGTGGTGCGTACCTGTAATCCCAGCAACTCGGGAGGCTGAGACACGAGAATCATTTGAACCTGGGAGGGAGAGGTTGCAGAGTGAGCCAAGATTTTTGCCATTTCACTCCACCCTGTATGATGGAGTGAGACTCTGTCTCAAAAAAAAAAAAGTGAACCAGTAGGTTGACCTCAATCTTTCTTTCACACCTACTATTGGCTCCTTACTCACCTTTCCTCTGAAAGGATGCAGCAGAATTGGATAATGGGCTTTCCCGGGACACTTTTGAGTTATGGGTCCCACCTTCCTGAACCTAGTTCTACAGAATGTGGATGTGGTGTCAAAGGCTTCTCTAAAATGACCTATCTCAGTCTTTGTTCCACCTTGGGAAAAGAGCAGAAAAGAGATAAGAAAAATTGAAGCTTGAATTTGTTCTAACCAGAGAATTCAGGTTGTCAGAATCAAAAGCTTCAAATATTGGATTTCTCAACTTTGATTATTCATTGGAACCAATCACCAGAGGTCTATGTTTTCTTTTTTTCTTTTTATTTATATATATTTTTAGAGACAGGGGCTTTCTGTGTTGCCTAGGCTGGAATGCAGTGGATATTCACAGGCCTGATTATGGTACACTACAGACTCAAACTCCTGGGCTCAAGTGATCCTCCTGCCTCAGCGTCCTGAGTAGCTAGGACTACATGTGAGTGTCACCATGCTCGGCCAGAACTACGTTTTGAGCACTCACACTTTAGTGCCAACCTGAGGATTCCAATGTCAAAGTCAAGGGTGGAGATTGGCATGTGTTTATATTTTAAGTTTCTAATGGTAAATTGATACTTAGGCAGGTTTGAGAAGTTTATAATTTGCTCTTTTCCCTCCTCCATTAGTAAGCAAGAGTTTTATTTCACTAAATGATAGACAGCACACATTGGTGCTATCCCTGCCTTAGGAGGAGAAAAGTTGGTTTTCAAGAGTAACTTCCTCAATCCACCACAGCCCTTGAAAGAAAAGTGTGCAGAATCAACAAAACAGAATCATCCAACAACGAAGCAGCCTGACTTTGGATATTTACTTTCCTCAGAAATTCTTGTGTTTCCATATCACTTCTGTTTCTTAGGTATTGTGTTTGTTTTGGGGGAACATCAATTACAGATGTTTGGTGTAGTATTACATATGGGACTTCAACTGAATTCCTGAGAAAGTCAAAACAAATTGGAATACTACTCAGCAATTAAAAGAAACAAACCACGTACATGCAACAATAGGAAAGAATCTTAAAAACACATTACTGGTAAGAATTCAGACATAACATGTTATATACTGCCTAATTTACTTATGTGACATTCTAGAAAGTACAAATGTACAGATCAATGGTCTCCAGGGGCTGGGAGTAGGATACAGGGACTGATGCAAAAGGGCGAAAGGAATTTTCTGAGGTAATGGAAATGGCTATGTCTTCCTTTAATCTAGCACATGATGTTTACTGGAGGACAATATGGCCTAGGTTGTTAAAGCAATGCTTGGGTGTCAGGTGAACTTTCAATGCTGGGTTAAACTGTATTCTTTCTTCTGCTTGATCAAGTCTACTGTTGAGCCCCTTATCTTCATTTGTTTAGGCTACTATAACAAAATATCTTAGGGTGTCTTATAAACAATAGAAATGTATTTCTCACAGTTCTGGAGGCTGAGAAGTTCAAGACCATGGTGCTGACAGATTTGGTGTTTGCTGATGGCCCAGTTTCTGATTCATGGATAACACCTTCTTGCTATGTCCTCACAGAGTGGAAGAGGCTCTCTCATATAAGGGCACTAACCCCAATCATGAGGGCCCTGTTTTCAAGACCTAATTACCTCCTAATCCCCAATGTTATCATCTTGGGAATTAGGATTTCAACAAAGAAATTTTGGGGGTGGGACACATTCAGACCATGGCACACTGAAATGCAACTTTGCATTTTTTCCTTCCTCTGAGCCCCTGGCACAACCATTGTTATATTTTCTGCTTCTATGAGTCTATTTTAGATACCTCATCTGAGTGGAATCATGTGGTATTTAATATTTGTCCGCTAATACTGGTTTATTTAGCATGATCTCCTCAAGGTGCCTAAAGGTTCATTTTATTTAGCATGATTTCCTCAAGGTTAGGATTTCTAACAGGATTTCCTTCTTTCTTAAGGCTGAATAATATATCTTTATGTATATAATATATATAAAGAAATATACATCTTTATATATATATGTATACACACAGACACACACACACACCTCCCTATATACTACATCTTCACTTTTTTTGAGACAGGGTCTCACTCTGTTGCCCAGGCTGGAGTGCAGGGGCACCATCTCTGCTCGCTCTCACTACAACCTCTGCCTCCCGGGGTCAAGCGATTCTCCTGTCTCAGCCTCCCAAGTAGCTGGGATTACAGGTGCCTGCTGCCACACCCAGCTAATTTTCATACTTTTGGCAGAGATGGGGTTTCATTATGTTGGCCAGGCTGTTCTCGAACCCCTGACCTCAGGTAATCTGCCTGTCTTGGCCTCCCAAAGCACTTGGATTACAGGCATGAGCCATCACACCCGGCCTATAATACATTTTTCCTTCCTTCCTTCCTTCCTTCCTTCCTTCCTTCCTTCCTTCCTCGTCCTTTCCTTTTCTTTTTCTTTCTTTCTTTTCTTTTCTGTCTTTTCTTTTCTTCTTTCTTTCCTTCCTTCCTTCCTTATTTCTTTTTCTTTTCTTTCTCTCTTTTTTCTTTTTTTTTCTTCCAGAGTCTTGTTCTGTCACCCAAGCTGGAGTGCAGTGGTGCAATCTCAGTCTCAGCTCACTGCAACCTCCACCTCCCAGGTTCAAGCGATTCTGGTACCACAGCCTCCTGAGTAGCTGGGATTACAGGCGCGTGCCGCCATGCCTGGCTGTATTTTGTATTTTTAGTAGAGATGGGATTTCACCATATTGGCCAGGCTGGTCTCAAACTCCTGACCTCAAGTGATCTGCCCACCTGAGCCTCCCAAAGTGCTGGGATTACAGGCGTGAGTCACCGCACCTGGCTAATACATATTCTTTAACCATCCATCTGTCGATGGACATTTAGGATATTTCTACATCTTAGCTGTTATGAATAATGCTTCATTGAACATAAGAGTGCAAATACATCCTATTTTCAGTTGTTCTGAATAAACATTCAAAAGTGGTATTGCTGGATCACATGGTAGTTCTATTTTTAATTTTTGAGGAATCTTCAAACTGTTTTCCACAGTGGCTGAGCCATTTTACATCCCCACAAACAGTATATTAAAGTCCTAACTTCTTCACATCCTTGTCAACACTTGTGATTTTCTCTTTTCTTTAATGATGCTATCCTAACAAGTGTACAGTAATATCTCATTGTAGATTTGATTTGCATTTCTTTGATAATTAGCGATGTTGAACATCTTTTCATATACCTGTTGGCCATTTGTATGTCTTCTTTGGAGAAATGTTTATTCAATCCTTTGCCCAATTTTTTAAAAAAATGGGTTATCAGTTATTTTTGCTATTGAGTTGTAAGACTCTCTTATATATTTTGGATATTAATCCCTTATCAGATATATGGTTTGCAAATATTTTCTCCCATTCCATAGGTTGACTCTGTTGATAGCTTCCTTTGCTACACAGAAGCATTTTAGTTTGATGGTGTCTCACTCATCTATTTTTGCTTTTGTTGCTTGTGGTTTTAGGGTCACATCCAAGAAATAAATGTCAAGACCAATGTTATCAAGGTTTTTCCCTATGTCTTCTTCTAGAGTTTTTATAGTTTCAGGTCATATATATATATATGTAAGTCTTTAATCCATTTTGAGTTGATTTTTGTGTATGGTATAAGATAACAGTCCAATTACATTTTTTGCACGTGAATGTTTTCTCATTTTTAAAAGCTGAGTATTGAAATCTCCCACTGTTATTGTATTGCTATTTCCCTATTCACTTCTACCAATGTTTGCTTCATATAACTAAGTCCTTGGATGTTGGGTGCATATATGTTTATAGCTGTTTATCTTGCTGGTGAATTTACCTTTTTATCAATAAATAATGTCCTTCTTTGTCTTTTGTCATGATTTTTGACTTAGAGTCTATTTTATCTGTCTTTGAGTTCACTGATTCTTTCTTCTGCTTGACTAAGTCTGCTGTTGAACCCCTTATCTTAATTTGTTGGGCTACTATAACAAAACACCTTAGACTGCATTGCTCATAAACAACAGAAATTTGTTTCTCAAAGTTCTGGAAATCGGGAAGTCCAACATCAAGGTGCCAGCAGATTTGGTGCCTGGTAAGGGCCCGCTTCCTTCATAGAGGAAGATCTTTCCACTGTAACTTCACATTGTATTCTGCAGCTCCAGGATTTTTGTTTGGTTCTTTTTTATATTTTCTATCTCTTTGTTGACGTTCTCATTTTGTTCATGTATCATTTTCTTGAGCTCTTTAAGCATCTTTATAACATCTTGACTTTTTTCAGGCAATTCATATACCTCTGTTTCTTTAGGATCATGTTTTTGGAGGTTTATTTTGTTTCTTTGATTGGGCCAGACTTTCTGTTTCTTTGTATGCCTTGTAACTGTGTTGGGATCCACACATTTGAAAAAACAGCCACCTCTCCCAGTCTTTATGGGCTGACTTTGAACAAGAAAATACCCTCACCAATTATCCCAACTAGAGATTCTGGGGTCTCTCAAACTTTTTCTGTGGGTGCATTATCTCTGTATTTGGGCACATAAATTCTGAGTTAGAGGGATTTGCCAGTTTATTTTTTCAGGAGCTCACAATCTCTTGCTCCCTCTGGTGTCTGCCTACAACACTGAAGATTTTCTGGAGCTGCTTCAAGCTGCCCCATTCTCTTTTGGTTTTAGCAACCTCCAGGCTTCTAGCATATTCCAGGTGCTGTGAGTCTAGTGATACAGAAACCAGTGCCTTGGGCAGCCCCCGGAATAGTTGGAACATGGACATACATGGAATTCTTCTCTTTCTACCCCAAGGAGGAGGCTATGGAGCTATGTTGGCCTCTATCTGCTATACCACAGGCCCTTCTAAGCAGTATCAAGCTGCCCAATTCTTTCATTGTCAGTGGTCCCTACACCTCTATATTGTCAGGTCCTGTCAGTGCTCTGAGACAGGTGAGACAGAAACCAGTCCCTTGGCAGCTCCCTGCAAAACCAGAATATTGAACACATGCTCCAACACTTTTCCTCCCCAGGGAAAAGCCAGGAGTTGGTGATTTTCTCCTACTTATTTTACACTGAGCCAGGAGGAGCAAGTACATCAAGTGAGTGCTGCAAACCTTCACTTTTGTTCTTAGCAGCCTTCAACCTGACACTCTTTCCTATCTGCACTTAGATTCAGGCAAGACAGAAACCAGTCCCTTGACCAGTCCCCCAAAGAGTCTGAATGTTGGATGTATTGTCTAGCCTTCTCTTTCCCTCCCCAAGCAGAAGACAGGAGCTGGAAGTTTTCTTTTGATCATTCACACTGAAATGGGAGAAACGACTAGGGTGAGTGAGTGCCATGAGTTTTTCTACTGGCTTTAGTGAGACTGGTTTTGCCTTCCCTTGAAGTGCAGGAACCTCCTAACTGGTTTCTGGTTTTCTTATAAAGGGAATTGATTTATGTATTCTTGTTGATTCAGTGTCTCCCTGCCGGGAAGTAGAGTCTGGCGCTTGCTATTCTGCTATCTTGCTGACATAACTCCTTAGATGGTTTGTATTTTGTGGTTTGCATCTTAAATTGCCAACACTCTGCAAAGTATAAATTTTACTGTATGAAAATTATATATATTTTACTGTATGAAAATTACACATAATTATGTATGTAAATTATACTTCAGTGAATATGACTTAAAAATAAACCAATAAAAAATTAATGTAACAAAAAGTTAAAAAAAATCCAAACAACGATATAACCTAAACTCTCCTGGATATTGTCCCTTGATACTCAGCAATTTATATATCATTAAGTTCCATTTAGAACATGGCTTTGTATGGATAAAATTTTCTCTTCTTTATATTTTTTTGGTAGAGATAGGATCTTCACCATGTTAGCCAGGCTGGTCTTGTACTCCTGGACTCAAGCAATCTGTTCACCTCAGCTTTCCAAAGTGTTGAGATTACAGGCGTGAGCCACTAAAATAGGCCCAAATTTTCGAATGTATGGTCTGTGCTTACCTCTGGTTTAAATTTTTTTTCTTTCTATTCTCAAGTATGATTTTAACCATATTCTAAAATTTTCAATACCATTGAGAAGATATCATACAGGGTTCGTCATTTCTAAATAAAAACTAAGTTTCATTCTACATTCATCACTGCATTCTCAGTGCCTAAAAAATGTCTGGGACATAATAACGTTCAGTAATTAAAAAAAAATGTAAATGAATAGAATGTCCTTTGACAATTCACTGTCAAAGTGGTTAAGAAAATTAGGCTTCAGAGTTAGCTCCTGTTTTTGAATCTTGACTTTGCCAGTTAGAAGCTGTGTGGCCTTGGATAGTCTGAGGCTCATTACCTCTGTTTGCAAAAGGGGATAATAATAATGCTTACGACACATGGAAAGTGCTTGGCTTAATGAGAGCTTAACAAATGACACACTTCCCTTGTCTAAGTGTTGTTATTCAAATAATAATTTCTCATCAGTTCTTTCCTACACATTTTCTTAATTGGCTGATTAATAGCAATCTGTGTTCATTCCAATCGATTTTGAGGAGATTTGAAATGCCAACTAAACTGTTTCTTTACAGCATTTTACTTTTACTCTCAAATATAATTTCATTACTCATTTCCACTTTCAGTAGTTGACAGAACCTGGCAAATGACCAACATAAACTATGCCTTCAATAAATGTCATGTTCCTTATTCACATATTTATACCCACTGTTTCTCATTTTCTCAAAGCTCTTCACTTGGCACAAGAACTGCATTAGAGTGGAGCCACCTCATCTCATCTATTCCTATCTCATTCCACTTGCTTTCCTGTTCACAAGCCTGACCCTAGCGGGCTTCTGGTCTGATTTCCTCGTTTCTCCAGTTCTAGTTTCCAGGAGGCTCCAGTCTCTGGCTCTGTTCTCTTGGGTTCCTCACCTTAGCTCTCCTTACAACCACTATTACTGTTGAATCACAGGACATCTTTCTCCTCCATGCCTCACCCACCATCCACTGTCATGAAAGAAAAGCAACAATTGATATCCTGCAGGCCCAGGCATTAACTGTGTTTGTTATATTTGCTTCAAGCTGTTGTTTGAATAATTTATTATATATGTATGCATAGTATATTATTACTATACATAATTAACAATAATTTATATTAACAATAATTTATATTAACAATAATTTATTATATGTGTATGTATAGTATATTATTAAATATATTTATGTTGTAGGAAAAACTGGGTTCTTGTCACACGACCAGGAAAGATTGTTATGAGCATCCATGTGAAGAGACCACCAAACATGCTTTGTGTGAGCAATAAAGCTTTTTTAATCACCTGGGTGTGGGCGGACTGAGTCTGAAAAAGAAGGCAGCAAAGAGAGATAGGTGTGGGGCAGCTTTACAGGATTTGGGTAGGTAGTGGAAAATTACAGTTAAAGGGGATTGTTCTCTTGCGGGCAGGGGCGGGGGTCACAAGGTGCTCAGTGGGGAGCTCCTGAGATTCATTGTCCAAGAGAAGGAATGTCACAGGGTCAATTGATCAGTTAGGGTGGGGCAGGAACAAATCACAATGGTGGAATGTCATCAGTTAAGGCAGGAACTGGCTATTTTCATTTCTTTTGTGGTTTTTCAATTGCTTCAGGCCATCTGGATGTATTTGTGCAGGTCACAGGGGATATGATGGCTTAGCTTGGGCTCAGAGGCCTGACAAAGATTAGGCTCACAGACAATTTAAAGGGTGAGAAGGAACAGAATGTATTGGCTGAAAGGGAAAAACAACACAGCAAAATGCAATGAAGCCCTGCTAACAGGCTCTCCACCTCACCAATTGAATCCCAGGTTTCCACACAGGAAGAGGAGGGGCCAGGCTCCTCCCAACTGCAAATGGCGTAAACTTCCGTGGCTCCACCCCATTCTCCCAGTGCGCAGGCTGGTTGGAGATGCTCTGGTGGTCCCTTTATACTTGGCTGTCTCCTTTATATATAGTAATTTGTAATATTTAATATTTCTATAATAATTTATTTCTCTGGCAAATATTTAATATACTTATCACAGAAAGACAATATTACAGATAGTGTTGAAGCTCCCCCTTCTCTATGCATCTAAAAGTTTTCTTTTGGAATTAAAACTTTGCTCATTGTTTTAGAGTGATGCGTGTGTGACTGAAAATCACTTGGTAAAATTTAAGTAGCACCTAAAGAGTGTGGTGCAGAGATCAGCTTAGGAGTCCTTCTCTTCTCTGTTTTTTGAAGCATGTCTACCAGAAGCTTCTGGTAGGGGGCCACACTATGAGAATTACTTACAGTTTTACTCCTACTCTAATTATCCTCACTTAACCCAACTCAAAATTTGCATAAATCAACAAAGCTTCAGGATGCATTTCTGCTGCTCTTCAACAAGACCTGGAGACTGACACTCACTTCTATATGATCAAAGCAGCCAGATGATTTAGCTTTTTTGAACCATAAACTTTTGTGACAGAACTGATTTCCTTCCTTTTCATTCTTCCCCTTTTAGGAAAAGCATGCTTTTATTTGTTTGTTTTATAGCAAAATATTACATTAGTTTTGCTTTGAGATGAAGTCAAAATTAGCAACAGCAAGTTTTCTTGATCTTGTAGACCCTCCATCTGAATAGGAACCTAATGCTGGAGAGACCTGACACTTGATTTCCAGTAGAGTTAGGGCTGAGCAGGAATTGATGCGGGCAGGAGGGGATGGAAAAAAGACCCTAAGAAATGGAAGGGGTCTGAGGCTATCCCTTCTGAAGCACATTCCATTCCAGACAGAAAGGTGATAGGAAAATGGAAGGACAATTTTTTTTTTATTATACTTTAAGTTCTAGGGTACATGTGCACAAGGTGCAGGTTTGTTACCTATGTATACATGTGCCATGTTGGTGTGCTGCACCCATTAACTCATCATTTACATTAGGTATATCTCCTAATGCTATCCCTCCCTGCTCCTGCCACCCCATGATAGGCCCCGGTGTGTGATGCTCCCCTTCCTGTGTCCAAGTGTTCTCATTGTTCAATTCCCACCTATGAGTGAGAACATGCGGTGTTTGGTTTTCTGTCCTTGTGATAGTTTGCTGAGAATGATGGTTTCCACCTTCATCCATGTCCCTACAAAGGGACATGAACTCATCATTTTTTATGGCTGCATAGTATTCCATGGTGTGTATGTGCCACATTTTCTTAATCCAGTCTATCATTGTTGGACATTTGGGTTGGTTCCAAGTTTTTGCTATTGTGAATAGTGCTGCAATAAACATAGGTGTGCATGTGCCTTTATAGCAGCATGATTTATAATCCTTTGGGTATATACCCAGTAATGGGATTGCTGGGTCAAAGGGTATTTCTAGTTCTAGATCCTTGAGGAATCACCACACTGTGGAAGGACTATTTTAAAGCAACAGCTCTCAAGCTTTAATCTGTATCAGAAAATATAGATTGTTGAGTCCCATCACCAGAGTTTCTGAAGCCTTAGGCCTAGGGCCACTGGAGAATTAAAATTTCTAACAGATTTTCAGGGGACACTGGTGTTGCTGGTCTGGGGACAACATTATGAGAACCACTGTTTTATACCAATCCCAATACTCCAGGTCTATGCATAAATGCATAACATAAGATTCTCTTTTGTGTAACAAACTGAACTTCTGTAAGCTTCCAGATATTATTGTCATAACTATGGGTTACACACTACAGTGGGATCATTATAATTCCCTTAAAATATTTTAACCTGTGCTCAAAAACAAACTGTCAGGCCTCTGATCCCAAGCTAAGCCATCATATCCCCTGTGACCTGCACATACACATCCAGATGACCGGTTCCTACCTTAACTGATGACATTCCACCACAAAAGAAGTGAAAATGGCCTGTTCCTGCCTTAACTGATGACATTATCTTGTGAAATTCCTTCTCCTGGCTTGTCCTGGCTCAAAAGAGCCCCTACTGAGCACCTTGTGACACCCACTCCTGCCCGCCAGAGAACAACCCCTTTGACTGTAATTTTCCTTTACCTACCCAAATCCTATAAAACAGCCCTACCTCTATCTCCCTTCACTGACTCTCTTTTCAGACTCAGCCCACCTGCACCCAGGTGATTAAAAGCTTTATTGCTCACACAAAGCCTGTTTGGTGGTCCGTTCACACGGAACCGCATGAAATTTGGTGCCATGACTCGGATCGGGGGACCTCCCTTGGGAGATCAATCCCCTGTCCTCCTGCTCTTCGCTCCATGAGAAAGATCCACCTATGACCTCAGACCGACCAGCCCAAGAAACATCTCACCAATTTCAAATCTGTTAAGCGGTCTCTTTTTACTCTCTTCTCCAACCTCCCTCACTATCCCTCAATCTCTTTCTCCTTTCAATCTTGGCACCACACTTCAATCTCTCCCTTCTCTTAATTTTAATTCCTTTCATTTTCTGGTAGAGACAAAGGAAACACGTTTTATCCGTGGACCCAAAACTCCGGCGCAGGTCACGGACTGGGAAGGCAGCTTTCCCTTGGTGTTTAATCATTGCAGGGATGCCGCTCTGATTATTCATCCACATTTTGGAGGTGTCAGACCATGCAGGGACGCCTGCCTTGGTCCTTCACCCTTAGCGGCAAGTCCCCCTTTTCTGGGGTAGGGGCAAGTACCCCAACCCCTTCTCTCCATGTCTCTACCCCTTCTCTGCTTTTCTGAGGGAGGGGCAAGAAACCCTCAACCCCTTCTCCTTCACCCTTAGCAGCAAGTCCTGCTTTTCTAGGGGGCAAGAACCCCCAAATCCCTTATTTCCATGCCCCAACCTCTTATCTCTGCACCCCAATCCCTTATTTCTGTGCCCCAACCTCTTATCTCTGCACCCCGATCCCTTATTTCTGCACCCCGACCTCTTATGTCTGCGCCCCGATCCCTTATTTCCGCACCCTGACCTCCTGTCTCTGCTCCCCAACCCCTTATTTCCACGCCCCGACCCCTTTCCCGCTTTTCTGGAGGGTAAGAACCCCCGAACCCCTTCCCTCCGTGTCTCTACGCTTCTCTTCAAACTTGCCTCCTTTACTATAGGCAACCTTCCACCTTCCATTCCTCTTTCTCCCTTAGCCTGTGTTCTTAAGAACTTAAAACCTCTTCAACTCTTGCCTGACCTAAAATCTAAGCATCTTATTTTCTTCTGAAATGCTGCTTGACTCCAATACAAACTCAACAGTAGTTCCAAATAGCCAGAAAATGGCACTTTCAATTTTTTCATTCTACAAGATCTAAATAATTCTTGTCATAAAATGGGCAAATGGTCTGACTTGCCTGACGTCCAGGCATTCTTTTACACATAGGTCCCTCCCTAGTCTCTGTTCCTAATGCAATTCATCCCAAATCTTCTTTCCCTCCTGCCTGTCCCCTCAGTCCCAACCCCAAGCGTCACTGAGTCTTTCTAATCTTCCTTTTCTACAGACCCATCTGCCCTCTCCCATCCTCACCAGGCTGAGCTAGGTCCCAATTCTTCCTCAGCCTCCGCTCCTCCACCCTATAATCCTTTTGTCACCTCCCTTCCTCACACCTGGTCCCACTTACAGTTTCATTCCGTGACTAGCCCTCCCCCACCTGCCCAGCAATTTACTTTAAAAAGGTGGCTGGAGCTAAATGCATAGTCAAAGTTAATGCTCCTTTTTCTTTATCCCAAATCAGATAGCGTTTAGGCTCTTTTTCATCAAATATGAAAACCCAGCCCAGTTCATGGCTCATTTGGCAGCAACCCTGAGATGCTTTACAGTCCTAGAACCTAAAAGGTCAAAAGGCGGTCTTATTCTCAATATACATTTTATTATCCAATCTGCTTCCGACATTAAATAAAACTCCAAAAATTAAATTCCAGCTCTCAAACCCAACAACAGGACTTAACCTTTCCTTCAAGGTGTACAATAATGGAGTAGAGGCAACCAAGTAGCAACACATTTCTGAGATGCAATTCCTTGCCTCCACTGTGAGACAAACCCCAGCCACATGTCCAGCACACAAGAACTTCCAAACACCTAAACTGCAGTGGCCAGGCATTCCTCCAGACCCACCTCCCGCAGGAGCTTGCTACAAGTGCCAGAAATCTGGCCACCAGGCCAAGGAATGCCTGCAGCCCAGGATTCCTCCTAAGCCACGTCCCATCTGTGCAGCACCCCGCTGAAAATCGGACTGTTCAACTCACCTGGCAGCCACTCCCAGAGCCCCTGGAACTCCGGCCCAAGGCTGTCTGACTGACTCCTTCCCAGATCTTCTTGGCTTAGTGGCTGAAGACTGACGCTGCCCGATTGCCTCGGAAGCCCTGCAGACCATCATGGATGCAAAGCTTTAGGTAACTCACACAGTGGAGTGTAAGTCCATCCCCTTCTTAATCAATACGGAGGCTACCCACTCCACATTACCTTCTTTTCAAGGGCCTGTTTCTCTTGCCTCCATAACTGTTGTGGGTATTGACGGCCAGGCTTCTAAACCTCTTAAAACTCCCCAACCCTGGTGCCAACTTAGACAATACTCTTTTAAGCACTCCTTTTTAGTTATCCCCACCTGCCCAGTTCCCTTATTAGGCCGAGACACTTCAACTAAATGATCTGCTGCCCTGACTATTCCTGGACTACAGCTGCATCTCATTGCTGCTCTTCTTCCCAATCAAAACCCTCCTTTGCATCCTCCTCTTGTATCCCCCCACCTTAACCCACAAGTATAAGATACCTCTACTCCTTGGTGACCGATCATGCATCCCTTACCATCCCATTAAAACCTAATCACCCTTACCCCACTCAATGCCAATATCCCATCCCACAGCACGCTTTAAAAGGATTAAATCCTGTTATTACTCGCCTGCTACAGCATGGCCTTTTAAAGCATATAAACTCTCCTTACAATTCCCCCATTTTACCTGTCCTAGAACCAGACAAGCCTTACAGGTTAGTTCAGGATCTGCACCTTATCAACCAAATTGTTTTGCCTATCCACCCTGTGGTGTCAAACCCATATACTCTCCTATCCTCAATACCTCCCTCCACAACCCATTATTCTGTTCTAGATCTCAAACATGCTTTCTTTACTATTCCTTTGCACGCTTCATCACAGCCTCTCTTTGCTTTCACTTGGACTGACCCTGAAACCCATCAGGCTCAGCAAATTACCTGGGCTGTACTGCCACAAAGCTTCACAGACAGCCCCCATTACTTCAGTCAAGCCCAAATTTCTTCCTCATCTGTTACCTATCTCAGCGTAATGCTCATAAAAACACACGTGCTCTCCCTGCCGATCATGTCCAGCTGATCTCTCAAACCCCAACACCTTCTACAAAACAACAACTCCTTTCCTTCCTAGGCATGGTTAGATACTTTCAACTTTAGATACCTGGTTTTGCCATGCTAACAAAACCATTATATAAACTCACAAAAAGAAGCCAAGCTGACCCCATAGATCCTAAATCCTTTCCCCACTCCTCTTTCTGTTCCGTGAAGACAGCTTTAGAGATTGCCCCCACCCTAGCTGTGACTCACAGCAACCCTTTTCATTACCCACAGCCGAAGTGCAGGGCTGTGCAGTCGGAATTCTTACACAAGAACCAGGACTGTGCCCTGTAGCCTTTTTACCCAAACATGACCTTACCGTTTTGTTTAGCCCTCAAGTCTGCGTGCAGTGGCTGCCGCCGCCCTAGTACTTTTAGAGGCCCTTAAAATCACAAACTATGCTCAACTCACTCTCTACAATTCTCATAACTTCCAAAATCTGTTTTCTTCCTCACACCTGACGCATATACTTTCTGCTCCCCCAGCTCCTTCAGCTGTACTCACTCTTTGTTGAGTCTCCCACAATTACCATTGTTCCTGGCCCGGACTTCAATCGGCCTCCCACATTATTCCTGATACCACACCTGACCCCCATGACGCTATCTCTCTGATCCACCTGACATTCACCCCATCTCCCCATATTTCCTTTTTCCTGTTCCTCACCCTGATCACACTTGGTTTATTGATGGCAGTTCCACCAGGCCTAATGGCCACACACCAGCAAAGGCAGGCTATGCTATAGTACAAGCCACTAGCCTGCCTCTTAGAACCTCTCATTTCCTTTCCATCGTGGAAATCTATCCTCAAGGAAATAACTTCTCAGTGTTCCATCTGCTATTCTACTACTCCTCAGGGATTATTCAGGCCCCCTCCCTTCCCTACTCATCAAGCTCGGAGATTTGCCCCTTCCCAGGACTGGCAAATTGGCTTTACTCAACATGCCCCGAGTCAGAAAACAAAAATACCTCTTAGTCTAAGTAGACAGTTTCACTGGATAAGTAGAGGCCTTTCCTACAGGGTCTGAGAAGGCCACCACAGTCATTTCTTCCCTTCTCTCAGACATAATTCCTCTGTTTACCCTTCCCACCTCTATACAGTCTGATAACGGACCAGCCTTTATTAGTCAAATCAGCCAAGCAGTTTTTCAGGCTCTTAGTATTCAATGAAACCTTTATATCCCTTACAGTCCTCAGTCTTCAGGAAAAGTAGAACGGACTAATGGTCTTTTAAAAACACACCTCACCAAGCTCAGCCACCAACTTAAAAAGGAATGGACAATACTTTTACCACTTTGCCTTCTCAGAATTCAGGCCTGTCCTCAGAATGCTACAAGGTACAGCCCATTTGAGCTCCCGAATAGATGCTCCTTTTTATTAGGCCCCAGTCTCATCCCAGACACCAGACCAACTTAGACTGTGCCCCCAAAAAACTTGTCATCCCTACTATCTTCTGTCTAGTCATACTACTATTCACCGTTCTCAACTACTCATACATGCCCTGCTCTTGTTTACACTGCCAGTTTACAATGTTTCTCTAAGCCATCAGAGCTGATATCTCCTGGTACTATCCCCAAACCGCCACTCTTAACTCTTAAAGTAAATAAATAATCTTTGCTGGCAAGGCTATACTGAACCTCCTTAGGCACTCTCTAATTAGATGTCCTAGGTCCTCCCAATTCTTAGTCCTTTAATACCTGTTTTTCTCCTTCTCTTATTTTGTTTAGTTTTTCAATTCATACAAAACCATATCCAGGCCACCACTAATAATTCTAGATGAGAAATGTTTCTTCTAACAACCCCACAGTATCACCCCTTATCACAAAATCTTTCTTCAGCTTAATCTCTCCCACTCTAGGTTCCCATGCCACCCCTAATCCTGCTCAAAGCAGCCCTGAGAAACATTGTCTATCATCTCTCCATACTACCCCCCAAAATTTTCACCGCCCCAACACTTTACCACTACTTCGTTTTATTTTTCTTATTAATATAAGAAGACAGGAATGTCAGGCTTCTGAGCCCAAGCTAAGCCATCATATCCCCTGTGACCTGCACATACACATCCGGATGGCTGGTTCCTGCCTTAACTGATGACATTCCACCACAAAAGAAGTGAAAATGGCCTGTTCCTGCCTTAACTGCTGACATTGTGAAATTCCTTCTCCTGGCTCATCCTGGCTCAAAAGCTCCCCTACTGAGCACCTTGTGACACCCACTCCTGCCCGCCAGAGAACAACCCCTTTGACTATAATTTTCCTTTACCTACCCAAATCCTATAAAACGGCCCCACCCCTATCTCCCTTCACTGACTCTCTTTTCGGTCTCAGCCCGCCTGCACCCAGGTGACTAAAAGCTTTATTGCTCACACAAAGCCTGTTTGGTGGTCTCTTCACATGGATGCGCATGAAACAAAACTCTTGGCATCCAAATTAAGCCATCAAATCCTCAGCTTCCACAGTCAAGGCTCTTTTAGAATTTGTCTAGTGGGTTTTCTGGTGAAAACTAGACTGCCCCCCAAAAGCGTGGGCTCCCCTTTTATCACTGACCTTTGCTTGAGTCACTTTCTAGACATTATTAGATGGCAACAAAGAATGGAAAAGCACAAACTAAACTGATATGCCATGTGCTGACTGATCCAGATTCAAGTGGTAACTGAGACAACTGAAGACTGAAAATGGCTTCCTGTTGATAGCACCCTGGTCTTGCTGCATACTTGCTGCTTTTGTGTTCTCATTATTAACACAGAATTTCGGCCTTTTAAAAAACGTATCGCATGTGAGTATGGATCAATTGCTATAAAGTTGAATTTGTATAAGAAGCATGCTGTGTAACCCGGGAAGCACATTCATCTTCACTGTAGTAATAATGCTTTTCCTATGTGCCAGTTGCCATATGTTTTACAGGTGTTAATTCGTGTACTCCTCAGAACAACCCTGTGAAGGGGGTACTATATTTATAAAGGAGGAAACAAGCACAGAGAGGTTGAGGTATGTACTGAAGGTGACACAGTAAGTGGCACAGCCAGGATGTTAGCTCAAGTAGTCTGCATCCTGTCTGAGCTCTTAACCACTAAGATATACGAGCCCTCATGGTCCCATAGACTCAGCTACTTTATTTCTGGCTTCATGTCTTCAATTTCCCTTTTTTAAATTTTATTTTATTTTATTTTTGATACAAAGTCTTGCTCTGTCACCCAGGCTGGAGTGCAGTGGTGCAATCATGGCTTACTGCAGCCTCAACCTCCTAGGCTCAAACCATCTTCCCACTTAGCTTTCTGAGTAGCTGGGACTACAGGCGTGCCACCAAGCAAGGCTTTTTTTTTTTTTTTTTAGAGACATGGTCTTGCCATGTTGCCCAGGCTAGTCTCTAACTCCTAGGCTTAAGTGATCCTCCTGTCTCTGCCTCACCTCCTAAAGTACAGGTGAGAGCCACCACTCCCGACCCCAGGAGTCTTGCTCTGTCACCCAGGCTGGAGTGGCAGTGGTGTGATCTTGGCTCACTGCAACCTCTGCCTCCTGGGTTCAAGTGATTCCCCTGCCTCAGCCTCCTGAGTAGTTGGGATTACAGGCACCTACCATGACATCCAGTTACTTTTGGTATTTTTAGTAGAAACAGGGTTAACCATGTTGCCCAGGCTGGTTTCGAACCTGTGACGTCAACTGATCTGCCTGACTTGGCCTCCCAAAGTGCTGGGATTTCAGGTGTGAGCCACTGTGCCTGGCCCCAATTTCCCTTCTTGAAGCTCTGCCGTCTTCCTATCTTCCTCATGTGCTCCACCACTCAGTTTCAGAGTTGAGATGGACTGACCCAGTCATAATTTTCCAGTCCTTCCTAGCGTCTTCTCATAGCATGCACCTAGTAGAGACAAGATCACTCTTCTTATGATACCACAATTAGTTGGTTACATGCCTATCTTTTCGGGGGGACTCTTTAAGGGGAGACATCTTATCTTATTCCTCTTTTATATCCTCCACTACTTATACTGGACCTGGCAAGTAGCAAATGCCAATTAACTGAAGATATATCACAACCCTTTCTCCACACTCTTTATTTTCCTTCTTTCCTTTATTTCTCACAGTACTTAGACTTCTAATACACTATTTGTTTTTTAATTTAAAAATTTCGTTCACTACGTGGCTGTAAGATATGCTTATTTTGGCTTTAATAGGTAAGACAATTTTCCAAAATGGTTGTGCCAATTTACAATCCTACCAGTAATGTATGAGATTCCAAACTGCTCCAAATCATTGCCAACCCTTGAAATTGACAAGTCATTTTTAATTTTAGCCATTCTGGTGATCTGGGGTGGTGGTATTCAACTGTGGTTTTAATGTGCACATTTCAATTAGCATCTTTTCATGTGCTTTGTGGCTATTGTATAGCCTGTATTGTGAAGATGCTATTGTGTTCAAGCATTTTGCCTACATTTTTTAAAAGTTGGGTTGTCTAACGATAGACTGGATTAAGAAAATATGTGTATGTATGGCACATATACACCATGGAATACTATGCAGCCATAAAAAATGACGAGTTCATGTCCTTTGTAGGGACATGGATGAAACTGGAAACCATCATTCTCAGTAAGTATCGCAAGGACAAAAAACCAAACACCGCATGTTCTCAGTCAGAGGTGGGAATTGAACAATGAGAACACATGGACACAGGAAGGGGAACATCACATTCCGGGGACTGTTGTGGGGTGGGGGGAGGTGGGGGGAGGGGGGAGGGATAGCATTAGGAGATACACCTAATGCTAAATGACGAGTTAATGGGTGTAGCACACCAATATGGCACATGTATACATATGTAACAAACCTGCACATTGTGCACATGTACCCTAAAACTTAAAGTATAATAATAATAAAAAAAGTTGTGTCTATCATTTTCTTATTGATCTATAGAAGTTCTTTATATATTTTCTATATGAATTCTTTCTATACAAAATAATGTATATGTATATTTAAAATTGACTCAGCCAATTCACTCTTAATTTCTAATAAAAAATATAAATTTCTATATAAAAAATATATAATTGACTCAGCCAATTCACTCCTGAGTTCAGAGAAATTAGTAATGTGATCAGTTATATATATGTATAAGAATGTTCATAGCAACTTTATTCCCAATATCCCCAAACTGGAAACAATAAAATGTCCAGGAGAACAATAAAAAAATTATGGCATATTTATAATACAGAATATAATACAACGAAGAATAAATTTCAGTTATGTGCAACTACATGGTGAATCTCAGATAAAATTTTGAGTGAAAGAAGCCAACACAAAACAGTACCTCCCATATAATTCCATTACTGTTTTTCTTATATATAATTTCATTAATTATATGGAATGTAGTGTTTTGTGTCTGGCTCTTTCACTCAAAAAATGAATATATACTGATACAAATCAGAATAATAGTTATCTTTGGAGAGTTATTACTTTTAGAAGGGAAACAAGGAAACCTTCTGAAAGGCTGAAAATATCCTTTCTCTATCTTGATATGGGTATTGGTTACAAATATGTAAAAGTTAATTAAACTGTTCTTAAGTTTGTATTTGTTATATCCCAGTTAAAAATAAAGTTTTTAAGGAATGTTTATATATATATGTCAGGTACTGTGGCTCACGCCTATAATCCCACCACTTAGAGATCGCCAATCTGCCGAGGTAGGTGGATCGCTTGAGCCCAGGAGTTCAAGACCAGCCCGGCCAACATGGTGAAATCCCATCTCTACAAAAAATTAGCTGGGCATGGTAGTGCATGCTTGTAGTCCCAGCTACTCAGGACTGGGACTGAGGTCCTGAGAATCACTTGAGCCTGGGAGGTCAAGGCTGCAGTGAGCTGTGATCGCACCACTGTACTCCAGCCTGGGCGAAAAAGTGAGACTCTGTCTCAAAAAAGAAAATAAAGTATTTATTTTCTGTCTCCTCCTTCTTGCCTCATGAGGGCCAGGACTTCTGACTATGATTGTACACCCAATGTCTAGGGTAGTACCTGTTATATAGTAGGTGCTCAGTATTGAATGAATTGACATGTTAATGCATGTGTGCCTGCTCAATGTCCTTATTGAAATAGCACCCACTGTTAGGCACAACCAGACTTTTATGTTTTATCTACTTTCCTTCAGACATCTTCCTGGTTAATTAAATCACATTTAGAAAGGATTAGTCCTTAGAAAAAGCCCACACAGAGGTGAGACGGAAAACCACACTGGCATTATTCTGAGAGGAGCTGTGCAGTGATGTGCAGTTCCCAGGGCTTCAGGGAACACCACAGCACATTTTCAGTGAACATGTCTAGACAGCTGAGCAGTTGAATCATATGCATAGTTACAGGAATCTGCATATGTTCCTGTATGCAGGAACTTTGGCCTGTAATCAAAACAAGGATTTTAACAAGAGTTCAGCAATTAATCTATAAAAAGAGAGTGAAGAGGAAGAGTGAAATATATACAAAAACTTGATATAAGACAAATGTGGTATTTTAAATTCTGTTGGGCACTTGATGGTTAGTTTGAAAAAGAATACTGGGATAATTGGTTATGCCGAAAATAAGTTAGCTCCTTTTTCATGCCTTATATAAAATTGAATTCTGGATAGATTAAATATCCAAATGTAAGAAAGAAAATATTTAAAGTATTTAAAAAATATTCAGGAGAACATACTTATATCTTTAAGAGTATGAGAGACACATGCTTTAAGCATTATAGGAAATCTAAAAGCCAGAAGAGAAAAGATGAACAGGCATGGAGTGAATATAACAAAGAGTCAATTTTCCTTGTAAATATAAAAGTTTTAAAGATTGATAAGAAAGAAAGAAAATAACCTAAGAGAAAAATGTGCTAAATATATGAACAGAAAATTCAAAGAAAAGCGTGTAAGTAAAAATGTTAAATCTCCCTAGCAGTCATAAAAATACAAATTAAAACAATAAGATGCCATTATTTTATCAATAATTGGTGACAACAATTTGTTTTTTTATTTTCTTGGTTCTACAGGGCTTTTTGGACATATTCATTAAATGCCTTTGGAAGAGGCCAGGCATGGTGGCTCACACCTGTAATCCCAGCACTTTGGGAGGCCAAGGCAGGCTGATTAGTTGAAGTCAGGAGTTCGAGACCAGCTTGGCCAACATGGTGAAACCCCATCTCTACTAAAAATACAAAAATTAGCCAGGCGTGGTGGTGCCCACCTGTGGTCCCAGCTACTCTGGAGGCTAAGGTGGGAGGATCGTTTGAACCCAGGAGGTGGAGGCTGCAATGAGCCGAGATTGTGCCACTGTGCTCCAGCCTGGGCAACAGAGTGAAACTCCATCTCAAATAATAAAAAATAAAATAATAATAATAATAAATGTCTTTGGAGGAGTAAACTGGAATTTAATATTTCCTCTGAGAATTGGAGGACTAATGGTAGAAAACTTCAAATAAGTAGTGCAGGTTAGAAACGTGACAAAGAAGAAAGGCAGCTGCTTACAAATATAAATGCAATGCCTCAGTCTCTCTCCTACTGCTAGCTTACTGGATGAAACCCACTTTGAGATTCTGCTTCTAAATGCCCTGCCTCCACAACCTCCATACATTCTTGCCTCCCAATATTTGTTAGGAACAAAATCTTAAAGGAATGTTTTTATTTACCACTTATTAAGTAAAAGTAGACAAAACTCGTAACTAAGGCAAAGAGAAGATAGCATGTTCTCTTTTTAATGTTTATGTTTTTATTTTTATTATTTATTTGAGACAGGGTCTCTCTTTGTCACAGCCCAGGCTTGGATGCAGTGGCACAATCTCCACTCACTGCAACCTCCGCCTCCTCCAGTGAAGCTATGCTCCCTCCCTCCTTACATTCCCAAGTAGCTTGTGTTACAGGAGCCCACCACCATGCCCAGCTAATTTTTGTATTTTTAGTGGAGACAGGGTTTCACCATGTTGACCAGGCTTATGTCGAGCCCCTGGCCTCAAGTAATCTGCCTGCCTCAGCCTCCCAAAATGCTGGGATTGAGGTGTGAACCCCTGCACTCGGCCAGCATGTCCTTTTGATTGTGTAACTGGTCCACCCAAGGATTGATCATTTAGGGGAAAGTATTATTATTTGACTTGCTATTCACTATTTATTAAAGATCTAAACTTTGTGAAGTTACATATTAATTTATAAGTTTTTGCCTGTTAGCAAAATGATTTCTGTTCAATAGAAAAGATAACCCTAATGATTATGGTTTTATTGTCCTGTAGGATATTAACCAATTTTTAAACCTAACCTAAACTTATTCTAACATTCATTTTCAAATTCCTATATATACTGAGTTTCTCAAATATTCTTTGGACCAGCTTTATCATCATGCTAATTCTCTCATTAATGAATTGAACAAATCCTCATAGAAGTCATGTTTTGAATTTTTTGAAAATTTCCTTTGGCTAGGCATGGTGGCTCATGCCTGTAATCCCAGCACTTTAAGAAGCTGAGGCAGGAGGATCCCTTGAGCCCAGAGTTCGAGACCAGCCTGGCCAACATGGCGAAACCCTGTCTCTACCAAAAATACAAAAATTAGCTGGGTGTGTTAGCATGCACCTGTAGTCCCAGCTAGTTGGGAGGCTGAGGTAGGAGGATGGTTTCAGTACGGGAGACAGAGGTTGCAATGAGCCAAGATTGTGCCACTGCAGTCTAGCCTGAATGACAGAGCCAGATCTTGTCTCAAAAAAAAAAAAAAAAATTAAAAATTAAAAGAAAAGAAAATATATTTTGGCACTCTCTTTTGAAAATGTTACCCAATCTTCAAAGCCCAGCTCAATGCTTGTATTAGTCCATTTTCACACTGTTGATAAAGACACACCTGAAACTGGGTAGTTTATAAAGAAAAAGAGGTTTAAGGGACTCACAGTTCCACGTGGCTGGGGAGGCCTCACAATCATGGTGGCAGGTGAAAGGTACATCTTACATGGCAGCAGACAAGAGAGAATGAGAGCCAAGCAAAAGAGGAAACCCCTTATCAAACCATCAGATCTCATGAGACTTACTACCATGAGAACAGTATGGGGGAAACTGCCCCCATGATTCAATTATCTCCCACTGGGTCCTTCCCACAACACATGGGAATTATGGGAGCCACAATTCAAAATTAGATTTGGGTGGGGACATAGCCAAACTATAACAATGCTCATTTTTTTCCCAATGCATATATATTTTTTTAATTTCGGAAGGTTTTTGGGGAACAGGTGGTGTTTGGTTACATGGATAAGTTCTTTAGTGGTGATTTTTGTCAATACTCATTTTCCCAAAGAAAACTTGCTTAACTCCTCCAGGTGATCTCTTCCTGCTCTGAACTCCTATAGTAGTGTTTTTCAACTAGGCATCCTAGGGTTTCTTGAAGGTGTCAGGGAAGTTAGGGAAGGAAGAAACATGAAAAGTGAGGGAAAAGAGGTAGTGAGGGTTGATCAAATGGGACCTAGGTTTCTTTTTTTGTTGTTTTTTTGTTTTGTTTTGTTTTGTTTTGTTTTGTTTTGTTTTGTTTTGAGATGGAGTTTCGCTCTTGTCACTCGGGCTGGAGTGCAATGGCACGATCTGGGCTCACTGCAACCTCCACCACCCAGGTTCAAGCAATTCTCCTGCTTCAGCCTTCTGAGTAGCTGGGATTACAGGTGCCTGCCACCACGCCTGGCTAATTTTTGTATTTTTAGTAGAGACAAGATTTCACCATGTTGGCCAGGCTGGTCTTAAACTCCTTTTTTCTTTTCTTTTTTTTTTTTTTGAGATGGAGTCTCGCTCTGTTGCCCAGGCTGGAGTGCAGTGGTGCGGTCTCAGCTCACTGCAAGCTCCACCTTCTGGGTTAATGCCATTCTCCTGCCTCAGCCTCCCGAGTAGCTGGGACTACAGACACCTACCACCACACCCAGCTAATTTTTTTTGTATTTTTAGTAAAGATGAGGTTTCACCATGTTAGCCAGGGTGGTCTTTATCTCCTGACCTCAAGATCCACCCACCTCATCCTCCTAAAGTGCTGGGATTACAGGCGTGAGCCACCACGCCCAGCCCATTTTTTTTTTTTATATATTGCTTTTCTTGCAAAATAATTTGGAAACCCCTGTCCTATAGCAGGAGTCAGAAAACTGTATCTGTAAAGGATTGGTGAAAATATTTGCTAACTACCCATTTGACAAGAGAATAATAGCTAAAATATGTAAGGAGCTCAAACAACTCAATTGCAAAAAAACACAAATAATTCAATTTAAAAATGGGCAAAAGATCCATATAGACATTTTTCAAAAGAAGATACACAAATGACCAACAATTACATTTAAAAAAATGCTCAATCATCAGAGAAACGCAAATCAAACTACAATGAGATATCACCTCATCCCAGTTAAAATAACTTTTATCAAAAACACGGGAAACTCTTGTACACTGCTAGGAAGAACAGTATAGAGTACAGACACCAGGAAGAACAGTATAGAGATTCCTCAAAAAACTAAAAACAGTGGTAGCATATGATGCAGCAATTCCACCACTGGGTATATATTCAAAAGAAAGAAAATCAACATATCAAAAAGACATCTACACTCTCATTCTATTTGTCCATTTTTACACTGCTGATAAAGACATACCCAAGACTGGGCAATTTACAAAAGAAAGAGGTTTATTGGGCTTACAGTTCCAGATGGCTGGGTAGGCCTCACAATCATGGCTGAAGGCAAGGAGGAACAAATAATATCTTACGTGGATGGCAGCAGGCAAAGAGAGAGCTTGTGTAGTGCAACTCCCATTTTTTAAAACCATCAGATCTCATGAGACCCATTCACTATCATGAGAACAGCATGGGAAAGACCCGCCCCCATAATTCAGTCATCTACCACCAGGTCCCTCACACAACACATGGGAATTATGGGAGCTACATGATGAGATTTGGGTAGGGACACAGAGCCAAACCACATCACCCATGTTTACTGTGGCACTATTCACAATAGTGACAATATGGAATCTACTTAAGTGTCCATCAATAGATGAATAGATAAAGAAAATGTAGTATATACACAGAATGGAATATTATTCAGCCAAAAAAATTAAATCCTTTGACCATGTTTGATTATGGTAAAAAAAAAAAAGAAATGAAATCCTGTCATTTGCAGAAAAATGGATGGAACTGGAGGTCATTATGTTAACTGAAATATTGCATGTTCTCACTCACATATGGGACCATAGAAAGTAGATCTCTAGCAAAGACATGGAATCAACCTAAATGCCCATCAATGGTAGACTGGATAAAGAAAACGTGGTACATATACGTTATGGAATACTGATATGGCTTGGCTGTGTCCCCACCCAAATCTCACACGGAATTGTAATAATCCCCACATGTCAAGGGTGGGGCCAGCTGGAGAAAATTAAATCATTGGGGCGGTTTCCCACATACTGTTCTTGTAGTAGTGAATAAATCTCACAAGATCTGATGATTTTATAAATGGGAGTTCCCTTGCACAAACTCTCTCGCCTGCCACCATGTAAGATGTGACTTTGCTCCTTATTTGCCATCCACCATGATTGTGAGGCCTCCCCAGTGATGTGGAACTGTGAGTCAATTAAACCTCTTTCATTTATAAATTACCCAGTCTCTGGTATGTCTTTATTATTATTATTATTATTATTGAGATTGAGTTTTGCTCTGTCACCCAGGCTGGAGTCCAGTGGCACAATCTTGGCTCACTGCACCCTCCACCTCCTGGGCTCAAGTGATTCTCCTGCCTCGGCCGCCCAAGTAGCTGTGATTACAGTGCTTACCACCATGCCCAGCTAATTTTTCTGTATTTTTAGTAGAGACAGGGTTTCACCATGTTGGCCAGGCTGGTCTCAAACTCCTGACCTCTAGTGATCCACCTGCCTCAGCCTCCCAAAGTGCTGGGATTACCAGCATGAGTCATTGCACCCAGCTCAGGTACGTCTTTATTAGCAGAATGAGAACAGACCAATATAGTAAATTGGTAGTGGTCGAGTGAGGTGCTGCTGTAAAGATAGCTGAAAATCTGGAAGCGACTTTGGAATTGGGTAACAGGCAGAGATTAGAATAGTTTGGAGGGCTCAGAAGAGGACAGAAAGATGTGGGAAAGTTTGGAATTTTCCAGAGACTTGTTCAATGGCTTTGACCAAAATGCTGATAGTGATATGGATAATGAAGTCCAGGTTGAGGTGGTCTCAGACAGAGGTGAGGAACATGTGGGAACTGGAATAAAGGTGACTCTTGCTATGTTTTAGCCAAGAGAATGGGAGCATTTTGTCCCAGCTCTGGAGATCTGTGGAACTTTGAACTTGAAAGAGATGATTTAGGGCATCTGGTAGAAGAAATTTCTAAGCAGCCAAGCATTCAAGAGGGGACGGGTGCTGTTAAAAGCATTCGGCTTTATGTATTTACAAAGATAGATTTGTAATTGGAACTTATGTTTAAAAGGGAAGCAGAGCATCAGAGTTTGGAAAATAAGCTATATGGTCTTTGTTGCAACTACTCAACTCTGCCACTGGGGGCTGGGTATGATGGCTCACACTGGTAATCCCAATGCTTTGGGAGGCTGAAGCGAGAGGATCACTTGAGGTCAGGAGTTCAAGACCAGCCTCACCAACATAGTGAAACCCCCACTTTACTAAGACAAAATACACAGATTAGCCAGGTATGGTGGCGTGCACCTGTAGTCCCAGCTACTCAGAAGGCTGAGGCAGGAGAGTCTCTTGAACTTGGAGGTGGAGGCTGCAGTGACCAAGATCATGCCACTGCACTCCAGCTGGGGCAACAGAGTATATTAGTCCATTTTCCCACTGCTGATAAAGACGTGGACTTATAGTTCCACTTGGCTGGGGAGGCCTCACAATCATGGTGGAAGGTGAAAGGCACGTCTCATATGGCAGCAGGCAAGAGAAGAAGAACTTGTGCAGGGAAACTCCCCTTTTTAAAACCGTCAGATCTTGTGAGACACATTCACTATCAGGAGACCAGTGTAGGAAAGACTCACTCCCATAATTCAATCACCTCCCACCAGGTTCCTCCCATGACACATGGGAATTGTGAGAGTTACAATTCAAGATGAGATTTGGGTGAGGACACAGCCAAACCATATCACACAGCGAGACTCTGTCTCAAAAAAAGAAAAAAAAAATCAACTCTGCCCTTGGAGAAAGAAAGCAGCCATAGATGATATATAAGTGAATGAGTATGACTGTGTTTCAATAAAACTTTATTTGTAGATACTGATATTTGAATTTCGTATAGTTTTCATGTGTCTCTGTATATTATTTTTATTTTCATTTTTCAACCATTTAAAAATGGAACCTGGGTCAGTGACATGTGCTGTCATCCCAGTACTCAAGAAACTGAGGCATGAAGATCACTTGAGCCCAATAGTTTGAGACCAGCTTAGGCAATATGGTGAGACCTTGTCTAAAAAAAAAAAAACACCCAACAACAATAAAATAAAATAAAATAAAATGAAAGTGGAAGGACCATTTTTAGCTTGCAGGCTGGATTTGGTCTGTGGCCCATAACTTGTCAAGCCAGATCCTTCTATGGGGTTTACAGTTCATATAATTCTTTACTAAGTCATTTGCAGTCTAAATTGTTATTTTTTATATCAAGGTCCTGTGTCTTTAATTGGGTTGTGAGTTTTCTGAGAGAAGGCACCTCATACTTATTTGTAAATTCTCTAAAGACCAAGTTCATTGGTGAAAAGCAAGTGTGATAAATGTTGATTAGAAGAATCAATTTTGCCCATGATGATCTTGGTCACAGGGAGCTGTAGATGGTGGGAGGAGATTGGTGCTTCTAGTATGTGGAAGATCTAGGCAGAAACAGTGGGAACAGAAGCCTCAGGAAAATCCTTGAAAGACAGCCAGAAAATAGAGTTGGATGCAATATTGAACTTTAAGACAGAGAGAAACTAGGAAGTAGATGTCTTTTTTCCATCCAAGCCATGAAATCAAAGTGAAGCCAGGCAGTAAAAACCAAACTCTGTGCAGCTGCGTTTCTGCAATGCTCTAGTACGTCTTTCTGGATCAAAATATTCACAAGGGAATTACTGAGCATTTGTACAACTGGTCCTTTGGCTGAAGTGCATCTTCCTACCTTTAACCTCATGCTCCAATCAACTCTTCAAAACACAATTTGGGATTCATCATTTCCAAAAAGCCTTTCCCACTTTCCACTTCATCCCCATCCCAACACGGACACAAACACGCACACACACATACTGCCTTGAGCAGGCCTCCTCTAGTGCAGGGGTAGTTACTCTCTTTCTGTTTACTGTGCCCCAGACAGTGGCTGGTGCACTGCAGGTACTCAATTAGTTTTTTTTGTTTCTTGGTAGTTTTTTGTTTGTTTGTTTTTTGTTTTTTGAGGTGGTGTCTCCCTCTATTACCCAGGCTGGAGTGCAGTGGCATAATCTCAGCTCACTACAACCTCTACCTCCTGGGCTCAAGTGATTCTCCCACCTCAGCCTCCTGAGTAGCTGGGACTACAGGGACATGCCACCATGCTCAGCTTTTTGTAGAGATGGGGTTTCACTATGTTGCTAAGGCTGGTCTCAAACTCCCGGGCTCAAATGATCCACCAGCCTCGGCCTCCCAAAGTGTTAGGATTACAGATGTGAACCACCTGGCCCTTTTTTTTAAAATGTAGTTTTAAAATAGAACTTCTTCAAATCCAGCCATTCAGAGAAGCACCTAGTTTTTACTGAATTTTTATCTTTGTTGCCTAGGAGCAGGGAAAGAGGGAAAAAGGGAAGAAAAACTAAAGGCAGGTTGTAGCGCAAATCCTCTGTAGACCCTTCCTTTAAACGCTAGAGCAGTGGTCCTCAAACTGCCATTGCTGGACTCCACCTCTAGAGTTTCTGATTCAAGAAGTCTGGGGAAGAAACCAACATTTTGCGTTCCTAACAAATTCTCAGGAAAGGCTGATGCTGCTGGTCTGGGACCACACTTTGAGAAACAGTGCTCTAGAACCTGAGCTCTACTACTGCCCTATACCATGAAGAAGTTTGGGAAGCTTGTCTTCTGACTTGGTGGCTTCCATGCCTATCATGTATGTTTCCTCTCCAACCTCAGATTTCTGATTTTTCCTCTCAGCCCCACATTATCATTGTTCTCTAGCTAGGTTGCTTTCAAACACCAAAAAGAAAAAGCACGTGAGAAGGTTTCATACTGAAGTAAAAATAAATGGTAAAGATTTCTTTTACATCAAAAAATTAACCTTTAAAAGGGAGTACAGGCCAGGCATAGTAACTTGCACCTGTAACCCCAACACTTCAGGATCCTAAGACTGGAGGATCGCTTGAGCCCAGGAGTTTGAGATCAGCCTGGGCAATATAGTGAGACTCCACCTCTATAAAAAATAAAATGTAAAACTATAATATTTTTTAAAAACAGGGAGTACACTTGTGTAAGCTAATAAAATGGAACTCCAGGAAGAGAGCTTCAGAGTTTACCTAGGTGAAAAAGAAGCTTTGCCCACAGGAAATTACACAATCCAACCCACGCCCACCCCTTGGGGATACATCCATCTCAGGGCAGGTATTAAGGTATTAAAACCGTGCCTGGATCATAATTTTAAGTCACTATCATTTGAAACAGCACATCTTGAGTTTTGCTTTTTGTAGGTGTGTGGTGATAGCTGGGACCACAAGCAGATATAAAGCAAAGTCACAATTCCTAGGAGCATGAAAAGCAGGGAGATGGGACTATGGCTGGGAGATGGGACTGTGGCTGGGAGATGGGACTGTGGCTGGGAGATGGGACTGTGGCTGGGAGTATCTGAGAGGTGGAGGGAGGTTAAGATCTGGAGGGATCAAGGGGCACAGAGGACTAGAAAGTTCTTTGTCAGGAAGAAGTAACTACAGCAGCAAAGTCAGAGGGATAGGGATAGAAAGCTGGCAGTGTTGGCTGCAGGGAACTGTGGGAGAAGAGGCAAGAAAAGGAGGAAGGGGGCAGATGGTAAGGACTTTGACAAGTGAAGAAATTTGACCTTGATAAATTGGGTTCTGACTGTATCTTAAACAGTCTCCACAAGGTGACCAGAATGATGTTTCTAAATGCAAATATGACCATGCCTTGCCTCTACTTAAATTCTTCAGTAGTAATTCTTCAGCGGCTCCCAAGGCTGTCAGGACTGAATTGGAACTCCTTTGCAGAATCCCGGCTCCTGCATTCCTCTGTAGTTCCTACTCCGGAAACATCCCTGACCCATATCTCTTTCTCTCTCTCTCTCTCTCTCTCACACACACACACACACACCTCTGCACTTCAGGTGTTTCATCCTAGTCCTCCTGGGCTTTGTACACTCTCTCACTTCTGTGGGCTTCAACTTCCTCACCCTACGCCTTCCTGATTTAAGATTCTCTTTGACTTATTCTAGGATTCAGAAGAAGGGTGTAGCCAGGCGTGGTGGGGCTCGCCTGTGGTCTCAGCTACTCAGGAGGCTGAGGTGGGAGGATCACATGAGCCCAGAAGGTTGAGGCTGCATGAGCTATGGTCACACTGCTGCACTCCAGTCTAGGCAACACAGTGAGCCCTGTCTCCAAAAACAAAACCAAAAAAAAGAAAGAAAAAAGAAAAAAAGAAAAGGGTGTGTGCCCCACCTGTGTCCCTTCTGGGATCCACAACTCTCCATGATCATTCCTGTAAAGCCCCTTGTGCAGCAAACAGAGGATACATCTTTATCAGTTGATTGTCATTATCTGTTTCCTTCTCTGTCTCCCCTCTTACACTGTGAGTGCCCTAAAAACAAGAACTGCATCCCTAGCACCTAAAACAACGCCTGACACACAAGCAGGAAATGTTTGTGGAATTAACTTTGAAACAATGATATTATTTTTTTAAAAAAGTATTAGAATTTTGAATTAAAAATTAATCTATAAATTCAGAAAATACAGACAAATACAAAGGAGGAAGTAAAAATCACTCGTAATTGCTCTGCTCTGAGATAACACCTTTCAGTTTATTTTGATAATATTTAAGAATTTTTGGGAAAAGGAACACTATGTAAAAATGGAACGTAAGAAAAAAATTCTGACAACTGTGTGTCTCGCAGAGAATGGAATTAAAAGACTAATTAGGACATTTAAGACTCAGGGTATGAGATGTTAAACTTATGGACTAGATGGGATTAGAAAAAGAATGAAGATGAATGTGATAAGTAGTACATGAAATAACAGGACTTGAAAATTGATTAAAAGTGGTGGTGGGAGGGGAATAGAGTAAAGGAAGAGTATCGGGTGACCCTAAAAGTTAACAGAATGTTTGTTAAGTAAATGAAAGAGTTGGAGTTTGGATAAGTGGAAGTATTCTTCACTCTCTCTCTTTATCAAATATCTACTGGGCACATACTGCATCCAGGCACTGGTCTAGGTACTGGGATACATCAACGAACAAAACAGCACAACCTGTAACCCTTCTGGAGTTTCAGTTATGGTGGTGAAAATTATGGTACCAGTTAGAGAAACAGGCAGATTTAGACTGGGTGATAAATTTAAACAGTTCTTTAAAGCGTTTTGAAAGAGCCCTTGTCTTCCTTTAATTCCCTGAACATATGTGTAGACTGACAGGGGTAAAGCATGTTCAGAGCTGCCACACCATAATGAGATGGGATCTTTCTGTCCAGCAAAGAGAGAAGACAGGTTGCTGGAGGGAGGGGAGTAGAAACCCCTACTTATGCAATGGCTGTTGTTAGGTCCGTGCCAGATGTGGATATGGGTGGAATTCCTTCTTGACAAAAACTGAAATTAGTTTATCTCTGAAAAGAAATCCCCTAATAAAAAATTTTATTAACAGTCAATAGTTGGAAAAGCCACAAAAAATTTAAGAAACTCCTGAAGAAAAACACTAAATAAGGCCAGGCACAGTGGCTCACCCCTGTAATCCCAGCACTTTGGGAGAACAAGGTGAGAGGATTCCTTGAGCCCAGGAATTTGAGACCAGCCTCGGCAACATAGTGAGATCCTATGTCTACAGAAATTTAAAAAATCAGCCAGGTGTGATGGCACACACCAGTAGTCCCAGCTACTTGAGAGGCTGAGGTGGGAGGATCACTTGAGCCTGGGAGGTAGAGGCTGCAGTGAGCCATGACCATGCCACTGCACTCCAGCCTGGGCAACTGAGTGAGATCTTGTGATATAGTTTGGCTGTGTCCCCACCCAAATCTCACTTTGAATTGTAGCTCCCATAATCCCCATGTGTTGTGGGAGGGATCCAGTGGGAGGTAATTGAATCAAAGGTGCAGTTTCCTGATACCATTCTTGAGGTAGTGAATGTCTCACGAGATCTGATGGTTTTATAAATGAGAGGTGCCCTGCACAAGCTCTCCTTGCCTGCCTCCATGCAAGACGTGACTTTGCTCCTCCTTTGCCTTCTGCAATAATTGTGAGGCCTCCCCAGCCATGTGGAACTGTGAATCAATCAGACCTCTTTCCTTTAGAAATTACCTAGTCTCAGGTTTGTCTTTATTAGCAGTGTGAGAACGACTAATACACCTTGTTTCAAAAAGACAAAGAAAAACTAAACACTAAATAAACAAAATGGCCTGATAATTATTTTATGGCCATATTCATTTTGTGAAAACTCATTGAGATCAGCATTTATTATTCGTACATTTTTCTTTTCTTTTCTTTTTTTATTTTGAGATGGAGTTTCGCTCTGTTGTCCAGGCTGGAGTGCAGTGGCACAATCTTGGCTCACTGCAACCTCCGCCTCCCAGTTCAAGCGATTCTCCTGCCTCAGCCTCCTGAGTAGCTGGGATTACAGGCGTGAGCCACCATGCCTGGTTACTTTTTGTATTTTTAGTAGAGATGGAGTTTTATCATGTTGGTCAGGCTGGTCTCGAGCTCCTGACCTCATGATCTGCCCATCTTGGCCCCCCAAAGTGCTGGGATTACAGGTGTGAGCCACCATGGCAGGCCTATTTGTACATTTTTCTTTGTATTATATATATATATATATATATATATATATAATACATCAATAAAAATGTTACCTAAAAGCCTTCCAGTTCCTTAACTAGTTGGTTGGCCACAGCCAGTTATTAGGATGCTTTGAGCTTTGTGTTCCCTAATACCAACACCTCAGGGTCATTATGAGCTTGAAGAAATAATGTGTATAAAGTGTCTGGCCTACTTTTTGCCATACAAAATGCCCTCATTCATGTGAGGTCCTCATTTTCTCCAATTTCCTTATTTTACACTTCACCAGATTTTTTTTTTTTTTTTTGAGACTAGGTCTCACTCTGTTGTCCAGGCTGGGGTGCAGTGGCATGATCACAGCTCACTGCAGCCTCAGCCTTGACCTCCTGGGCTCAGCTTCCTAGTAGCTGGGACTACAGGCGTGAACCACCACACCTGGCTAATTTTTGCATTTTTTGTAGAGATGGGGTTTTGCCCATTGCCTAGGCTGGTCTTGAACTCTTGGGATCCAACAATCTGCCCACCTTGGCCTCCCAAAGTGCTAGAACTACAGGCGTGAGCCACCGCACCTGGCCTTTCACTAGCTTTCTAGGTCTGAGTTCCTAATAAAGTCAAAGGGAGATACTGCTGGACCCGATGCACCCACCAAAGGCTGAAGAGCAGAAGACAGAACATCTGTGCCTTCAGGAGGAGCCAGTGCCCTGGGACTCCTGAGTAATAGGGAAAATGCGAAAGGATCCGTCATAATTGAAACACAGCCAAACACTGCTGCTGAGGTGCCAATGATAATACAACGATGGGTAGCTGAAATTACGGGATTTGCTCACTGTGCAGACTTTCCCCACAGAAACCTAGAGGGGTAAGTTAAACAGATGGCAATATGAAATATCAAAACAGTGGGTTTTCCCAGGGATGATTATAGCAGGGAATTTGGGTTTACTTTTTGGTACCAGTCTTACAGGAATGTTTGGTTGACTCATTAAAATCCAATCAATGGTTCTTTTCGTGTGTGCCATCTTCTGACACAGGATTTGGGGAAATGGACATATTCTGCTGTCAGCAGCATGTGGTGTTAACTTGCTTTTCTTAACAAAGTTTCTATTCTGAGTTTTCTATTCTCCCTAGTTTGGTGCCACCGAAGGTAACCTGGTCAATCAATGCTCACCTAGCAAGAGAATTTCCATGCTCTAAAACTTCCCCTGGGTTACTCCCTCTGCGGCTCAGGAACCCACCTGTTCATTCACCTCTGCCCTTGGGTGCCTGAGGCGGCACTGTGTGGTGCTAATGTGGTTACTGCAGGGATCCCCTCCATGTCACACATCATTGATTCAGTGTTCCCCCAGTAACATCCCATCTCTTTAGGGTAGGAGGTTCTGGTTTCCATGCATACCGTGCCACTTTAGACACATGTGGGTTGTATTTTGTTCTTTGCAGATTTCTATTTTTCTTTTCTTTTCCTTTTCTTTTGTTTTCTTTTCTTCTTTTTGACACAGGGTCTCATTCTGTCCCCCAGGCTGCAGTGCAGTGTTTCAATCACGGCTTACTGAAGCCTCAGCCTCCTGGGCTCAAGTGATCCTCCCACCTTAGTCTCCTTAGTAGCTGGGACCTCAGGTGCACACCACCATGCCTGGCTAATTTTTTTTTTTTTATTTTTGAGACAGAGTCTTGCTCTGTTGTCCAGGCTGGAGTGCTGTGGCACAATCCTGGCTCACTGCAACCTCCGCCTCTTGGGTTCAAATGACTCTCCTGCCTCAGCCTCCCGAGTAGCTGGGAATACAGGCACCTGCCACCATGCCCAGCCAATTTTTGTATTTTTAGTAGAGATGGGGTTTCACCATGTTAGCCAGGCTGTTCTCGAACTCTCAACCTCAAGTGATCTGCCCACCTCAGCCTCCCAAAGAATTTTAGTATATTTTGTAGAGATAAGATCTTTCTATGTTGCCCAGATTGGTCTTCCAGGCTCAAGCAATCCCCCTGCCTCAGTCTCTCAAAGTGCTGGGATTTCAGGTGTGAGCCACCAGCGCCCAGTTGTTCTTTGTGAGGTTTCTTAAATGTAAAGTAACAATTCCATCCACCTGTCACTTAAATAAGAGGACATTTATTGTTTAAAACTACATATTAAACAAAAAGCTACTTGCTCCAAATGTGATAGCATATGTGTGGTTGGGTGACAAGGTTCCACCCTTGGTTCAGCAGAACATCTAATCTTGTCTGGTCCTGATGTCTTATGGTCTTGGGCTTCCCTCTGACTTTCAGGGGACAGTGATGAATGAGACACAGATGTAGGAGCAGTGATATATGGAGTTCGAGTCCCTAACCTCAGCATCTCCAGCCCATTTCTTTATTATTACTACAGAAACAGGTGTGGCACTTAAAAAGGTTTCTGGTCTCTCGCCCCTCAGTCTGAGCATACGACATAATTGCTCTTCCTACCTTATGAAGGTGGGAACAGACAGGTGAGACTGCTCTTGGCTAGGGTTTGGGACTGATTTCTGACCTTGAAACATAGGCTCACAGGCAAACATAAGGGGTTTAGGGAGTTAAGACTGCATGCATCATCCAAGGAATGATTACACCCATTATTTCTATAAGAATGAGAACTGGCCAGCCTGGCACGGTGGCTCATGCCTGTAATCTCAGCACTTTGGGAGGCCGAGGCAGGTGGATTACCTGAGGTCAGGAGTCTGAGACCAGCCTGGCCAACATAGTGAAACCCCTTCTCTACTAAAAATACAAAACTTAGCCAGGCGTGGTGGTGCACGCCTGTAGTACTGGCTTCTCGGGAGGCTGAGGCAGGAGAATATCTTGAACCCAGGAGGCAGAAGTTGCAGTGTGCTGAGATCGTGTGCTACTGCACTCCAGCCTGGACAACAGAGCAAGACTTTGTCTCAAAAAAAAAAAAAAAAAAAAAAGAGAACCACTGCAACATTAACAATGGCAAATGGCAAGCTTATAAGTCAAGTGATATATGAATGATAAGCACTTGATAATTATGTGACATGTAAGTTGACAATCACTTCCATATTGGCCCTCAAACTCACCCAAGTGAGGAGGTAAAGAAGGAATGTGTTCAGTGGACTGTGAAGTGCCTTGTCCTTTCTACAGAGAAGGGTGTGGACAATTGTGGCCTGGTTTCACCTTCTCAGCTGCCTGCCTTTACCATGCTGAGTCCATAATCTGTTATGGCTCATCATAAGGAGGAAGAGTTTTGGAAATCTGGGGGATGATTACAACCATAAAAGAATCTTCTTTGTTGTGCAAAATTTTTCTCAAATTCAGGAAGTTCTCACCTAGGTTCAAGGACACTAAAATTACATGTAGTTCTTAAAAATGTCAGTACATTTTTGGGGAGAGGTTTGATCACTTTCATGAAATTTTCAAAGGGACTCATGATCTCCAAAAGATTTTGAACTATGGCTCCAGTCAAGTCACTTGACAGTGGGACAGAGAAGAAACAGAAAATTACCTTAGCAAATCTTCAGAAGTGAGATAAGAAAATTGCTACAGTAGAGTAGACTTAAGATTTCCTTTCTATTGTAGAGGTAAAAAACTGGAAACAGTATATGTTCATCAATGCAAAAAGCCTTAAATTTTATCATATATTAAAACTATGAGATTAATAATGAAGATATTTTATTAGGATGAAGACATTTATTCTATACCAGTTGATTTGCAGGATTTTCCATGTTGTGATCAAAAAGTGAGAAGAGCAAGAATCAGAGAAGTCTTTGTAATGTAATTCCATTTTTATAGAATAAATCATGACAAGCTTCCTTTCCCCTTACATATGTGTATGTGTATGTGCATGTGTGTGTGTGTGTACATAAAATATGAACAAGGAGAAAAAATCTAGAAGACCATATATCAGATTGTTAATGAAGAGGAACCAAGAGTAGGTGAGGGTGAGTTATTCAGTTAAAGGAGTAAAGGAGAAGGGGGATGTGTATAAAACAAATGAACAAACAAGTGAACAAATAAATAACAGCAAAAAGACCCACTATATTGAAAAAGGAAGACTTATAATAAGAACTGCAGACATGATAGGAACACAGTTATATAAAATTAAATATATGTACATATATGCATAAGGAGAGGCATGGAAGAATGATGATTCAAATGGTGGTTATCTCAGAAAGAGAATAGCAGTTGATATTTTATTCTATTTCTCATATTTTCTGATGTTATCTCAGAAAGAGAATAGCAATTGATATTTTATTCTATTTCTCATATTTTCTGAAGTTGATTCGTTTATTTTTTATAACTTTTTAAAAAATAAATAGAGACGAGTGTCTCACTATGTTGGCCAGGTTGGTCTTGGACTCCTGGCCTCAAGTGATCCTCCTACCTCGGCCTCCCAAAGCGCTGGAATTACAGACATGAGCCACCATGCCTGTCCCCTGAAGTTGATTCTTTGCTCTTTTTCTTCTTTTTCTGTAATTCAAGTATTATATGACTGATATGTATTATTTATATAATCAGAGAAAACTTAAAATTTGATGGTGATAAAAATTATTTTTATTTCAGGTGGCATTTTTCATTCTCTGTTGACGTTCATTATTTTCAGAAATGAGACATGGAAAGCACATAAGTCGTGATTTCTGTATCATGCACCCTAGTTGAGCAGATTTGGCAAGGATGTGGCATGTGGGTAGGTGCCAATGTGAGTGGCACCAATGGAGTAGCCTAGTAGTTGGGAGGAAAGAGACCCACTAAATTCAGTTCAGTGGATTTAGGCTCTGGGAAAAAGGTCAGAATGTGAATATTCTGTTTAGGGTCACAAATGCTGAGGCAAGAAGCACAGAGCCTGCTAGCAACTTGAATGGGGCTTCAAGTGAAGGAGTGGGCCATGAGATAAGGCTTCATGGGAGTTACCATACCAGATGTGGGCCTGGGAAGACAGACTACACTTTGATTAATGAGAAACAGGATCAAAGTCCTTCCAGAAACAGACATGAACATGGCTAAAGACATGAAAGACTTTCTTGAACTTCTTGAACTATGCCGAAAACACAGTTGTTTAGACATATTTGTCACTCACCATGAGATATTTTGCATTTACAAAATGAATTCTAAGAATGATTCACTCTTCTTTACAGGGCTTACTAATCACCTGATGGACTTAGTATTAGAAACAAGGAAGTTCCTTGCTCTCTCCACAGTGTGGATGTTCTCAGAGCTGACTTGGGTTGGAAAATCCCAAGAGATTTGTTGTTCATAATGAAACTAAGATGTGGAACTTGAGCTCATGAAATGCCCTGGTGCTAAGGAAGGACCTCTCTTTTTCATCTGTATATCTAAGATATGTTAGATGACCACTTTGGGCAAAAAAGAATTCCACTTCGATTTGATAAAGCTATGCTCAAGTGACTTCATTGCGTTCCTCTCTCTCTCTCTCTCTCTGTGTGTGTGTGTGTGTGTGTGTGTGTGTGTGTGTGTCTTTTACTTTTCTCTTTCCCTTCCCTGAATCACCCGCCTTCTCTTCCTCTGTATGAGCTCATCTGATTCGCCAGCAGAACATGCATGGTTTATTTTTGGTCAAGACACTAGCAAAAGCAGGCAACCTGGGATAATAACAGGGCTTCCAGTGCAAGAGTCCTCGCTCAAAAATCTTTTTTTAAATCTCCATTCTTTTCTTTCTTTTTTCTTTTTTTTTTAAGTTAGTGGTTACTTCTTCTTCTTTTTTTTTTTGAGATGGATTCTAGCTCTGTCATCCAGGCTGGAGTACAGTGGCTCACTGCAACCTCCACCTCCCAGGCCCAAGTGATCCTCCCACGTACTTAGGACTACAAGTGAATGCCACCATGCACAGCTAATTTTTTTGTATTTTCTGTAGAGATGGAGTTTCGCCATGTTGCCCAGGCTGGTCTTGAACTCCAGAACACAGGCAATCCACCAACCTTGGCCTCCCAAAGTGCTGGGATTACAGGTGTGAGCCACTGCGCCTGGCCTCAAGAACTATCTCCCTTGCAAACTAGCCATGATGCCCCCAAGACCTCCAGCAGAGAGTCCATGCATGGCTCTCCACATTTTTCCAGTAGAGGGTCTTACTTCAATATTTTGAAGTTATGTCTTTCAGAGTTGTCTATGACAATGAAAATGCCCACAATATGGGTAGCTCTTTAAGGAGCCATCGAACAATACTTTGTGTAAGGATTGACTGAAAGGTACCTGAGACAGGGCATGGTGGCTCCCGCCTATAACCCCAGAACTTTGGGAGGCCAAGGCAGGCGGATCACTTGAGGTCAGGAGTTCAAGACCACCCTGGCCAACATGGTGAAATCCTGTCTCTACTAAAAATACAAAAAATTAGCTGGGTGTGGTGGCAGCTGCGGGTGCCTGTTGTCCCAGGTACTTGGGAGGCTGAGGCAGGAGAATCACTTGAATCCCAGAGGTGGAAGTTGCAGTGAGCTGAGATTGCACCACTGCATTCCAGCCTGGGCAACAGAGCAAGACTCTGTTTCAAAAAAAAAAAAAGTCAGCTGAGAGAAAAAGAGGCTTCTGAGAATGCTGATTTATTTGGAAAGTGGACTACCTGCTGGAGAAAAGTGAGCATGTGCCTGTACTAGCCAGTGATAACATCTCCATACTTTTGTTTCAGTTTATTTAAAGTCTATTGCCTCTTTATTAACTGTCTAGTGGTACGATTTTTTTTTGGCAGTCTTTGAAGGCTAAAAAAGGGTCTACAATCCATGAAGTTTATACACTTTCTTGAAAAATGAGGCAAAACATACTATGCTTAAAATACACTAATAGTAACCATAATAAGAATAATATTAATGATAATACAGCACACCTACTATGTAGAAAGTACCATGTTAAGTATCTCTCCTGTGTATGTAGTATGTGTGAATCTCAGTCCAGCTGTGCCACATATATTGCATTTTCTTCCCTAAAATTATTTTTTTATAGTTTTATTTTCATTTTTTTACATTTTTATTTATTTTTTATTTTTTTGACCCTCCAAAACTTCAGTTGTTTGTTTCTTTTAATTAACATGTAAGTGGATTACACATCTTCTATAATTATAACATGGAAATGTATATGAACAAAATATACACATTTTTTGGTGAATGTCTAGGGAAGAATGGTGTCAGTCAAGTTCATCCAAGGTTTTAAGCAGCAGCATCCATGCAGCCAGGGCATGGTCAGCATTTGGGGACAGAGGTAAATATCTATAATCCATGCATCCCTTTGATTTCTTCTTTTAGTGCCTGATTAACCATGCAGTACTGCTGAACAGTTCTCTTCTGCTTAAATTCTTCTGATTCAATTTTAATTTCATTTTCAATTCAATTTAAATTAATTAATTAAATTAAATTTCTATTTAATTTCAACCCCCTGAAATGTCAGTGACTTTGATCACTGTAGCTCAAGGAAAATTTTCTTTGAGAATTTGGGTCACTTTGAGCTCCCTTTCATTCTGGGAGGCAAATATCCTATGGACATAGTGGATCCTGCAGAGCAGAGGTGCTGCCGCGGCCGGGCTTCACGCCACCATGTCTGGCTGACACCTACATTTTTAAATAGAGACAAAGTCTCATTATGTTGCTTAGGCTGGTGTCAAACCCCTGGGCTCAAGCAATCCTCCCTCCTTGGCCTCCCAAAGTGCTGGGATTATAGGCATGAGCCAACAAACCTGGCCAAATTTTATTTTCATTTTTAAAAATAAAGATAAGGTCTCCCTTTGTTGCCCAGGCTGGTCTTGAACTTGGCCTCAAGCGATCATCCCACCTCTCCCTCCCAAAGTGTTGGGATTACAAGAGTGAGCTACCATGCCCAGCCACTTCCTGAAAATTTAACTTCTATTCTGAGCCTCCATCCCTTTTAGTTGGAAGGAAATTCAGCCGTAATCATCTGGAGTTCCATCTCCTCCCTACTGGCCCACCCAGCCTGCATATCTTCTCAGTTCTGCTCACTGCTGCTTTTGTGGCATGCTTGGTTCAGGGAAGTTAGAGGCACCAGGCCCTGCATCTCACTTCCCTGCAGCATCCTGTGATGATTCCTTCTGTGGTCCCACCACATCCTTGCAGTGCGGCCATAGAGTGGGGCTCAGTTCTTCCTGGCACCCAGAACCCATGGACTCTCCCACCACTCTCAGTATTAACTCACTTCAGGAGAAATTACTCTCTTCTTAAACTGTATTCACTTTAGTGGATTTAGGCTCTTGGAAAGAAGTAAGAATGTGAATAATGTGCTCAGGGTCATAAATGCTGAGGCAAGAAATGTGGCTTTTCCCCAGCATTTCTCTGAGGCTGGGACTCCAGGAGAATAATTCTCTTCTCAAGTAGAAGAAAAAGAGGCCCTCTGCATAGTCCCTGGCATCCATCTGCAAACCCTACCTTTTTAAGTTCTGTGATCTGACCTCTAGGACCCTCTGGTGTTTCCTTTGATAATGAGGATAATGGCTGGGTGTGGTGGCTCACGCCTGTAATCCCAGCATTGGGAGGCCACGGCGAGTGGATCACCTGAGCTCAGAAGTTCAAGACCGGCCTGGCCAACATGGTAAAACCCCGTCTCTACTAAAAATACAAAAGTTAGCTGGGCGTGGTGGTGTGCGCCTGTAATCCCAACTACTCGGGAGGCTGAGGCAGGAGTGTCGCTTGAAGCTGGGAAGTGGAAGTTGCAGTGAGCCAAGATCACGTCACTGCACTCCAGCCTGGGCAACAGAGGGAAGCTCCACCTTTTAAAAAAATGAGGATAATAACCTTTGCCTGTGCTGGTGCACACCTGTAGTTCCAACTACTTGGAGGCCGAGTTGGGAGGATCACTTGAGCCTAGGAGTTGTAGTGAGCTATGATCGTGCCACTGTACTCCAGCCTCAGCAATAGAGTGAGACCTCATCTCTAAAAAAAAAAATATGTAACCTTTGCCTCTTTATGCTTTAGTGATGATTAAATGAGGCAATGTATTATAAATACTAGGACATACTATTGCTGCTCACTAATATTTATTCTCTTCCCCTTAGCCCGAGAGGAGAACATCGTGCATCTAAGTCTGCAGCCAGATGAGATTCTGGTTCTCCACCACTGTATTCCTGGGGCCTAGAACTACCTTGAAGTTAGTAGGTGCTCGGTTAACATGCATGAATGAATCTAGCAAGACAATAGGGCCCAAAGGACATCAGGAGTGAACTTCCCTTGTGGAACAGTCATTATAGGCAGGATGTGTTCCTGAGACTCACTGAAAGCAAGAACTGGCCTTAACCACACAGGAAGGAACCTGTTTTTGGAAGATTGGCGGGGAGTCTCTTGAGAGAGTAGTAGGATGCAAGATACAGAAAAAAAGCTGCTAAAGATACAAAGAAGTGAAAGAATGTCCTCGTTGGAAATAAAAATAGGATATTACACTCAAATTTTGATTCTCTCTAGGCCTTGACTCACCAACTGTCCCAGGTGGGTCAAGTATGAGGAGATCAAGACCCCTTGGGCAGCCATGGAACACTGAGGTGGTTACAAACTAAGGTCGTGGAGTCAAGATGACCACTTTGGGCAAAAAAGAATTCCACTTCGATTTGATAAAGCTATGCTCAAGTGACTTGCTTAATAAAGCTATGCTCAAGATGACTTGCCTTGGAATCTTAGCTCCGACATTTTATGACCTTGGGCAATCACTTCAAGCTCTTTATCACTTAATTTCTTCATTTGTAAAACTGGAATAATAATGGTAGCTACTGGAAAAGGGTTGTTACAATAATTCCATTAAATAATAGGGAAAAGTATTTAGTCTACGGCCTGACACACTTTGAGGGGTCAATGATTGCTATCTTGCTTTACTGCACTCTTAGGTAAGCCTCTAAAAGAGGTTGGTAAAGGGAATGAGAAGGGAGATCAACTATCTGCCCAGATCTCTCTCCTGCGGTAGGAAGGAGCTATGAGATGATTCTGACATAGGCCCAGACTGGAAGCTGCGGGTCCCAGCAAAGACATGGCTTCCAGGGGCCACACTGAGGAAAGCAAGAATCAAGGGATCCTTGTCAATGCTCTGTGTGAAGAAGAGCACGTTTATGAAAGTGTAGAAAGTAGCTGACTTCAGAGTTTCTTGTGAGAAAGCGCTGAGAGCAGTTTCCTTACCATAAGGCAGATTTTGTAGCACCAACCTTCCAAAAGCATCTATTATGTTGTTCCTTCTTTAGCCAGACACCAGGACATTCCAGGATACATCCCTGATACAATCACCTGAAGTCATTTGTGGTATCATCCCCAGGAATCCAGAGGCAAATCTAAGTATGTCATCAGCAAGGACCAGAAGGGAAGAATTCTTCCAAGATATACAAAGAAATCCCTTTCACACGCCAAGAGTCTGTCCATGGAGGAAGAAAACTTCAGCTAGTTCACCTTTTCCTTTTATGGATGAAGAAATGGAAATTCAGAAAAGGGAAGTGAATTGCTTAAGGAGACATCTGGGAGGTCTCCTGACCCTGTCCTGACTTGTTGCTACAACACATTTCATTTTGTCATTTTGATTTTTTTTCAAATTTGGGTCTTCTTATGAATATCTTTCTTTTTAAAGACAGGGTCTTGCTATGTTGCCCAGGCTGGCCTCAAACTCCAGGGCCAAGAGATCCTCCCACCTCAGCCTCCTGAGTAGCTGGGACTACAGTTGTAAGCCACCCTTCCAAGTTCTATGAGTATCTTATTACTGCAAACACTACAAAAATAATACTGTGATACGTACTTTCTTGCTTTTTAGTTAAAGCCGTGCTATCCCCTTTGCTCTTGCAGGTGCCAGGAGTAAGCAGACAGTCCTAGCAATATTGTAGGTGGATCTGGGTTCCCCAGGGTGGTAGCAGTTCTCGTCTGTTCTCTGGAGGATAAACTTCTGCCATCTCCTCCCCTGCCATGGCCTGAGCAGTGCCCTGCTGCTAAGGGCTCCCCAGGAATTGGCCCAGAGCACCTCTGAGGAGCATAATGTTTGGAGCCATCGTAGCCAGTTGTGTTGACATAGACGAATTAACTTGTCCTATGTGTACATCATAAGGTAGAGACAATGTGATGACATATACATATGTACTGTTAGTGATTTGTTTATTTTCCTGTTCTTACTCTCCAACAACAAGGTAAATATCTGGGGGCAGCAGAGAGAATGACTCAAGCATCTCTGAACTGACTTTGACTTTGCAGCCTGGTTTAATGGAAGCAGAAAGGCTTTGGAAACAGACTCGGTCTCAAACCTCAGCTATGCCAACTACTAGTTGTGTGGCTTTGGGTAAGTTATTTGAGTTCAGTTTCCTCATCCATAAATGACTATTGTGAGGATTAAATACGATGGTGCATGAAACTGCTGGCAGCTGTTACAGCCTCTCCATAAATTTTAGTTCTGTTTCCTTTGTAATACATAGATCGGGGTTTCTCAACATTTATTACTACTCCTGATAAAGAGGCTTTGTAGACACTTTAGAGATTTCCCCCATACAAATTTAATAGCAGAGATAAATTCTATATCTGCTCATGTGCTGTATGCATATCTGTCTTTTATACACAAAAATATATTTTTTTGCCTTTGATGACCAATTTTTCACCCAGTTGGGGGTGACATCACCCCCATTGAGAATGGACATCTTAATGGAGTAGCCTGTAATCTACACTACCAGATCAGTAAGTGACCCATGACACCAGTTTCACCTGGTCTGATGTGGCATCTCACCAGAGGATTGATAACAATTTTCTGGAAAACATTTATAAAACCAAGTGATCTGGATTTAGAGATACTATTTAGATCACAGAAGGCAAGTCTGTTAAACTTCGTGTCATTAAAAAGTGACATTCTCACAGCAGAATGACCAACTGTATTTGTAGGTTGGATAGACACAGAGAAAACAAATCAATGGCTAGAGAGAGGAGAACAGACCAGCAAGAATCTGCATAGTTCTCTGCAAGAGTGCGGCAAGATAATTTTTAAATTGGAAAATTATTTTTTTCTGTATTTTTCTCCTTTTCTTTAAGCCGCACTCAAGCAGCCAGCAGACTGTTTCCCAGGCCACTGAGGCGGGTAAGAGCAATGGCTAAATCTTAACACGCTCTTACGTGCACCATACCCCACCGTCCAGACTGTCCCCATACAATCAGGAGGCAGCGAACTTATCATGTGATTTGAAGGGGTGTTGAGTAGAATTTATCCTCACACTGCAGCACCACTGCTTGCAGTTCTACCTTTGGAATTTTATTCCCTGACTTGTAAAAGTTTTTAGCGCTTAAATATTCTCTATTGAGTAAGAGACAGATTCTGTGCAATGGGACAATTAGGTCAAGAGGGAAAGAAGCTGAGGTGATAGGCAGATAGATTCCAGAGGCAAACTTTTCCCATCTGCTAAAGTTGAAAAGAGTTAACCCATATCCTACCAATGCTAGACAATCTAGGATATAGGGAAAGTTTGCCTCTGGAATCTATCCAGGTACCCATTTGGGACTGAGCTTCAGCTTAGATGTCTGAAGATGTTAAGTTACAGAATCAGGATCTGAGCCAGTACAACACGTGGAATAAACAATGAAGTATCACGATATTACAAATTTTGGTTTTGCTACATATAAAATCTCTGTATCACATTTCTCCAGGGAGCTGGATTCCGTTTAGAGAGCACTCATTTACTGCAGCAAAAGGATTTTATCTAATCTTTCAACATTTACTTTAAAAACTTTTTTTATCTATAATGAATATAAGGAAAGTATTATAATGAAAATCGAGAATATCAGGCTTTAAGAAAATATATTTTAAGTTCTCCTTCTCTTTCAGTTGCTTGATATTTCTTTTACAAGGACTTATTTCGTAGGATAGGTGGAAGTAGGGGCCTATTTATAATTTTGAACGTACATACTCTGAATTGCTTGAGTGATGGACTAGATGCTAATTGATCCATTGTTGTCTAAATAAGGTCATGCTTTTGTTTGCATGTTTTTGAGATAAATCAAGGGATGATATCAACTATGAGTCACTCATAGGATTCATATTCACAGAGCCTGGACTAAGAGCTATATAAAGAGGAACGGTTCAGGAACTTAGGCTAGAAAGGAACAGAGTAAACTGAGTTGATCCATTTAGAAGCTTACAATGAAGTTTTTTCTAATACTGCTCCTGCAGGCCACTACTTCTGGAGCTCTTCCCCTGAACAGCTCTACAAGCCTGGAAAAAAATGATGTGCTATTTGGTGAAGTAAGTATGGACACTACAGTATTTAACGAGCTTGATGTTTGTCTTTAAGATTTAATTGCATTAACCAGTTTGTTTGTTTGCTTTTAAGTATCAGCTGAAAATTGCTCTAGGAGGCTGTCTGCTTTCAGTATTAAGTTTTTCTTTGCCAAAGAGGAATATAAAAAAGAGGTATTGGTTTTGAAGGAGTGTTATGAAATTGGCAAATGAACTTGTTTCTTCTTCTAAAAACCTTTGGCCAAGAAATTTCCATTCAATATAATTGGAGTTCACTTCTGTTATGGTATTTTACACTAATCATTAAATGCCAGTTAATAATCTGAGATCTGAACAATGGCAGGATTAATATGACCACTTCAGGCTTCCATGATAATTTAAGCATATTCTCTTTACCCTCAGTCATCTCAGATATATCTTTATAGCTTTTCTTTTTCTTTTTTATGGAGATGGGGTTCCACTATGTTGCCCAGGCTCATCCGCAATTTCTGGGCTCAAGCAATCCCCCGCCTCAGGCTCCCAAAGTGATAGGATTACAGGCGTGAGTCACCATGCCAGGCCCATCTTTATAGCATTTTTTATGGATTTTTTTTCAATTCTTAAATTCTTTTCCTTAATTAAAAGAGTTTGGTCTCCATATTTTCTAAGATTATTTTAACGTTGAATTTATCATAGTTGTCCATTTTGTTTAGCTTTGAGTTTTTAAGCAAGAAATTTGTGTCCCAACTTATATTAATAACATTAATAATTCATGTATCCTTTTCTTTCCTTTTTTTTTTTTTTTTTGAGACAGAGTTTTACTCTGACACCCAGGCTACAGTGCAGTGGCATGATCTTGGCTCACCGCAACCTCCGTCTGCTGGGCTCAGGTGATCCTACTGCCTCATCTTCCCAAGTAGCTGGGACTACAGGCTTGTGCCACCAATCCTGGCTAATTTTTGTATTTTTAGTAGAGACAGGGTTTCACCCTGTTGCCCAGGCTGGTCTCAAACTCTGGGGCTCAAGCAATCCTTCCACTCTGGCCTCTCAAAGTGCTGGGATTACAGGTATGCACCACTGTGGCCAGCCTGAGTGACCAAGAGAAACTCCTGTCTCTTAAAAATGAATAAATGACGTTTTAAAAAAGATACTTCCACTGGGATTCCAGGAATAAATCTAGCTAATAGTTTATGACATGTCTTTGTTTTTTTCTTTTTTTTTGAGACAGGGTCTGTGTCTGTCATCCAGGCTGGAGTGCAGTGGTACAATCACGGCTCACTGTAGCTTCTACCTCCCAAGCTCAAGTGATCCTCTCACCTCAGCCTCCTGAGTAGCTGGGACTACAGGCATGCACCAATGCTCTGGGATAATTTTTGTATGTTTTGTACAGAGGAGGTTTCGCCATGTTGTCCAGGCTAGCCTCGAACTCCTGGGCTCAAGCAATCCTCCTTCCTTAGCCTCCCAAAATGCTGGGATTACAGGCCTGAGCTACTGCTCCTGGCTGACATGTCTTTGATAGTACAAAAAATTAAGATTTTTTTCCTGATTATAATTAATTGTCAAACAACAATAATCTAACCTGTGAGTAAGATGTGCAACATTCCTGGTCCGAAAGCATCAGTGTGCAATTGAGTCATATATGTGGAGCTCCCAAAAGAAACTTTTCTGTGCATAATTACGCATTGCTGAATGTATTTTTTTTTCCAGAGATACTTAGAAAGATTTTATGGCCTTGAGATGAACAAACTTTCAATGACAAAAATGAAATATAGTGGAAACTTAATGAAGGAAAAAATCCAGGAAATGCAGCAGTTCTTGGGGCTGAAAGTGACTGGGCAACTGGACACAGCTACTCTGGAGATGATGCACGCACCTCGATGTGGAGTCCCCGATATCCATCATTTGAGGGAAATGTCAGGGAGGCCCGTGTGGAGGAAACATTATATCACCTACAGGTAATGTTGGTGTATGTCGCCCTGTATTTTTCTACTTTCCCATAGGTCTGACTTCTAACCTGAACCAGTTAGACAGCCCTAAATCTGGAAGTAGATAAAGTAACCTCCCTCAGTTGTTAATGCTATCTCTGTTAAAATTCATTTTCTCTAGAAGGAAGAATTGTTCACTCAGGGGAGAATTGTTTGGCTTGTCAGTCCAAAGCAGATTTTAAAAGCTGCAAATAGGCCAGGCACGGTGGCTCACGCCTGTAATCCCAGCACTTTGGGAGGTTGAGGTGGGTGGATCACAATGTCAGGAGATCGAGACCATCCTGGCCAACATGGTGAAACCCCGTCTTTACTAAACACACAAAAAAATTAGCTGGGCATGGTGGCGGGCACCTGTAGTCCCAGCTACTCGGGAGGCTGAGGCAGGAGAATGGCGTGAACCCAGGAGGCGGAGCTTGCAGTGAGCCGAGATCGTGCCACTGCACTCCAGCCTAAGTGACAAAGTAAGACTCCATCTCAAAAAAAAATTTGCAAATAAAAGGAGAATGAAGCTAAAGTTACTATAAATAAGATAATTTACTATAAATAAGAGACAGGGAAGTTTATAGAGTAGCCAAGATGGATAAATGCAGAACCTGGGAGCAGGAGCAAAAAGCATAACTTCTATGAAAGCAAATCCTTCACAGTGATGATCTGTGAGTTTTAAATAGGAAGAAATTAAGTTAGATTTTGGTTAAGGAGGAAGCTGTCCATGAAAAAATGTTTCTGTACTTAATGAAGCAAGTTTTAAAATCTGGACTCTTGACTGATGAAATGATCCATTTTCCAATTGTGCTAGCAAAAATGAAGTATTGTGGTAAGACAAAATTAACACTGCCTTCCATACATTTTTCTCTCTCTTTTTGCTGATAAAGAATCAATAATTACACACCTGACATGAACCGTGAGGATGTTGACAACACAATCCGGAAAGCTTTCCAAGTATGGAGTAATGTTACCCCCTTGAAATTCAGCAAGATTAAAACAGGCGTGGCTGACATTTTGGTGGTTTTTGCACGTGGAGGTAGGGAACTTGTACTTCATCTTCGTCATTTGGCATGATCTATAGGATGTATAGAAGGACTAATTTTCCTTCCTTTTCCAAAAGCTCATGGAGACTTCCATGCTTTTGATGGCAAAGGTGGAATCCTAGCCCATGCTTTTGGACCTGGATCTGGCCTTGGAGGGGATGCACATTTTGATGATGATGAATTCTGGACTACACATTCCGAAGGTGGGCAAAAAAAAAAAAAAACCACAACTAAGCAAACAGGAAAACAACAAAAACCCTAACAAATTCAAAATTCTGGTTTCGAGAGATTACATTCTGACAAATGATTATATGATGGAAAATCTTGTTCTGATTATAATTTTGCCTCTAAATCAAATTTAACACTTTGTATGGGTCTCAACTTCACCCTCTGTAAATTGAGGATATTAAACTAGATCATCTTGAAGATCAGCTCTAACAATTTATGATGATGCTATGAACTATGAGCTAGTTCATTAGCATAAGCTCACAGGAACCTTAAGAAGCATAATATGAAAAGGTAAAAGCTGTTAATTAGGTGGTAAGTTTTATTTTTTGAGACAAGGTCTTGCTCTGTCACTTAGGCTGGCATGACGTATCATGATGCTAACTTACTATAGCCCTGGACTCCTGTGCTCAAGCAAACCTCCCACTTCAACCTCCCTAGTAGCTAGGACCACAGGTGTGCGCTACCCGCCGGGCTAATTTTTAAATTTTTTGTAGGGACAGGATCTTGCTGTGTTGCCTCAAGATCCTCCTGTCCCAGCCTCCCAAAGTGTTAGGATTGCAGGTGTGAGCCACTGTGCCCAGCCTAGATGATAAGTTTTTGACCTAGTGAAATCCATAAACTCAAAAGCAAACACATACTAATTCTGTGTGTGCCAACAATTAGAGGATAAGATCGTCATCTATGATTCATAATATGCTGACAACTTCTTAAATTCATAGTGACCAAGAAAGAAAAAGTTATAGAGAATCTAGGTATCCCTATAGAGAAACACAAGATTATACAGTCATGTACTTTCATGTGGTCTTGGGATAAAAATTTCAGAATGCCCAACTGAACATTTAACACCTTGAGGGCATTTACATCATGACTGTAACTTACCATCCCCCTCAGATAGTTGACATGAGGTTAATTAAACTCCCCTGTTATTTAGGGGAATCACTAGCATGGGAAAACCCTAACCATCATGACAGTGCCTTCTTAATTTTTCTATTGGAAATTTTAGATTCTATGACTCCCTCATGTGGAAAGTAAATGAGGAGAAAGTGATCAATAATATTCTCTACTCAGCATCCTCCTCTCTAGCTGATATTGCACAAGTTGGATGGCAATACTTTTATAAATACTATGTCCACCAGAAAGACTATTTGTTTTAGTCTAACACATAGCCTAAGGCTTATAAAGTTTTTGATGAGAAGAGGACTTTTTTATTGTCAAAAGACAGATCATGTAGGATTAGGTAGTTGCTGAACAGCAAATCCTCAGTCAGACATGTTATATGTCCCTAAATTTTATCCAAGGTTATTTGGGGTATTGTAATTCCTTCATCTAAAATGGGATATGTGTGCTAGTTAGCCTCAAAAAAATGTTTTGGAATTCTAATGGACCTTAGAAGAGTAATTTAATACAGCTTTCTGTAGGTAGAGGAAATTAAGACCAAGAGAAGGTTAGTGGCTAGTTTGTGGTAAAGCTGGGCCAGAATATGCATTCCTACCTCTTAACCCAGTATTTTCTGTCTGTCATACTGCCTTATTTTTTAATTGGATTGATTCAATGCTTTCAGAAAGTGAAGTTATTTATGACAATTATAACTTAAAAGGCTTATTTTCAGCCGTTTTTGTTGTTGTTGTTGTTGTTGTTGCTGTTATTTGCTTTTTTTGAGATGGAGTCTTGCTCTGTTGCCCAGGCTGGAGTGCAGTGGCACAATCTCTGCTCACTGCAACCTTTGCCTTCGGGGTTCAAGCAATTCTCCTACTTCAGCCTCCTGACTAGCTGGGATTACATTACAGATGCTGGCCACCAGGCCCTGCTAATTTTTTTTTTTTTTTTTTTTTGGTAGAGACGGGGTTTCACCATGTTGGCCAGGCTGCTCTCAAACTCCTGACCTGAGGTGATCCGCCTGCCTTGGCCTCCCAAAGTGCTGGGATTACAGGTGTGAGTCACCGTCACCGCATCCAGCCTCAGCCTGTTTTCTTTTACCCAGTAAATCAAATAAACAAATAGGTCAATGCTTGCTGACCTATTCTATTATGGTATTGGGTGATGAGGTTACTTGAGTACAGAGATGAAAAGGACACAGTCCAACCCCTGAGCACACAATCTAGTGAGAAACAGAATACAAACATAAACCCATTATTTCCAGATGAGGATCAATGGTGGTGGCTCATAGGCATATTATAGGAATTGAGAATAGTTCAGGTTTAGGCTAAATTGTAAAAACTTTGCTTATTCTTCCCAGTCTTGCTGGGAAGGTTACTGGACCCATGATACAGAAAATTCTTGAAGGATTTGTATCTAGCCACTCCCCGAGAGAGGTGTAGACTCTTTGCACTTGGGTATGGGAGAGTATTCCGAGGCCAGGCTCTGCAGCTAAGTGACGTGTGACTCTGGGCAAGTCAGTTCTTCTGAACTACAATTTTGTCATAGAAAAAGACAAAAATGAAGGCATTGGACTAGGAAACAAAAATGTTAGTTAGGAATTTAAAATATTCTGCAAATTGAGAAATTTGAGAGAAGGGACACACCCCTCTCTCTTCTCTTACCTACAAAGGTGCATTCTCTAGGACATAACACAAAAATGAACAAGGATTTCTTGTGGGACTCAAAAGAAAAGACAGATATAAAACCAGACTATTTTAATCACAGATAAAAATGGCGAAGTCTGAATGGCGCTCAAAAAAAAAGACAGGAAACACTGTAACTTGGTAGTCCAAATATGTCTAAATTACAAGTATAAACTCTTTTAAGAATTATTTATTTTTTCTCATTTTTGTTTTTTATATTCTTTCCTTGAGTCATATAGACTCTTTAATTTTATTTAGAATCATGTGTAGTAAAAGCAGAAACATTAATCTTGGCTCAAGCATTTAATTTGATTAATCTTATAAATACTCTTTCCTCATCCGTAATGGAGAGCACAGCGGCTTCCTTTCGATTGTATGATAATTAGACATAATGTGTTACATTTCTCAGTGACTCACAGTACCTGAAACTTAATGATAGCCTTATATTTGGGTTTACGAAAAGACGGTTGCTAAAGACATTTTTTTCTACATCTAGTAAAGCTTCATGAAGACTAAAAATAGAATTGAGTCATGAAAGTTGAGAATTATTTAGGAGCAATGAAAACTGTTGAACGCAGCTGTGAGTTATTCTAGGAATTTTTACAACAGAATATATTTCATTTGTCTACTAGTGCAGAGGTCCTTAACCCGAGGCAATTTTGTCCCCAAGGAGATATTTGACAATGTCTGGAGACATTTTTTGGTTGTCAAAACTAAAAAGGATTTGCTACTTGCATTTAGGGGTAAAACCTGAGATTTCTAAACAACTATAATGCACAGGACAGCCCAGACTACTGGCCTATAATGTCAGAAGTGCTGAGGTTGAGAAACCCAATTCAAAAGGGTAGAGAAATAAGTAAAAGATTGTCAAATCTTTCTTTTTCACTGTGTCAGATATTGTGTTATTGTCCAAGATGATAATGCATTTCACAGCTTTCTGTCTTTGGTTTCTTCTTAGGCACAAACTTGTTCCTCACTGCTGTTCACGAGATTGGCCATTCCTTAGGTCTTGGCCATTCCAGTGATCCAAAGGCCATAATGTTCCCCACCTACAAGTATGTTGACATCAACACATTTCGCCTCTCTGCTGATGACATACGTGGCATTCAGTCCCTCTACGGTGAGTTGAATTTCTTTATCATTTTGCCATATAAAGATATTCACTTTTATGAATAGTCTAACAATATCTATATTTGGATAAAATGTTAATATCTGTCTTTTTTTTAAGCCGCATAAGAACCCTGTGTGGCAGGTGACACAGGTATTATCTTCATTATACAGATGAGGACAAGAGACCTAGTATGTTAATGTCAGAGCCAGAGGCAGAACCAGAGGCCTCAAGTCCGGTATTCTTTCTATCCAAGATACCATGGCCTTATTGATGAAGGCCCACACATTAAACAATCTATTATAACTGGAAAAGGAAAGTAAAGATAATCAGATTTTCTTCCTCCACCATATTGCAACCATATGGAAAAAAAACCTTACTTTATACTTCCTGTGAATGTTATAGAAAGCTTAAAATGATTTTGATGCAATGTTCATTAAGAAAATTGAGTATTTAACACATAACAGTTCCTCCTCTGAACTAAAATGCAGATTTTGTTTACTAATGCTTCTTGAAATGTATTTTCAGGACACCCAAAAGAGAACCAACCTTTGCCAAATCCTGACAATTCAGAACCAGCTCTCTGTGACCCCAATTTGAGTTTTGATGCTGTCACTAGAGTGGGAGATAAGATCTTTTTCTTCAAAGACAGGTAGGATCATTTTCATATCTAATCAATATTAAAGTTTCTGCCTTAAATTTTTTTTGTCAAAAAACAGTGGAAAATAATTGAAAATGAAGTAGATGAAACTTGTAAGCAGGAACTTGGACTCGATTCTGTAGGCAGTGAGGAGATCTTAAAGGTTTTGAAGCAGGAGACAGGTGTAATTACATTTTTATTTTAACTAGAAAACTGGTGTGTAAAAAATGATTTGCAGTAGGAATCTGGGATGGGGATTTAGAAGACAGGAAACAGAAGCCAGATTATTTTAATCATAGATAAAAATGGTGAAGTCTGAAACTAAGACTGTAAAAGAGTTCCTATGCAAGAGACTTGATTTCCTGGTTATGGAGAAGAGAATTCCAGGATAACTTAGGGTATCTTTCATAGAACACAGACTAAAGCAGATATTGGTGGTAAGGAGGGGCAGTTGGGAAGATTAACATTTGTCAAGTAGGACAAATATTTCCCATTTTTGAGATTATAAGACTGAGACACTTGAGGATAGTGACTTCCTTGAGGTTACAAAACTGGTGAGTGGATTGTAGGGTCAAACTAGAAGCTTAGATCCCTGGATTCCAAGCTCCAGGGTATTTCTGTATACCAGATTGCTTGTTAAAGTCATTGTTATTATCAAAGAGTTGATTGATATGCTTTTCTTGTGGATCCATGAACATCAGACATCCATGGAACAGAATGTGAAGGCAATGGAAAGAAACATTGGGTCTTTTCACAGTTCCCTCCCATTCACATGCCATGGTTCTTGAGTCTACATTGTTTTTTAACATGTGTCAAATGTCTTTCATGTCAGGTTCTTCTGGCTGAAGGTTTCTGAGAGACCAAAGATCAGTGTTAATTTAATTTCTTCCTTATGGCCAACCTTGCCATCTGGCATTGAAGCTGCTTATGAAATTGAAGCCAGAAATCAAGTTTTTCTTTTTAAAGGTAATTCTAATCTTCAGTTTTGCCATTGAGTTTACTTCAAGGAAGAGAATAAATTGAGAAGAGACTAATATTTTTTAATAGATATAGACCAAGAAAGCACTCTTGATTTTATTAATAGTGTCTCGCTCTGAACTGTAAACTAAAATAGCCTAAATACCTAAGTAATACATACAACTTCTGGGAAAAGTTTGTAAACTATAAAATAGTAGTACTTGTGAAAAAAAACCATAGGAACCATAGAAAAGAGACTACGTTTAAGATCAATAAGCAATACATTTTATAACTGTTGGAAAGGAATTATGTTGTTTATAGTAAATCAATATTTTCTTATTACTCTTTCTATATAATTCAAATTACCCTATTTCTTTGTCTTCACAGATGACAAATACTGGTTAATTAGCAATTTAAGACCAGAGCCAAATTATCCCAAGAGCATACATTCTTTTGGTTTTCCTAACTTTGTGAAAAAAATTGATGCAGCTGTTTTTAACCCACGTTTTTATAGGACCTACTTCTTCGTAGGTAACCAGTATTGGAGGTGAGTTTTAATGGCTGGTCATTTGACCCCTCAGATTGTGAAACAGGCATGGAGTGAGGTTTTCTAGAAGGCACATTTTCTGTGCAAGTTCCCAAAGCTCCTTGACCTTCCAGGGAGAAAGATTAAGAGAATATAGGACTGAAATAGTTATTGTCAACCTAGTTCTTTGTGTTTTTGGTTTCTGACACATGAAATAGTAGATAATGTGTTTTTTTTTTTAAAAAAAAAACACTTTAAATGTCATCTTATTATCATAGTGGAAACACATTGGAAAATAGTGTCATAGATGTATGAGACCACGTATTTAATCTGCAGTCAGTTTCGAGGGTTATGGATTTCCAGATTCCTTTCTGTAAGCACTGGATTCAAAAGACAAAATGAGAAAACCATCCTCTAAATGACAGGAGGTCAGGAGGTCCTGCAAGGTCTTCCTTAAAAGAAAGTCATATGGTCAAGTGAGGATAGGAGCTCATTTGAGTGTCTGTCTCTGTTGTCTCAATTGTCTACATTTTGAAGAAGGAGAGGATTCTTTATTCCTTCTTCTGAGTAAGCCAGTCATTTCCTAAATTGCTTGCCTGGTTGACATGAGACATAACATATATGTTAAGCTTACATTTACAACTATTATTTATTCTTAAGCATTTAAAACTCAACATCTAATTCCAGTTGAATACTGGATGCTTATGACTTGAATTTGTCCACCAGCCCTTAGCTCTGTTTGAGAAACAAAACTTGATTTTAGAAAATAACACTTTCCAAAGAGCTCACAAATGGGCGTAGTTTGCTGTAGCCTGTTATTATGAACATTGGCATTTCAACTCTGAATAGTGTTTCTGTTTAGTTTTCTGCTCCTACTTGGCCCAGGATTTTTCCCTTAGGGGCCATTGAGAGAGTGCTAAGCAAGCCATAAATATTTAGAGAACCAAATTGATAAAAACAAGGTAACAGTTAGATTCAGTTGCCCCTTGGAAGTCTAGAGAGACACAAAGCTCTTTTCACTTGCTGGTAAAATAGAATTTAAGAGAGAAACTAGGATATGACCATATAGCCTGGAAACAAAAGTGTTTATTTTCAATTTCTCTCAAACATGTGTGTATAAAACCCTTTGGTTCCCTGGCTCTTAGCCCCTTGACCTGTTTATTATCTTCTTAGGGGAAATGGATATTTTTGTCTCAGTGTATAGCTTTGAAAAGAAGGCAATGACAGGCAACTGAAGAATTGGTCACTGGGGCCTGTGCGGTAGCCAAATCACCTTCTATGCCAGACTCTATAAAGCAGGACCAAGCACTAGTGGAAGTATTATGGGATAGTGGAAAAAAGACTTAACCAGAGTCAGGAAGCATAGGTTTGAGTCCTATAGGGACTTAGAGGAAATCAGTGAACTGTTTAGGTCCTTGGTTTTCTTCATCAAAACAACTTAAGTCCTTTGAGGAAGAGCTCTTCAGTAGAGAAGGTGGGTTGGTGGTGCATGTCAGGAAAGCCACTTTCTGATTGAATTCCTGCTGGTTACTTCTTTGCTCAGGTATAATGAAAGGACACAGATGATGGACCCTGGTTATCCCAAACTGATTACCAAGAACTTCCAAGGAATTGGGCCTAAAATTGATGCAGTCTTCTACTCTAAAAACAGTAAGTAGATGAGGAAACCATGAAGATACTGGAAATAACATTTCAAAACTATAAATCCTCTAAGATTAGCGAATAGGGCTCCAAATTGGAAAGGGACAGGTCTCTGCAGTTCCTCACAGGGCCACAAGGAAAAACTCACACTGTACGTGGCTCTGAATAGGAGAGCTAGAATGAGCAGGGGCTGGTGGCACAAGTGGTATATTCCCAGGGTTGTCTGGCAGACAGAGGGAATGTGATTGTTCCTATTTCTCATGTACCTGAGTCTCTGGAATTTCCTTTTACCACATCAGCCACACAGTATGTGCAAGCGAGCACATGGCAGCCAAGACTCAGGCAGTCTGGAGTCTCACCCTTTCCTACACCTTGCACTATTGACCTTTCCTGTAGTCCCTTCTGCCCTTACAGGCCCTCATGGACTGGGGACTGAGGGTGGGTTAAGAAAAGCTTGAGTTTGTATCGTATGTCTTCAAACAAGACCAGCCTAAGCAACTGTTCATGGGGCCAAGATTGTTTGTTTGTATTCCCTCCCCTCCCCAGTGTTGTTTCCTCCATCAAAGCCCCTGTGTGCCCTAGCTGGGTCCAATATCCTGTCTCATGAGTCCTCCACTTGGAGTATGACTGGCTGTAGGTAGATGTTTTGGGGGCATGATACCAAGGGCCCTCAACATTTATATTCTCGAATCACATCTCATCTTTTTTTTATTTGTTATTTTTTGATTAAAAAATAGAGATGGGGTCTTGTGATGATGGCCAGGCTGATCCCAAACTCCTGGCCTCAAGCAGGCTTCTCATCTCAGCCTCTCAAAGTGTGTAGTTAAGGGCATGAACCACAGCCCATAGGTCATCTATTATAGATAATCTATGAGAAGAGATTTGTGTTGTTGTTGTTGTTGTAAAGAAATACAGGGAGGGAATTAAACTATTTAATTTGTTTTCATTTGCAGAATACTACTATTTCTTCCAAGGATCTAACCAAATTGAATATGACTTCCTACTCCAACGTGTCACCAAAACACTGAAAAGCAATAGCTGGTTTGATTGTTAGAAATGGTGTGATTAATGGTTTTTGTTAGTTCACTTCAGTTTAATAAGTATTTATTGCATATTTGCTATGTCCTCAGTGTACCACTACTTAGAGATATGTATCATAAAAATAAAATCTGTAAACCATAGATATGGTTATTTTATAAATATATTTTATATATCAATGATTATATAAAATATATAATATTTTTCAATTTTGAAAACTCTAATTGTCAATTCTTGCTTGACTCTACTATTAAGTTTGAAAATGGATACCTTCAAAGGCCAAGGGAATTTTTTTGGAGCATGCTCTGTAAGTTGGTTCCTAACATCCTTGGACTGAGAAATTATAATTACTTCTGGCATAACTAAAATTAAGTATATATATTTTGGCTCAAATAAAAAAACTGAAAAAAAATCATTTGGTTTTTAATATATTTTTCTTGAGAAACAGAATGTGTATTTTGAAAATAACTCTGAACCTACTCCTAAATAAAAACAAGTCTCTCTGACTGTATCAAGAGATGAATAGAAATATGGCAAGTAGAAAAAAAAAAAGCTTAGATTTCCTTTGGTCACTTGGGTAACACCACTTGTGTCCTTGGTCTCAAGGCAAGAAAACATCCTCTAGGCTACACATGACCCCAAGGAGTACTTATAGAGTATAGCCACAAGACTGGAGAGAAGGGATGAAATGGGAATTTCCCATTCTGGTAAAATCCACAGTCAAGTCTCACAGTGTAATTGCTGTGTGACCTTAACAAGCAATTAAATCTAAGCTTCCTTAAATTTAGGAGGAAATAAACTTAGGTGGTACCACCTCATAGGTTTATTGTGAAAAACCACACAATGCTTGGTAAGCACATCATTCTGGCAGTGTGGGCTGCCCTGTGTCCATTTTCTCCACTACCCTGACACATAGTTCCCCTATTTTCTGGGTTGTATACATTGTAGAGCTCTCACTTATAGCTTACGGGTTTGTGGAATGCTTTTAGTTTTCAATTCATTGGTAAATCATTGCTGATTGATGTACTTAAGTTTGCAGAAATGGCCAAGTCCATTTCAAGCTGGATGATCATTTTTGGCTAGTGAAATGAACTGAAATCAGGGGAAATATGAGGCTCAGAAAGTATCTAGAGGGAGATAGAGCTCTTTGTCTTTCATGTCTCAGATCTTTTTTCTTTTTTTTTGAAACGGAGGCTCACTCTGCCGCCCAGGCTGGAGTGCAGTGGCGTGATCTTGGCTCACTGCAACCACCGCCTCCTGGGTTCAAGAGATTCTCCCACCTCAGCCTCCCGATTAGCTGGGATTACAAGTGCCAGCCACCACGCCCATCTAATTTTTGTATTTTTAGTAGAGACGGGGGTCTTACCATGTTGGCCAGGCTGGTCTTGAACTTCTGACCTCAAGTGATACCCCCAACCTAGGCCTCCCAAAGTGCTGGGATTACAGGCATGAGCCGCTGTGCTCAGATCCGTTCTTAACTCAAGTATGTGCTCCTTCAGTATTATTAGAGTTGTCTTTGCAAAGAGTAGAATCAATTCACCACTATAAGAAATGTTATTCCCCACAGGTTACTAAATGCTGGATTTCCCTCAAAAGAAGAAAATTCCCTCCAGAATCAGCATCAAAAGAAAATTGAATGGTATCTGCGTGAATTGTCTTTGGCCTTAGGTAACTCAGGAGGGAGGCATTTCTCTTAAATGATGACTGAATAGGAATAAAAGTCCAGAGTCGCTATCATGAATGTTCATAAATATGTCTTCAAAGACTTAAATGTGAACCTTTCTTCCTTTTCTTCTATCCGTGGTGTACTTTCGAATTTTGTTAAACAAATCCTTATAATGTTAACCATGTGCCAGGCACTGTTCCAAGGCTGTATATATACAAAATATAAAATGAAAATAGCTCATTTAATCCTGATTACAAACATGAGGTAAGTATCATCATTCTCATTTTTCAGATGAGAGAACTAAAGCATCAACAGTTTCTACCTTGCTCTAGGTCAGGTAGCCTTGGAGCTGTGATGCACGGTCAGGCAGCCTGACACCAGAATCTATGTTATTAACTACCACAAGATTGTGCCTTTTAGATTTATAAAGTGGAAAAAGTTAAAGCTAAAACTTCTGGCATTTCACTCTATAAAGGTTTGCATTTTTACTTTTCAATTAAAAGTCTTCAAAATGTCTTAAGAGTTGCATGTATGTCCCTTCTGGGGAATATCACTTTTTCTCTGGGAAACGGAGGAGTATTATTTCGTTGATGTAAGGAAAGAAAATGTTCAAGACTTGGAAATTACAGGTGTCTTTACAATTGAGGGCTGCACAGTGTGTAGCTAATATTCTGGAGTAACTGATTTTATGAGGGTATGCATCTTTGACTTTTTATTGGGTAGAATAGTTTATAAACCTTTAAGGGTAGAAATAGAGAACTGACAGTAACATGAAAGGTTCTATAACAATGCAAATAAACCCTACCTGTTAGGGATAAAATTGATTTGTGCCAGATAGAAGAGATACTCTCAAACATTACATTTTACTGTCCTATAAAGATATTACCTATTTATATCATTAGGAAATTTCTTTCAGCATTCCTTACTGTATATATATCTGTTCTTCAGGCCCTTCTTTGAACTGATTCCCTCATTACTAGTGAGTTAAAGAATATCTTTAACAAGTTCATTTCATACTTGCATAAAATCATATTTTTAGCCTTAAAAAATTATACTTTAGCACAAATCAGTCAACAAGGAACAGAACATGACTGTCTACCTTGTGGACTACAAGTACAAAAAACATTAAATTAGTGGACAATTTCTCAAGCCTTCCAGAACTGTAGTTTCGTCTTTCTGATTCTGCTTCTCCCCTTATCCTGTAATAGGATAGTGAGGAACCCTGTGCCTTTACAGAAGAAAGGAAAGGATGTACCATGTTTGGACTGCATAAAGTTTCCCAGATTCACATTTTTGATGTTGATACTAGATTTGAGTCACTGTGATAGGCATGGGGGATTCAAAGATGACTGGGAATCTATGTCTTCAAAGGCACAAAATATGGTAAAGACAAACAAGACATATAAACAAATTATAATGCAATATAATAAGTAGATCAATAGAAGCATTTACAAAATAGAGGTGTAATTATATCTCTGCAAAAAGATTTGGGGGCCACAGAACATTTCCTATGGGAAACAACATTTGAGATGTGTTTTTAAAACATGGGAGGGAATTGTTAGGTGGAGACGTAGCTAAAGGGATTCCAGGTGGAAATGGAGCCTCCTCAAAGACTCACTAAAATAATATTTTTGTAAAATTGGAGCAAAACATAAAAAGGGAAAAGAGGAGAAGGAGATACCAGGTCATTAACAAAATTTATTGTCATGAAACTTTACGTTTATCTCATAAATGATATGGCTTTATTGAAAGGATTTTAACAGGGATAAAGAGCAAATTGCATCTTAGAATATCTTTTGAATGGAAATATAGAAGATAGGTCAGAATTAATTAAGGCAATGTGCAGAGAAGAACAACTACCATAGTACTGTACTAGTCCATGCAAAAAATACTAGAAACCTAAATTATAGATGTGGGGAAGACATGTGAGCAACAGCTAGAAGGGAGAAATAATAAGATTTGGTGACTGCTTTGCATATGGAGTATGGCTGAAAAGGAATAATATAGGGTGATTTTTTTAAGCATCTGGTTTAAGAAGTGACTTTGAATAGAGAAGAAAAATCTGGTTGCAGAAGAGATGGTGGTGTGATTGATGAAAAGGAAATAACTAGGTCTGTTGAAACTGGGGAGCCAGGGGGAGATGTCTAGTAGTTAATGGGATGGGGTCAAGGCCCAATAAAGGTGTCTGAACCAGAAATTAAAATGTTGGAGTGTTTAGTGTGTAGGTAGAAGGTCACAACTTGGAAGTTAATGGGATATCTTAGGAGGACCGTAAGTAATAGTCTTTCCAATATGTATCATCTCTGGGGTGATTTTCTAGATTATAGCATTATGGTATAGGAACACCAAAATATTTTAAAGAGGTCATAATATACCATAGAAAAAGGATTTACTGATTTATGCAAGACAGCTCCCAGTCCATGAGGATTAAAATCTAAGCTCTTGTCTCTTTTTGTGTTAGTATATAAATATAATATCCCAGGATCACTTTTGTTTCTGGTCATATTGCAGTAACTAGTACTGGATTTTGCTTCTTGCTGTGATTAACTATAAAACTGAACAAAATATATGAAAAAGATGGTTTCATTCGTTGAGCACTAGGTAGTGTAGGAAATAGTACAGGAAGGGAGAAAATTGATGGTGCAAGCCCCCAAGTCTTCCCTGCTTTCTACCTGTAGGTAATTTCCAGGACACAGCACCAGGGAAAGGAACCAAGCAGAATGCAGTGGTCTCACTGAGTTGAGAGATAGAGATTAAAGTTCAGAGAGGAGGAGGTGGCTATAATTTTCAGGGAAAAGTAAGGAAGAGGAGGAAGTTACATAGAGAATGCACTCCAGATATTGGGAGAGAAGTCCCCTTGAGTCTGCTGATGAATACTAAACTGCATATGCACCACCAAGGAACTGTAGACTGAACAATTTCCAGAGATTACATAGGGCTAGGAGAGGTTTGAATTTCATCCAGCCTGAATGGCAAGATATCTTTTAACACCTGGGGAAATCAGTGAAGCCACTTTAATAGTAGGACTCAGTTAGTCCTACAGTTAAGGGTACACTAGACCCACCCTAAAAAAAACTTAAAATCAAACTTTGAAAAGATCAAATTGATCTGTAAATCACTTGACTAATCCCAATACTTTGGGAGGCTGAGGTTGGAGGATGGCTTGAGCCCAGGAGTTTGACACCAGCCTAAGTAACATAGGGAGACCTCGTCTCTACAAAAAATTAGCCAGTAGCAGTGGCACACACCTGTGGTCCCAGCTACTTGGGAGGCTGAGTTGGGAGGATTGCTTGAGCCTGGGAGGTCAAGGTGAGCCATGATCATACCTCTGCACTCCAGCCTGGGTGACAGAGCAAGACCCTGTCTTATATATAGAGAGAAATATATTTATGGATAAATATATTTCTAAAATATATATATTTTAGAAACATTTGTTGACTTTTTTCTATATATGTAGAGAAATATATATATATACTTATAGAGATTTATTTATATTTATAAAATGTAATCTTATATAAATGTAATCTTATATTATTAAACATTATAAAATTTATATAAACATTTATATTTACATAAATAAACCTCTCTCTCTAAATATATATATATTTACATATTGAGAGAAGACAATGGAGTGACACATTTAATATGTTGAAAGAAAAAAGGCATTATCAATTTAGAATTCAATATCTAGTGAAAATAACCTTAAAAAAAATGGTGCAGATGTTTTCAGACAAGCAACAATTGAGAGAATTGATTGTCAGAAGATAAAGCACTACAGGAAATATTAAGGGAAGTTCTTCAAGTAGAAGGGAAATGATAACGAATGGTAACATATCAATACAAAGAAACGAAGAGCATCATAATGAGTAAATATATAGGTAAATATAAAAGGCAGTTTTCTATGTTTAATTATTAAAAATAACTATGTGAAGCAAAGAAAGAAAAATGTGTTATGGAGTTGACAGAATATATACAAGTAAAATAAATGTATGACAACAATAGCACAAAGGATGTGAGGAAAAACATAGATGCAAGATTCTTATAGGTATAATTGAAGTGGTATAATTCTGTATGAAGGTAAACTCTGAAAAGATAGAGATAAAAATTTTAATTCTAAAAAAATCCACTAAAAATAGACAGAAGTATAATAAGCCAATAATGTTAATATAATGGAATACTGAAAATTATTCTATTAATCCAAAAGAAGATACGAAAAGAGGAAAAAGGAATAAAGAACAGATGGGACAAATAGGAACAAATAGCAAGCAAGTAGATCTAAGTCCAATCATACCTATAATTACATTAATTATAAATTATCCAAACACTCTAATGAAAAGAGATTGTCAGACTGAAACTATTTCCTGTCTCTAAGAAAACCACTTTATATATAATGACATTTATGTTAAAAGTAAAAGGATGAAAATAATATACCATGCAAACACTAATCATAAGAAAGATGGAGTGGGTACATTAATAACAGCTAAATTAGATATGAAACCGGTTTTCCTAATGTGGTTCCTTATCCAGGAGCATCAACAAATCAGGAACTTATTAGAAATGCAAATTTCAGGTTCCATTTTAGACTTACTGAATCAATTTAAAATTGAATTACAGAAGTCTGTTTCATCAAGCAAGCCCTCCGAGTAACTTTGATTCATGCTACAGTTTGAGACTCACTGTATACAGAGGAGCATTTCATAATTATAATGTATCAATTACTTAAAAAGACCAAAGTATCCAAGATGAATTTGGATACCAGTGCTGCTACTCATCTGACCACCTCACTTCGTGAAGGTCACTTAATCTGCTGAATCTTGGTTTACTCATCTGTGAAGTATGGCTATTAAATGCTAGAGATTTTATATAATATATGTATGTATCTATATCACTGACACATAAACAGTGACTGATAAATGTACTGTTAGAGTTGTGCAATGATTTGATACGTTTGTATTGAATCTCTCCTGTCATACCAATGGCCCCCTCTGCACATTTGCTCCTCATGTCTTTTCTCCTTAACTGCTGCACTCTTGGTCTTATATACAAATCCTAACTACCTTTCTAGTCACAAGCAAGTCCAGACTTCACTGGTCTTCATCTCCCCAGATGTACTTTTTATATCTCATATTTTGGTTCTTAAGTAGATAATAGTTCCTCCATTTAAAAAATTCATATATATTTTATTTTTGTAATATTTGATAATACTAAGTATAGTTGTAGCATTTTATATGTTTGAATGCTTAATAAAGTTACAAAACATTATATGAATATACTACAATTTATCCACTCTACTGTCCAATGACCATCTGGGTTATTTCTGGTCTTTTGCTATTACAGATGAGGCGGTAGATTTCCGTCCAACTTACAAAACATAAATGCAAGAGATTCTCTATGGTATATTCCTAAATGTGGAATGACTACCTTTTGGAATTATCAAATGTTTAACTGTTCAGGCAGCTATGATGTTAAACAACTACTGCTGATTGTTTTTGACAAATGACCTGGGAAAATGTTGATTGCACTGGGTGTGTTCTGAGTCAGATTAAATAAAAACAAGCCTTGTGAGTGGTGTTTTCCAGGAAACCAGCAGACAGGTCAAATAATGACAGTTCTTCGGATAGGGCTTTGAAAGAGCTCTTACCTTATTTGGACTCCAGAAGCTGCTAGGTTGCTTGTTTTCATTGTAATTGTGGGTTGTTGGTTTACAAGACCACCACTGAGCAGCTCTCTGAACATTCAGCCACTTTTTTTGCTGCCAAGATTGTTGTACGCAGTTGATTCATTTTCAGGATTCTGAAAAAGTTGATTTTGACTTTTTTTTCTGCCAATGTTCTTGTTTTTATGGAAAAGGACATTTTGAAGGTCCTTACTCTACCACCCCAGCTGACATCATTTGAAATTAATTTTGATGTACTTAATCAGCCTATTATTCTACAGTGCCATGTTTAAGAAGTTCTTTTCTGTCACAGGCTGCTGAAAATATGGCAAGCTGACTTTCTGGAGAAATTCTGATGATACATACAAGCTCTGCAAGAGGATCTGAAGATTGCATTATAGTCAAGAATGTACAATGAAATTACTGTATGCAGCAGTGTAGAAAAATTCCTTTTTAAAAGACTTATAAAACCATAGCTTTATATATCAGTGGACAGTGGCTTACAGAAAGAACTATCAGATATGTTTACATCACATCTTATCCACTTTTTTTTTTTTTTTTGAGATGGAGTCACCAGGCTGGAATGCAGTGGCGTGATCTCAGCTCACTGCAGCCATCACCTCTCAGGTCAAGTGATTCTCCTGCCTCAGCCTCCTGAGTAGCTGGGACTACAGGCGCCTGCCACCACACCTGGCTAATCTTTTATTTTTAGGAAAGACGGGGTTCCACCATGTTGGCCAGTACAGTCTCGATCTCTTGACCTCATTATTCACTTTTTTTTAACGGCTCAAATGCTTTGGCATTGCTATGTTCATATTTGTGTATTCCTTTTTTATAGCTCTGATAGCTTTAATTTTCTAAGCAGTCTGTCTATCAGATATGCACATCTACTGTGCTTGAAGTATAGTGGAACTCATCAGTAATAATGTGTACTAGTTATGACTTGTTGACATTTCCATTATAGACTTTAATTTTGCATTGTTTATGCATTATAACTGTGGATTTCTATAGTATTGGGCTGAAAGTTGACAGGATTTCAGCCACCACTTGTGAATATTGATTTAGATTCATTATGTGTATCAGAATCTTTTTTTAAAAATAAGAGATGGAAAGCATTTCTTGTAATATGCTCTTTAACAAAGAATATTTTTAAAAATAGTTTGTTGGGCAGCTAATAGTGTGAACCAGGTCATTTTTGTATTAAATAAAAAATAAAACTTTGAGCAACTTGAATTTTAAAAGTAATGACAATGCTTAGGTTAGTATTATTTGTAATTCGAATCATTTACATCTAATAAGAATGTTAGTTGAGAATGTTTCCGTAAAGTTTTATACCCTATAAATGAAGGCCCAGGAAAAATAATGTATAAAATGAAACAGCAAACGCTTAAAATTCCTTCTTATTTTATTAGATAAAAGTAATTTGAGTGCTTACCTAATTAAAAAAAAAGATAGTAGTTGTTTTATGGTGAAATAGCCTTTCAGAATATATCGTCTGCTCTATTGCAGGAAGTGAAGGTGTGGCTTGTCTCAACCTGTTGCAAATATCTTGAAAGGCAGAGTTCCGGGCAGTGACTGGTTATACAAAGTCCACAATTTTGATAAGTTAGAAAATCTGCTCTGTGACTCACTGTGTGATCTTAGGCAAGTTATTGACCTCTTTGACTCTCAGGGAAAACAATATCTGCCTTTTAGATTTGTTCTGAGAATTAAGTAGGTGAAGCCTCTGACACTTAGTAGGCTGAACTAAATAAGGAAATAAACTTATTTCTTCACATCTCAACTTCTTCTGGACCCAGAATTTCCCAGTTTTGCTGCTCTCCTCCTAAGTACATTCATCCCCTAATAACCACTCTGACTTGTCGAGAAGGAAGAGAACTCATGTGGTCACTCTTTGTTTTCCCCATATTGCCCTCATTCCCAACTACTTAAGCCCATCCAAAGTTAGACATACCTCATTTTTTTTGCCCTCTTTCTAGCTATCTAATTGCTATGAATAATCATGTTTATTATTTTCTGAGAAGTTCTCACATAATTTGTTACCTATATCAAGCCCATAAGATAGACATTTAAATTGCCATTTTAAGAGTGAAGAAAAAGGGGCATAGAGAAGATAAGCAATTTGTGAGGTGGAGCCAAGATGGCCGAATAGGAACAGCTCCAGTCTACAGCTCCCAGCGCGAGCGGCACAGAAGACGGGTGATTTGTGCATTTCCGTTTGAGGTACCGGGTTTATGTCACTAGGGAGTGCCAAACAGTGGGTGCAGGACAGTTGGGGCAGCACACTGGGTGCAAGCCGAAGCAGGGCGAGGCATTGCCTCACTCGGGAAGTGCAAGGGGTTAGGGAGTTCCCTTTCCTAGTCAAAGAAAGGGGTAACAGATGACACCTGGAAAATCGGATCAGTCCCACCCTAATACTGCGCTTTTCCAACGGGCCTGGAAAACAGCACACCAGGAGATTGTGTCCCGCACCTGGCTCGGAGGGTCCTATGCCCACGGAATCTCCCTGATTGCTAGCACAGCAGTCTGAGATCAAACTGCAAGGCAGAAGTGAGGCTGGGGGAGGGGCGCCCGCCATTGCCCAGGCTTGCTTAGGTAAACAAAGCAGCCAGGAAGCTCGAACTGGGTGGAGCCCACCACAGCTCAAGGAGGCCTGCCTGCCTCTGTAGGCTCCACCTCTGGGGGCAGGGCACAGACAAACAAGAATTCAGCAGGAACCTCTGCAGACTTCAATGACCCTGTCTGACTGACAGCTTTGAAGAGAGTAGTGGTTCTCCCAGCACGCAGCTGGAGATCTGAGAATGGACAGACTGCCTCCTAAGTGGGTCCCTGACCCCCAAGCAGCCTAACTGGGAGGCACCCCCCAGTAAGGACAGACTGACACCTCATTCGGCCAGGTACTCCTCTGAGACAAAATTTCCAGAGGAACTATCAGACAGCTGAATTTGTGGTCTCACGAAAATCCACTGTTCTGCAGCCGCCGCTGCTGACACTCAGCCAAACAGGGTCTGGAGTAGACCTCTAGTAAACTCCAACAGACCTGCAGCTGAGGGTCCTGTCTGGTAGAAGAAAAACTAACAAACAGAAAGGACATCCACACCAAAAACCCATCTGTACATCACCATCATCAAAGACCAAAAGTAGATAAAACCACAAAGATGGGGAAAAAACAGAGCAGAAAAACTGGAAACTCTACAAAGCAGAGCACCTCTCCTCCTCCAAAGGAATGCAGTTCCTCACCAGCAATGGAACAAAGCTGGATGGAGGATGACTTTGACGAGTTGAGAGAAGAAGGCTTCAGACGATCAAACTACTCTGAGCTACAGGAAGAAATTCAAAACAATAGCAAAGAAGTTAAAAACTTTGAAAAAAAATTAGACGAATGGATAACTAGAATAACCAATGGAGAGAAGGGCTTAAAGGAGCTGAGGGAGCTGAAAGCCAAGTTTCGAGAACTACGCAAAGATTACAGAAGCCTCGGGAGCCGACGCGATCAACTGGAAGAAAGAGTATCAGTGATGGAAGATGAAATGAATGAAATGAAGCAAGAAGGGAAGTTTAGAGAAAAAAGAATAAAAAGAAACGAACAAAGCCTCCAAGAAATTTGGGACTATGTGAAAAGACCAAA